>NC_135493.1:23625220-24225220 GCF_052094955.1 Ictidomys tridecemlineatus
GCAGCAAAATTCACAATAGCTAAACTGTGGAGCCAACCTAGATGTACTTCAGTGGATGAAAGGATAAAAAATTGTGGCATTTATACACAATGAAATATTACTCAGCACTAAAAAATAACAAGATCATGGCATTTGCAGGGAATGGATGGCATTAGAGCAGATTATGCTAAGTGAAGTTACCTAATCCCCCAAAAAACAAATGTTGAATGTTTTCTATGACATAAGAGGGGTGACTCAAAGTGGGGTATGGAAGGAGAGCATGGGAGGAAGATTACCTCTAGATAGGGAATAGGGATGGGAGGGAAAAGGAGGGGGAAGGAGAATAGCATGGATGGTGGAAGGAGAGGGTCATCATTATACAAAAAACATGTATGAAGATATGAATTTGGTGTCAACATACCTTATATACAAACAGAGATATGATAAATTGTGGTATAAATGTATATTAAGAATTGTAAGGCAAAAAAAATCAATAAGAGAGCTCATGTATAATAGCAGAATTTGATGTGAGCATACTTAATAGAGTTATGAAAAATTGTGCTGTGAATGGATAATAATGAATGTAATGCATTCCACTATTGTCTTGTATGAAAGAAATAAATAAAAAATAAAAAAATAAAATATTTTAAGCACCAAAGAAAAATATACATGAAACATATATATTTTAAGTCAAATAGACCTAGATATTTACAAATGGTAGTTTTCTCCTCCACCAATGATTTTGTGTGCAATCTTTTGAAAGTAATTTAACTTCTCAAATGTAGGTTCTTAATGTATGGAATGGGATTAGTATAGCATCATTTTCACAGTAATTTTGTGAAAATTAATATACTTTAAACATATACATTTACCTATCCTATCTGGCCACATACCCATTAACATTAAAATATATGGATAAAACACATTTAGGAACTTAATGTTCTTATCAAGACCTCTATGAATTGGGGGGACTAAAATATTTATGAATCTTTATGGTTATTATTATTTTTAAATTCTTCTTAATATTGAAATTATCAGCTATGGCTGTATTTCTATTCTGTTTGATGAAAATTCCAAAATGAATTATCAAATATATTCCTATGATCTTCACTCACATCATATAGTACATTTTACATAAAATATATGTTTTCCATGCCTTTCTGAAATTTAAAGATATAATTGATTCCATCTCTACATTAAGAAAGCAAAAGAATTTCAGGAGTTTATATAAATATATGCAATTTAAAATTAATCTGATGAAATTCATCAATGCAAATTATCAGTGTTCTACTTGGCAATTTGAAAAAACTTTAAAACATAATAAAAAATAAACTATCCTTGTCACTAGATTTATTTATACCTAAACTTCACTGATATTTGCGTCTGTATTATTCTCTGCTGGTTTATAATATATACTCTATCCTCATCTGTGAACAAATATTAGAAATATTCTTGTGAAAATTCCAGTGAACAATATAATACTACCTTTTTAGACTTCTATTGCTAACTAATAATGAAGGTCAGAAACTACATTTTCCTTCCTAAAAATAATAAAACATTTATATATATTCTGTTTAAATGCATATATATTTTATATATCATTTTATATATATATGGAAAAAAGATTGCAAGACACTGGACATTAGGTACAAAAGGACAGTGATCACTTAAAGCTGGAAAATAAATGGGGTGAACCTTAAGACTGAACTACCTTGTTGCCTCTAGAGAGATTACAAGCCACAGTGCAAAGAGTTTATAGTACCACACACTTCCTGATTTATGGAGATAGAACTGAGACTATGAGAAGACTAAAGCAACTACAATTCCCAAGTACAGTATTGGTGATAAGAGAGCTTCACACAGAGACTATTCAAAGGTCATTTTCAACTATTCACATGAATATTGGGAAGCTCGTGTACCTGAGGAAAACACTTGAGACCAAGGAAAGTGCATACTGAAAGGATTAGTTAGCAATAGCAAACCACAAAACTCACAAAGGGCTTGAAATAATGACTCTTCCCACAAGAATACTGCAAATACCTAAAAAATGTCAGACATTGTAAAGATTACACAAAAGTGTTTTAATTACCAACTGTGAAAAATAAGTAGCCTCAGATCGAGTGGTGGTAGCAGGGGAGGTTGTACCTGTGTGAGGAAGGCTATACTGATGAACTCTACTTTCTGCCAAATTTTACTTAAAGGTGGCCTAAAATACAATGTATATTAATGAAACAATTTGAAAAGGGAAAAGGGCTACTTTCTCACTGTGTGTCATATGATTTTTCCTCTGTTCTCATGGACTCCTGATTTTATATTCTTATAAGGGCACCAACAACGTTGAATTAAAGCCACATAGTAATAGTCTCATTTCACTTTTAGCACCTCTTCAAAGAATTTAACTCCAAATATGATTACATTCTTTGGCACCAGGTTTTGGGTTAGGGAATACAATTCTACAAGTAGCACCATGCTTTGGAAAGAGTATTGGTATTTTCCTGGAGATTACAATCAATATCCTAACTTTTGTCATTCTAGTTTGTTTGATATGAACTTAAATTTCATAGTATATAAATATGTTTTTCTATATATCCATCTCTATCATTATGTTGTTATTGCCAGAATTTACATCTTTATATTGCATGTCCTTTAAGCTATATTTACAGTTTTTGCTTTGTAAAGTTATATGCATATCAATAGAAAATAAAAAGCTACAAATAAAAACACTTTATGCTGTCTGATATATTTAATTAACATAATATTCTTTATTTCTGCACGTAAAATTCAGTTATAGTCTAGGGTTTTGCCTTTTATCCTGAAGTACTTCCTATGACAACTATGGCTTTCTACAAAAAAAATGAATTAATTTCCAGAGTTCAAAGGTAGTTAAATTTGATAGTCTGAAAATTTTTGCATGTGTACTCATTAATTTTTATTAAGGAATTGGATTCTTAAATCTTCACATGGACTTCAGCACCAGTAGATACTGAGATTTGAATGACAGTTTTCACATTCAGTGATTTTGGGTAGGTTACTTAAATTCTGTGAGTTTTGGTGTCCTCGTGTATAAAATGAAGATAATAATATGTATTTCACAGGGGTGTTTTTAAGCTTTCAGTTAGGTAAAGTATAGGAATTTCCTAATATAATGCCTAACACATTGTAGATATTACATATTTGCCCATTGTTATCATAATTGGATCATGAAACAAGCTACATTTTACAGAGTAGATATTCCCAACTATGTTAGTTTGTTTATTGGTCATTTACTAAACTTTCTTCATTATCATAGGGATATTTTAAAATGATGAAAATTTTACTGAAAGAAATGGAGCAACTAAAAATTTTGTTGTCCAACAGCTGTACTACCCTGTACAATATTAATGTATTTTAATTTTAATATATTTACAAATTTTCCTAAAAGTACAGAGACAGGAAGTTTATGAAAGATCTCTTACTAAAATTAAGCATTATTTTTTGAATTTCCTATCTTATAGTTTTATGGATATAATAGAAATAAAGTGAGTTTTTAAAATAATCAAAGCACTCTATCTTCCATTAAAAATTTAGCTTCCAAACTATATATCAAGTTTATGAACATGATAAAAATATCTGCCATTTTGATTTGAGTGTAGCTGGAGATATTTCTCCATTCTTCCCATAATCAGAAACTGATCTTTATGATTAAATTTATTAATATTTTGGTGATAGGATTTTCATGTCATTTAGATAATTGTGGCCAAACTCATGAGGAAATAAAACATTTTACACTATCATTGAATCTGATTTTATTTTTTACTTAAATAGAAACTAAATGAAATATGGAAGCATGTTTGGAAAGATTTCATACAGAAACTCCTGATAATCACATTTAACTTTTATAGTCTGAATGCAAATCCACCCAAAACACATAGTTTAGTTGTCATTAAACATAGCTCACACTTTACAACTTCTAAGCCTTGTTTGCATTGTTTTCTTCTAGTTCTCAAACATGTTAATCTGCAAAATAATATATATGAACTATTAAATTGTAACTATTAGTTCTCATTAATTAAAAATATTTTAACCTATTTTATTTTGTTTAGTGTTTATGACCTCTACATGGAGTAATATTTCTATTCAGCTTCACTTTTCTAAACCCAATCAATAATGAAACTCTCAAAAACATTCTTGCTGGTAAGAAAAAAAGGGAGGGGACTGCTAGCTTTATGAAAACAATAGGCAAAACTTTCCCAGTGAGTTTACTAGAGATAACCAGAAAAAAAGAGATAGTTAAAAAAAAAAAAGAGTCCTGCCAAGGACATAACAAATTTTATTGGATCAGACTGTGGAAACACTTATGTCCCAAGACATTGTCAAAAACAATAGAATAATTTGAAGACCATTAAGGGAGCTGCAGAGTTGGATGTGATACCCAAGGAGTCAGACAGCTTAACAGGAAACCAAAAACTGACAAAGGAAGTCAAATTAAAACATGGTTATCCCAGGGTGATTGTGCATAGGCCCATTCCTCTGAGGATTAATACCAGAGATTTCATACTATGTAGCAAAAAGACTTCACCAAAATACTCTTTTCATAACACTAAACAAATAAACCAAAAAAAAACAGTAAATATGTTAGCTCTGAAAAGAGAAAAAGGGTAGCAGCATTCAAGATTGTTACATTACCTAAACATTTAGTAAAAAATATAATGACAAACGTGTGACCTATACACAGGAAAAAAGCAGGCAACGAGACTGCTTGCTAGAGGGCTCAAATGTCAGATTTAGTAGGCAAAAATCCAAAGAAGTCATTATAAATATGTTCAAATAACTAAAGTAATCATGCTTAAAGAAGTGAAGATATGATGAAAATGTCTTGTGAAAAGGAGTGTATCAATAAGATTAGGAACTAACTTCTCATTAGAAACAATGAACAATAGTAAGCTATGAGAAGAATAATTAAACTACTATGGAGGAAGTGTGATTTATCAAGAATCTAATAGTTAACAGAATTATATTTTAAAGTAAAGGCACAAATTTATGTTATCTCCCCATAAATAAAAATTTAAATCTGTTGAGTAGACAAGCCCTATAATAAACAATAAGTAAATCAACAAAATTAAAAGCAAATGGAACTGGGATTATGGCTCAGAGGTAGAGCAATCGCCTAGCATGTGTGAGGCATTGGGTTTGTTCTTCAGAACAACATAAAAATAAATTAAAACAACAATAAAAAATATTTAGAAAAACAATGTGACCTCATATAGTAATTAAAATACACACAGAGACAATGCCTATAAAATAATTATGTAATTATAAAGAGAAGTATATTTGGTCTCTGTTTGTAAATAATTTCAAAAGCAATTATTTGAGTGTAAAATATGATGCATTGTGTCTGTGTGTATATATATATATATATATATATATATATATATATATATATGATCCATAATATTTAGGAAGATAATATATTAGGCAGAACAAATAAAAAATATGAAAATAAAATACTTGCACAAAATATATCAGGAAAGTAAACACTAATGTGAAAATAGCTCTAAAAGAGTAATTTCCCAGTAGCTTGGGAGGTTGAGGCAGGAGCATTGCAAGTTCAAATCCAGCTTAAGCAACATAGCAAGGCCCTAAGTGACTCAGTGAGACTCTGTCTCAAAATAAAATATAAAAATGGGCTGGTGATGTGGCTCTGTGTTTAAGCACCTCTGAGTTCAATGCTTGTAATTGAGAGAGGAAAAGAGAGAGACTAGCTTTAACTTATATCACTAGCTCCCTGCGTTCATATGGCAACTATAGCTACTGAAGAAGACCTTCATCTATTTACGAGAAGATTGTAAAATTGAAAGAAAACATTTAGAGAATGCCCTTAAGAATTTTTTTAAAAAAGCAGTCATAAAATTTGTTTGGAAAAATAAGAGGCCCAGAAGAGCACAAGCAATCCTTAGTGAGAAAAGTGATACAAGAGGCATCAGAATACAAGATGTAACATTATATTATAGAACTCTAGTAACAAAAACCACATGGTATTGGCATAAAAGCAGACATGAAGACCAATGGTACAGAATAGAAAACACAGATACAAACCCAAATAAATATAGTTATCACATACTAGACAACAGTGACAGAAACATACACTAGAAAAAATGATAGCCTCTTCAACAAATAGTGCTGGGAAAAATGAAAATCCATATGCAGCAAAATAGAATTAAACCCCTATCTCTCACCCTGCATGAAACTCAACTCAAAGTGGATCAAAGACTTGGGTATGAGAACAGAGAGAGACCTTGCGCCTAATAGAAGAAAAGGAACTGACTCCCTTAATAAGACTCCTGAAGCCCAAGAAATAAAATTAAGAATTAATAAATGGAATGGCATCAAACTAAAAAGTTTCTTCTCAGAAAAGTAAACAATCAAGAACATGAACAGCGAGCCTACAGAATGGGAGAAAATCTTTACCACATGTACCTCAGACAGAGAATTAATCTCCAGGGTACACAAAAAAACTCAAAAAACTTAACACCAAACAAACAAACAAGCAAAAACAACAAATAACGCAAACAATAAACAGGCTAAGGAACTGGACAGGCATTTCAATGGAATAAGAAATATGAATGATCAAAAAATGCATAAAAAATGTTCAACATTTGTAGCAATTAAAGAAATACAAATCAAAACTACACTGAGATTTCATCTGACCCTCTCCAGAATGGCAATTATCAAGAAGACAAGAAACCATAAAGACTCCTTAGAAAATATGGAACAAAAACCCATTTGGCCCAGCTATCTCACTTCTTGGTTTATACCCAAAAGACTTAAAATCAGTATACTACATTGACACAGCCACTTCAATATTTATAGAAGATCAATTCGAAATAGCCAAGTTATGGAACCAACCTAGTTGCCCTACAACAGATGAATGGATAAATAATATGTACTATATATATACACAATGGAGTAATACTTAGCCATTAAAAAGAATGAAATGATAGCATTTACCAGTAAATGGATGGATTTGGAGACTATCATACTAAGTGAAATAACCCCAAAATTCAAAGGCAGAATGCTCTCTCTGATATGTGGATGCTAAACAACAACAAAGGAGAGGAAGTGTAAAATTTCATTGGATTAGAGCTTGGGCTGTGGCTCTGTGGTGGAGCACTTACCTAGCATGTGTGAGGCATTGGGTTCTATCCTCAGCACCACATAAAAATAAAGAAACAAAATAAAGTTACTTTATAAAAAGGAGTCTTTTGAACTAGGCAAAGGGGAATGAAGGGTATGGAGGGGATGGTAATAGGAAAGACTGTAGAATTAATAGGGCATATCTTTCCTATTCTCATATATAAATAAATGACAAATATAACTCCTAATTGTATATGATCACAATAATGGGATCCTAATTGGAATAAGTTATACTTATTTTTATATGTATAATATTCCAAATATACTCTACTCTCATGTGAAAAATAATAATAAAATATAAAAAAAACAAAATTTTATGAATGTGTAACTCTAATATGTACACTCACTTGTGAAACTACTTAAAAAAGTTCTGTCTTTGAATTAACTTCTTTTTGTAGTTTTCTTGGTCATCTGTTACCTGGTTACAAATATGATTATCTCTAATCATATTTGGTGTAGGGTTCAGGTATATAAATATTTGTAGTATATCAAAGCCTTCATTAAAATAAATATTTGTAGTAAATTAAAACCTTCATAAAAATAAATTTTATTTAGACTCAAAATTTATTTTGAGTCTAAATGCATATATTATTTTTTTTATGAAAGTTTCCAGTGTAATTAAACATTTTAAGATGTTTTGGGATATATTATAAGATAAACACAAACACATTTTCTGAATTTATATTAATTTCTACAATAAGAATCATCATTAAAATATTATTACAATAAGCCTTACATGACTGTGAATGTTTATCAAAGAGTAAGATACTCTAATGCCTTCAAATATTTGATAACTTCAAGTTTTACTTTTCTATTGGAGCAAATTTACATTTTCATAATCATCAACGCAGATATACACATTTTCTACATCATATATTCCAGAAAATAATTTTTAAAAAAACTATATTTGAATGATGAAGAAATAGTTAATTCACAGGTCTATTTTGAAAGATGGAGTAGGAAGCTAGAAAAGACCCTTCTGTAAAATCCCCCCACAGTTACAACAAGTTCAACAGATAGTCATGCACCTGTCAGTAAAACCTAAAGAAATTAGGTAAGAGAGCACAGTGTATTTTTTCAGAATAACGAAAATGTAGTATGAAAATTAATCCTTGCATCAATACCCTCTCCCAACATTAAGAACTCTAACATGGAAAGAGATGCCTCCTGCTTGGAGGAAAGACAATTTTCTTCCACACTAAGAACTTGAAACCAAGTAACAGGCCCACCATCGTGAAACTCAGTGCCTCAACCATGAGACCATTACCTGCCTGTGAACTGAAATGGAGGAATAGATTTAGGATAAGTGGCAAAACTCTACCTCCATCATCCATATTTCCACCTTGGGTGGCAGAACCAGGAGGGGAATTCCACCTGCTAAAGATCATGGAAGAATTCTACCTACTGGTGAACAAGGCATAAAAGCTAGCATAGGGGTATATCTCACAGCCCAGTGCCTGCCCCACCATGGTGAGACCAAGCAAACAATAATAATAAAAAGATACAATCACTGAATAAAATAGCCAGACTCAACTATATATTGCTTGCAGAAATTCATTTTAACTCTAAATTTAAATTGTACCCTACAACAAATGAACCTAACAGATACCTATTTACATATCACTCCATCCATTGCCTGCTAAATACACACTAATTCAAATCACATGTATCACTCTGCAAAATAGATCATCACAGGCCAAAAACAAGTATCATATCGTTATCTCAATTAATGAAGAAAAATGTATTCAATAAAATTCAATGTACCTTGATAATAACAGTACTAAACATACTACACATTCAAGGAACATTCCTAAGCATATATTTATAATAAGAATTCAACAACTAACATTATATTGAATGAGGAAATGCTGAAAGTTTTCTAAGATTAGTTACAAGTCAAGGAATCCCACATTCATCACCTGTATTCAAAATAGCAGTAAAATTTCTAGCAAGAGCAATTAGGCAAGAGGAAAAAATAAATATCATCTTAAATGCAGACAAATTCAATTGTTGTTGTATATTAATGGCATAATCCTATACATAGGAAACCCCCAAACTCTACCAAACATATATAAATAACAAATGAATTAATCTAATTTGAATATCTACAATCAGCACAAAAAATTAGTATTGTTGTTATATGCCAATAGCCAATTATCTCAAATACAAATTTGAAAAGAATTACCAATTTATAACAGTTACAAAAATAATAAAATATTAGTAATAAATTCAACAAAAGAATCCACAGTAGAAATTATAAAAGTTTGATGAATGAAATTCAGGATACAAAAAATGTAAGACATCACATGTTCATAGATTGGAAGAAGTAATACTGTTAAAATATCCATAATTCCCCCAAAATTTATAGATTGAATACAACACCTAATTCCAAGAATATTCTTCACAGAGCTAGAAAAGCAGTTCTAAAATTTAAATGGAAACACAAATATAAACAGACTTTTTCAGCAAAGAAAACAAAGCAAGAAGCATTACCTTACTTCACTTCAAAATGTACTACAAGGCTATAGTAACCAGAACAACATGGTATCAGCATAAAAGAAGACACATACATCAAATGAAATAAAATAGCCTAGAAGTAAACCCACTTATCTACAGTCAACTGAATTTCTGCAGAGAACTTAAGAACATGCACTGGAAAAAGAACAGTCCCATTAATAAATAATGTTGATAAAATTGGATATGCACATGCAGAAGAGTGAAATTAGACTCCTAGCTTTTACCAGTTACAAAAATAAATTAAAAATAGATTATAGGCTACCTTGAATGTGCCTCTGATTTCCTGAATAAACTCTTGAAAAATGGATTTAGCATAAATGTAAGATCTGAAACTCTGAAACTACTGGAGGTGAACATGAGGTGAACATGGTAATGGGCAAGGACTTTTTTTTTCTTTTTTAGATAAGATCTCAAAACACAGGAAACTACGGCATAAAAGAGACAAATATGATTACATTACATAAAATTGCTTATGCAGAGTAAAGGAAATACCCATCAGTGCAGAGACTATATAGAAAATTGGAGAATATATTTTCAAAATATAAATATAAATGAGACTAATATCCAGAATATATAAAGAACATTTAAAAAATCAGCAAATAAAATTGCAAATAAACAGGTAAAATGGGCAATAGATCTCACTAGATATTCCTCAAAAGAAGACAAGGAAATTGCCAACAAGTATTCGAATAAATGCTCAAAATCACTAATTATAAAGGAAGTGCAAACAAAAAGCAAAATGAGATATTGCCTCTCTCTGGTAAGGATGATTAATGTCTTACACACTGTTGGTGAGAATGTGAATCAGTACTGCCATTTTGGAAAACAATGTCAGTTCCTTGAAAATTAAAAATAGTACTACCATATTCATTAGTAATTCCACTGCTGGGTATGTATCTGTGGAAATGAAATCAATATGTCTATGAGACATAGGCACTCTTATGTTAATTGCAATGTTATCTACAATAGCTAAGAAATGGATACAGTCTAGGATTCTATCTAAATATGAATGAATAAGGAAAACATTGTACCTATAAACAATGTAATACTATTTGACCACAAAAATAACAAAGTGTTGTTATTTGTCTCAACAAGGATAGATCTAGAGATCAGCATGTTAAGTAAAATAAGTGAGTTTTCAAGGCTTGGTACCCAAAGTAGCTGTGCTCAGAGGTGAGACTTTGAAAGTGATTGGATCATAAGGGCTCTGACTTCATCAATGGATTAATCTATTCATTGGTTAACAGTAAAGAGGTTGTAGGGATAGAGGCTTTATTATTAAATCAAGCTCTTACTCTGATTCCTGGTCTCCAAGAGGTGAGTAGTGTTGCTCCATCAAATGACCCCTACCATGAAGTTCTGCCTCATCACAGGTCCAGAAACAATCTAGCCAACTGACCATAAAGTAAAACCTCTGCAACTGTGAGCCAGAATAAACGTTTATTACTTTAAGGTGATTTTTCTCAGGTAATTTGTCACAATAATATAAAGCTGACTAAGATAAAAATTAGGACTGAGAATGAGGTCATTGTTGTGACTAACCTGAACTTGTGATTCTATAGTTTTGGGAATTGGTTGTAGCAGAAGTTTGAAAAAGTTTGGGGATGCAGTTTGGAGAAGACTTAGAATATTGTAAGCAGAGCTTAATGGATGATTCTGGGGGGAGATCAAAAGACCAGAATATTGATGGAAATGTGGAGAGTAAAGATTGATTATAAAGTTTCAGATGGAAATGATGCCTCTACTGGGAAAATAGAGGTCATTTATGTAATATTTTGGTTAAGAATGGGTCTAGGTTTTGTCATGCCCTAGGACTTTGTATGAGGGTGAGTTTAAAGGCTAAGAGTTAATAAACCTGGCAGCAGATCATTTAGTGTGTGGCATGGGTACTTCTGATTACTTTTAGTCATATTTAAAATGAAAATCAAGAACAAAATGCTAAGGGGAAAGATTTATCATACCTGAAGTATAGCCAGAAGTGTGTGTCAAGTTAATACCAAGGAATGTGTGGTTGCTAAGGAGATTATCTCCATTTTAAAGAGCCAAATATTTTGCACTGGAACAATAGAAAAGATGCCTTGAAGACATGTCATGGACCCAAAAGAGCACACCCCTCATAGTTTCAAAGGTGTAAAATCAATTTGTTTGATTAGACTGACCCTGTGTTTCCAACTCAAATAGGGTAACTTAGGAAGTTGTTTCCGTTGAAATTTTTTTTCACTGTATTCAGCCATCCTGCATTCAGAAGCCACTGCAACCATGTTCCAAGGGGTTGTAGCTAATGTTTATCTGGTTGCTGATTTTGATGTGGTCCACCTGATGCTGGTTTTATAGTCATGAAAAAAAAATGAGTTGTTGGGTCATGGAGGCTTCTGCTGATATTTCAAAGAAAGGCCTGGCAAGAAAAGCAGTGTATGGCAGGATTGGAATTGCTTCAAGCAGCCACTGAAAGGACAGTAAAATAAGTTATGGGAGTGAAACCAAATTTGCAATTTATGCTCCAGGAGTTATGGATTCTAGGAATGTGAAATGTCTGGTAAGGTAAGGTGCTGGCTGTGAGTACAGCCAGACCAAGAGAGTGAACCTGGAGGCAGCAGGCAGAAAGGGCTCAGGGAAAAGGCTGCTGAAGCTCTTTGGAACTCATATCATACCACCATATGCCCGATATCAAGCATTTGTTATGGTTTATATATTAGGTGTTCACCAAATGCTCATCTTTAAGACAATGCAAGAGGGTTGGGGTTGTGGCTCAGCAGTAGAACACTCACCTACCATGTGCAAGGCCCTGGGCTCAATCCTCAGCACTACATAAAAATAAATAAAAATAAAAAAATTGTGTCCAACTACAACTAACAAATTTATATTAAAAAAGAAAATGCAAGAAAGTTTACAGATGAAATGATTAGGTCATAAAAGGTTTGACCTAATGAGTATATTAATCCCCTGATAGGTATTAACTGGGTGGTAGAATATAGCTGGAGGAGGCAGATCCCTGGGGTCAAGCCTTTGGGTTTCATATTTTGTCCTTGTTACAGAGTTTCTCTCTGCTTCCTGGTATGATATTCTGAGTTGCTTTTCTCCATCACACCCTTGTGCCATGATGTGCTTCCTCTCCTTAAGACAAAAGGGATGGAGTCAGCCTTCTCTGGACTGAGGCCTGTGAGCCCCCGAAAGAAATTGTTCTCTTCTAAAACTGTTTATTTAAGATCTTTTGGTCACCACAGGAAAAAAAAAGACTAAAACAGAAATTGGTACTGAAAAGTGGGCTTGTTGTTGTGACTAACCTGACCAGGTGGTTTAGAAGCTTTTGGAGCTCTATGGAATTTATGGGAAGAATTTTGAAAAGTTTAGGGATGAAACCTGGAGAAGCTTCAAATTGTTGTAAGCAGAGGTTAAGGAGTAATTTTGGTGGAAGCTCATAAGACCAGAATGCCAGTAGTACTGGGGACAGTGAAGAAGGAGCTCATGAAGTCTCAGAGGAGGAGGAAGAGAACTCTACTGGAAATTGTGCTAGAGGCCATTCATGTTATGTTATGAGTAAGAAGTTGTCTATGTTTTGCCCATGTCCTGAGATTTTCCATGAGGTTGAATTTAAAGGTGATGGACTAAATAATAAAGTGGAAGAAATTTCTAGGCAGCAGAACATTCAGGCAGTAGCATGGGTATTGTTGGAAACTTTTAGTCAAATTTATTGTGATAATCAGGAGCAGAAAGCTGAATAGAATGATTTGGCTAGGAAACTGCGAGTAAAACTGGGGCTAAGGAATGTATGGTTGTTAAAGACATTACAGCACTAAAGAAATGATAAAAACTTTTACCAGAAACAATAGGAAATAGGGTTTCAGGGCATCTGAGGAATGAGGAAGACCACACCCATATCAGGGACAAGGGTATAAAAGGAAAAATTATTTTGTGAAAAGACCAATGGTGCATCCTGCTTGCACATAGGCCTAGAAAGTTTTTTCACTATGATTAGCTGCCAAGGTACAGAGGTTGATATAGCCATAGTCCCTGGATGTTTCATTACTGTTCCAGATAGTGGCAGACCTTGGTGGCAAACGTGGTGTTGGTTTGCCAGAGTGCAGGATACTGGAGTTAGGGAGTCATGAAGGAACCCACTGAGATTTCAAAGGAATGTCTGCAGGGCCAGGAAAAGTGCTACAGGGTCAAAGTTCTTGTGATCTGCCCATGAAAGGCAATGCATGGAAATGTGATGAGGAGACAAAGTTGTAGTGGAAACCCCAAGATTAAGAAATGCCCATACTGTGGAACATCTACCAAGGAAAGCTGCAGTAAGTGAGCACAGATAAGTCAATGAGAGACCATGTGGGTTGCAATCAGCAAAGGTATAGGAGCATGTTGAGAGCCATAGCCAAATGGGCCCCAGCAAACTTCCAGCTGCCAGCAAACTTCCAGCAGCCATCTGATGATTGGCTCACAGCAGCCCCAGAAAACTTCTAGCTGCCAACGGATTGGCTCCTCTGCGGTGATGCTCATTGGGCTTTTTCCCTGCCCTTTTAGACCACGGAGCTGTTCATTGGGGGACTTTTTTGGCTCCGCCCATTATCGGATGAACTGATCTCAAGACAACAGCCTCCAGTCTTAGGTTGGCACCATTACAATTGGATCTTACCCGTCACTGACTACCAGTCCAGTATACAGCCACACTCTTTGTACTAGCGGGGGGGGGGTGAGGTTCTTTGCCTCACCTCTTTTGGCCCCCAAATTTTAGCTGAATGACCATGACAAGCAGAAGGGAGGAAGATACACCAAGCCAATTGACGGCTCCTTTTGGAAAAATTGTGCCACTGATGACATCATCAGCAAAAATACCCCAACACTACCACAAATCACTGCACCAACAGATAGTTCACAAGGCATACAGGTGATACATAGTCCAGGCAAGTTCTGCAAGCAGTTCAGTGATGGTTATTGCAGAAGCTGTAGATTGGTTTTATCTTTGTCTTCACCAGCACTGGGATGAAGATAGTAATTCTGGAAATAATAGTTAAAGAAAAAATCATGTAATACTCCAGCAGGCACTAAAAGAAAACAATTTTCTGAACAATTTACATTATCTTGAAGAGAATTATTAAATATAATGAAAAGGAAAGGTGAAAGTAAGCAAACAGGTCTGTTGACCTTTTTTTTGTTCACTTATTAAAACAATCCTCAATAATTGTTTACCCAATTTAAATTAAACCATTTAAATCACATGAACAAAAAAATATTTGGATCCATTTTTTCATGAGCGCTCATCATATATGATATATGGACATATGTACATACAAACATACAACATAAAACACAAGTGTGCACACAACACATAACATAATAGTAAAGGCCTTATAACTTTTTACAGGTGAAATCTCCATTGCAATGTTTAAAAACTCTATAGTCAAAAAATAGAACTGATCAGCAAAACATTAACCTAGGTCTGTATGAGCTCAAAAAACAAAATAGAACTTCATGATATGGGAAAGGGCAATAATAAAATAGATATTGAAAAAAGCATCCTGGTTCTGTCACAGATATAAGGGTAGCCAAACTGGAGTTCTGGATATCAGCTGTTATGGATTTGAGCCAAATCATCTTATTTTTGGTCTGTAGAAATCACTTTAGTTAATCTCTCTGATATCCAAATCGGTTGCTGTTTTCCCTGTAGAAACACACAAACAGACCCAAGACTCCAGACAATTACTGGGTCAGGACCTATCCATTGTCCTATTAGAATATCCTTCCAAAGTACCTTGGGCTTATGTACATTTTTTGGACACATATGCCTTTTCGCAGCACTAAGCCCTGATGAATCCAAATTTAAAAAGTTTAGAGTAAAAAGGGTTACTTTAAGTTTACCTTTGGGGAATATATACCCCTTCCCAATTCCCTCTTTTTGCTTTAATAAGTACATTTTAATAGTTTGATTGGCTCTTTCAACTTTGCCTTGTCCCTGTGGATTGTAGGGGATTCCTGTTATATGAGTAATGCCAAATGATGAGCAAAATTGTTTAAAAGAGGTAGAAGTATAACCAGGGGAATTATCTGTTTTTAACTGTTTTGGAACGCCCACAGTGGCAAAATTTTGTAAGCAATGAGCTATAATATCTTCAGTTTTATCTCCGGCATGAAGGGAGCCCATCAAAAATCCAGAAGAAGTATCAACTGTAACATGCAAATATTTTAAATTTCCAAATTCTGTCAAGTGTGTGACGTCCATCTGCCAAATATGGTTAGGTATCAATCCTCTAAAATTGACTCCAATATTAACTTGTGGTAAAAAGGTCACACAATTTTGACATTGTTTTATTATTTGTCTAGCTTGTTCCTTAGTTATTTTAAAATGCTTTTGTAAAGTATGAGCATTGACATGGAACTTTTTATGAAAATTTGTAGCTTCTTCTAGTGTAGAAAAAATAAGTATGTCATGTGTAGTTTTATCTGCTAAATCATTGACCAAACTAAGGGCTCCAGGCAATCCTGTATGTGCCCTGATATGTCCTATAAAGAATGAATCTTTTCTGTCCCAGATTAGGTTTGTATATTGAAAAGCAAAGATAAAACAGTAGAGGAAGGGGAAATCCTACCAGCATCTTCAAGGGATATTATAGCATTAACTATATACTGACTATCGGAAAACAAATTAACTACAGAATCTTTAAACATCCCAAAAGCTTGTAATACTGCATTAAGCTCTACCTCTTGAGCTAATGTTTGGGTACTAAAAATGTAAAAGTTTGATCAGGTGTAACTATTGCTGCTGTACCATTATTTGACCCATCAGTGAATATATTTGGAGCATTCATGATAGGTGTTTTTCTTGTCATTTTTGGAAAAATTACAGGATGCAATGACCAAAAAGACAATAAATGGTAAGTGGTTATCAAATGCAATATTAGATTTGCACATGATTATTGCTCAAGTATTTAACTCATTAGCTAACTCATCAATTTGATTCATAGTATATGGAGTAATAATTTTATTGGGAGAAATTCCAAACACTCCCTTTGCTGCTTTTATTCCTTTGAGTATTAATTGTCCTACAGCCTCAGGATACCTCGTAAGAATAGTGTTAGGAGAATAAGATAAATGTATCCATACTAATGGACCTTCTTGCCAAAATATTCCTCTAGGAATATTTTTTGTTGGTAGTACAATAAATAATAAAGGCAAACTTATATCAATTCTATCCAAATGCATATTTTCCATATATGTTTCAATGATTTTTAAAGCCTTTCTTGCTTCAGGCATTAACATGTGGGATGAATTTGGATCTGATGGACCTTTTAGGATATTAAATAAAGGTCCCCACTCTCCTGTTGGTATGCCTAGATAAGGCCTTATCCAATTTATGTCTCCTAATAACTTTTGAAAGTCGTTAAGTGATTTGAGTTGATCAACTTGTATTTGAATTTTTGGTGGACGGACCATGGTTGAGGATAATAGAACTCCTAAATAATTAATTGAAAAATTTAATAGTACTTTATCTATTGATATCTCTAGATTATACTTTTTAAATAAGTTTGTAAGTGTGGCATAACATTCTAGCAATGTGTGTTTATCTTTGTGTGCTAATAATACATCATGCATATAGTGAAATATTTGTAGTTCAGAATTTTGACTTCTAAGTGGCTGGATTACTTTGTTAACATAAATTTGACACATAGTTGGGTTGTTAGCCATCCCTTGAGGGAGTACTTTCCATTCATATCTCTCTTCAGGACCTTCATGATTCAGTGCAGGGATAGTAAATGCAAAACGTGGACTATCCTCAGGATGAATTGGAGTTGAAAAAAAAACAATCTTTAATATCTATAACTAAAACATACCAGGTTTTTAGCAAAGTGGGGGGAGAGAATGGGAGAGAGAAGGGAAAGCATATGAAAATGGTAGGAGACCCTCAATGTTACACAAAATTACATATAAGAGGTTGTGAGAGGAAAGGCGGGGGGGAAACAAGGGAGAGAATTGAACATCAGCAGATGAGGCAGAGAGGGAAGATGGGGGGAGGGGAGGGGGATGGAAGGGGATAGGAAAGGTAGCAGAATACAACAGTCACTAATATGCCATTATGTAAAAAACGTGAGTGTGTAACTGATGTGATACTGCAATTTGTATTTGGGGTAAAAATGGGAGTTCATAACCCAATTGAGTCAAATGTATGAAAGATGATATATCATGAGCTTTGTAATGTTTTGAATAACCAATAAAAAAGAAAGAGAAAAAAAGAAAAAATAATTAATTGGAAAATTTAACTGTACTTTATCTATTGATATCTCTAGATTATAATTTTTTAAGAAGATTGTAAGTGTGGCATAACATTCTAGCAATGTGTTTTTATCCTTGTGTGCTAATAATACATCATGCATATAGTGAAATATTTGTAGTTCAGAATTTTGATTTCTAAGTGGCTGGATTACTTTGTTAACATAAATTTGACACATAGTTGGGCTGTTAGCCATCCCTTGAGGGAGAACTTTCCATTCATATCTCTGATCAGGACCTTCATGATTCAGTGCAGGGATAGTAAGTGCAAAATATGGACTATACTCAGGATGAATTGGCATTGAAAAAAAATCTTTAATATCTATGACTAAACCATACCAAGTTTTTGGCAATTCAGACAATTGAGGAATCTCTGATTGAGCAGGTCCTATAATAACCATCTCATTATTAATGGCTCTTAAATCTTGCATTAATCTCCATTTACCAGATTTCTTTTTGATGACAAAAATGGGAGTATTATGGGGAGATACAGAAGGTTGTATATGTCCCTCCGCTGGTTGTTGTTTGACCAGGTCATGGGCTGCTTGTATCTTTTCTTTAGTCAGGGGCCACTGAAGAACCCATACTGGCAAGTAATTTTTATTGTTTCAGTGGCCCTTTCTGAAAATCCAACCCATATCTGTCCATTCCTTGATCTATTTGTATTTGTGCTGCTATACCTTGTTCTTGTTTTTCTAATCTTTTTCCTTTCCTAAAAGCTTCTCTAGTCATAATAGTGGGTGCATTTTGGTTGACGTTATTTGTTAATGTCAAACCTAATTGATCTAGGACATCTCGTCCCCATAAATTTACGGGAAAATGACCCAATACATATTGTATAGTTCCTTCACATTCTTCAGTTTCCTTCCAATCTAATACCATTGCACTTCTATGAGGATTAGTCACCACTCCTAGGCCTCAAAGCGTTTGAGTGGCTTGTTGTAATGGCCAATGTTTTGGCCATTCTGGATGAGAGATGATGCTAAGGTCTGCACCTGTATCCAGTAGCCCATTAAATTCATGTCCTTGAATATCTAGTTTTAGCATGGAGTGAGAATCTAAGTTTAAAGAAAGCATAGCCCAATCTACAACTGTGGAGCCTAATCCCTTGGAACCTCTTTCTACAGTACAACTGGAAAATTTATCATGTAGGCTGGGTATTATTAGTAAATGTGCTATTCTATCTCCTGGTGATATACCCTTTGGAGAACTGGCTATAATTTTTATTTCACCTTCATAATTGGGATCAATTACCCCAGGACTTATCATAAGTCCTTTGAGAGTAGAAGAGCTGCGTCCCAATAATAAGCCTACTGTTCCTTGGGAACAGGTCCTTTTACCCCTGTGGGAATGATTTGAACTCCCATCTCTGGAGTTAGTACTGCTCTGGTGGAGGCGCAGATGTCCAACCCTGTGCTCCCTCTGGTTTGTCTGATGAGGGATCTAATGGACAATGTGTCCTGGGCACTACCCTGATGGGGTTGCTGGGTTCCTCCAGTGCTCCGTATATTTGTGGTTTTGGGCCCCGGAGCATTGGGCCCCCCTGACCATTTTTTGGCAATGGAGCCTAATGCCTTTATCCACGATATCGTGGTTAAACACCTGGTCCTTGTTCGTTTTTTGATAATGGAGTACCCACTATGGTGGTTTGAGAATGGCATTTATTAGCCCAATGTCTCCCTCTACGGCATCGTGGGCAAATACCCGGTATTCTACTTCTTTGATACCTAGTTTTGTTAAACCCTCCTCCTATGGGGCAATTCCTTTTAAAATGTCCTGTTTGTTGACAATTGTAGCATGTTCTTGGCCTGGCATCTAAAGCCTGTTTTACTGCAGCTGCCACGATTTGCCCTTGTTCATTTATGTCTCTGGCATCTAAAGCCTGTTTTACTGCAGCTGCCACGACTTGCTCTTTTCATTAAGGTCTCTACATAATTTAATATATGTGTTTAAATCTTCATGTTTCCATGGTCTAATGATTTCTCTGCACCAACGATTCACTTGCTCATAAGCCAGTTGTTTTATTAACGGCATTGCTTGTTCTGTATTCCCCAAAACTCTGGTAGCTGTTTGAATAAGCCTATCTACAAATTCAGCATAAGATTCATCAGCTCCTTGTATTACCTTAGATAATTGACCTTGTTAACCTCTATGTCCTTGTAAAGTCTTCCACGCCCTAACCGCCTCTGCAGCAATTTGTGCGTATATACGCCAGGATCATATGCAATTTGTTGCTGCTGACCCTCATAAGGTCCCTTTCCTAACAACATATCTAGATTTCTTTGAGGATAACCAGCTGCTGCATTTTGCCTAGCTGTCTCCTTGCAAAATTCCTCATTGGCAACCTTCCATAACAGGTATTGACCTCCACTTAGCACAGCTTTACACATATTAGCCCAATCTGCTGGCATCATGTTCAAGTTGTCAATGGATTCGACCATGCTTACAGTGAAGGGTGCTTGAGTACCATAGGTTGTTACAGCCTCTTTTAGCTGCTTCACTGTTTTGAAATTCAAAGCATGGTGAATTTGCTGCCCTCCTGCCTCAAATACAGGGCATGTTAATACTTGAGATCCTGTCTCAGGATCCCAACTATCCACTGCGGGGGTTGGGGTCCTCCCAGCATATGGAGGTGGCCTTGTTAGTTGGACATTTATGTCCTCTGGTGAGAGAAAGGTGTTAGTAGCAGTCTCCTGTAGTGATGGCACTGTTGGTTGGTCACTTATGCCCTCTGGTGATAGAAAGGTGTTAGTAGCAGTCTCCTTTTGTAATTTTCCCCTTGATGGCTTTTTCTACTCTAAGCTTTATTCCTCTATCTTTGTCTGAACTGACGGCTTTGGACTAAGCAAACCAGATACTAACGCCCACAATGTCAATGTGCCAACTGGCAGAGTTCCTGGGCTTTTGTTTTCTATTCTTTTAAAATCTTCACCATGATGGTTCCATTGTGATATATTTAACAACTCCTCCTTAAAAAAACATGGGCTACATTTTTGTATTGTATCAACGTATGCCCTGACTGCTCTTGATTTTACTGAGATGCCTCCTTCCTCTAACAATTTACTTAACACTCTTTCGGTTTGTTTTTTTTACTAATTTCTGATCCCATATTTCTACTATAATACAACCAAACAAAACCAAGACAGAATGAAATAAAAATGGAACCACACAAAATCATTATATCAGCCTTTCTATCCTCCTGAAATGTCCATCCGTCCTTTTCCCTATCTGTTCCTCACATGCAAATAGTTTTTCCTCAGATGTGAGCGGTGTTTCTTCCGTCTCACTCATCTCTAGGGACAGGCAACTTAAAACAAAACAAAAGAAGCATCTTAAAATGGCTACCCATCCTCTCGCCCTGCCCTCAGGGGCGAGCAGTTTACCTTATCACTTACCCTCAGTTGTTCCCCGTGGGAGCCACCAAATCCTGCAATCTGGCTGGGCACAATTCAGGAGCCAATTGTCAAAAGAAATGAACTTTATTTTTAGAACCACACACGCCAAATAAAACAGCTCCTCAGGAAAAAGCTTCAGAACCCAACTGCCACCATCAGCTCTCCACAAGCCTCTCAACCTCCCCCACTCCTCCTGCTCTTGAGGCCGATTGGCTGGGTTGTTGGGCGGAGCCAAAAAAGTCCCCCAATGAGCAGCTCCGTGGTCTGAAAGGGCAGGGAAACAGCCCAATGAGCATCACCATAGAAGAGCCAATCAGTTGGCAGCTAGAAGTTGCTGGGGCTGCTGTGAGCCAATCATCAGCTGGCAGCTGGAAGTTTGCTGGCAGCTGGAAGTTTGCTGGGGCTCCTTCAGCTGTGGCTCTCAACAGGAGCAGAGCTGAAAAGCCCTTTGGAGAGAATGTCAAGATACTTTGTGCCCCAGATCCTGGACATGGAGCTACCCAGACTCTTTTCCACGCTGGTTTTGATATGGCTTTGGTCCTATTCCTTTTTTCTATGCCCCTATTTCTTCCTTGTGGAATTGAATTGTTTAATATGTGTCTTTATATTTTGGGTGTATGTTACTTGGTTTTGATTTTTAAAAAAGGGGGGGTTGTAGATAGACACAATATTTTATTTTGTTTATTTATTTTTATGTGGTGCTGAGGATTGAACACAGTGCCTCACACGTGCTAGGCAAATGCTCTATCACTGAGCTACAACCCCAGACCCCTTGCTTTTGATTTTTACAGGAGTTCATTCTTAGAGTTTGCCTTGAGTCTAAAAGGAGATTTTGGATTTATAGTTTTGGGTGGTCTTGGAACTTTTGAGAATATGGAGATTCTTGGAAATGGACAGATGCATTTTGCTTTGTAAGATAAGTGTGTATTTTGGGGGGGCCATGGGTACAATGCTATGGCTTAGATATAAGGTGTGCCCCCAAACCTCAAGTGTGAAACAATGCAAGAAAGTTTAGAAGTGAAATGATTGAAGTATGAGAATGTTAACCTAATATCAGTGTGTTAATTCCCTGATGAGGATTAACTGGGTGGTAACTATAGGCACATAGTGTGTTTGTGGAGGAGGTGGGTACCTGTAGGCATGCATTTGGGGTATATAATTGTTCCTTTTGAGAAGATCTCTCTCTCCTTCCTGATGGGATTTCCTTAGCTGCTTTTCTTTATCACATACTCTTGCCATGATGTTCTGCCTCATCCCAGGCCCCTGAAGTATGAGCTCCAAAGTAATTTTGTTCTCATTTAATTATTCTTGAGAAAATCTTTTAGTTAAAGCAGCAGAAAAGCTGACTAAAACAACATGGATTTATAGAATTTCATATTTGCCCTGCCAGTTTTCAATATTGCTTTGGTTTGATACTTCCTTTTTTTAAATATTCCAGCCTCATGGAATGAGAATTTTTATCATACACCATTGTAAGTTGGAAGTATGTAATTTGTTTTTTATTTTTATAGAAGTGATACTGCCACTTATCAGTGAGGAGTTCTGCTTCCCCACATACTGAAGTTTGAACATTAGAGAAGCACACTGAGGCAAGCATATAAACCAGGGTTTATTTTAAAATGGGTGACATAGACTTCTCCAGGGAGGGAGAAGGGGCCATAGCAAGTATCCCAAGAAGCAAAGTGTTCTGCCCTTTTTATAAGTCCTAGGCTTTCTTTGTTCTCTTGCCTTTCCCCATTTTCTCCTCCCTGTGTATGTGACTAGGCCCAGGAATGCTTGGTGGAACCGTCCAAAAATGGAAAACTGGTAGGCTAAAGGGGGAATGGCAGGATGGAGCTGCCAAAGACACATTAACAACCTTATAGCTCCCTGTAGAGAGGGGCAATTCCCGTGAAGGGTTACCTTGGCAACAGTTTGGAGCAGGTACAAGTTCTTGATAAAGGTGGAGGAAGATCTCTGAAGGAATTAACATTTAGATCCCTCTGGGGACAGTCTCCAACTTCCCAGACTCACACAAAATTGGCAACCTGACTCGATTTACATATCTACACTGACTGCCTGTCTAATTCTGGCTTCAGAGGCTCATAGCTAAGAGTTTGCATTAAGTCTCAGAGGAGATTTTTTAATTTTTATTTTTTAGTTGTTGTTGGACACAATACCTTTTTATTTATTTATTTCCATGTTGTGCTGAGGATCCAACCTAGGGCCTCACACTTTCTAGGCAAGCACTCTACCACTGAGCCACAACACCAGCCCTCTCAGAGGAGATTTTGGATCTGGATTTTCAAGCAATGCTATAACTGCTAGGATTTGGGGAACTCATGGAGATAGACTGAAATCATGTTGTTTGCAAAATGAATATGAGTATTTGTTATGCATGGGATGTAATAGTTTATATAAGGTCCTTGCTTAGCATCTGGACAGCCATTTTAAGGAAAAAGTTTCACTTTCCCACCCAAGGGCAATTCTGAGAAAGGCTCACCACTCCCTCATACCAACCCAACCCCTATCCACTGAATTAGGACTCACCTGGCTCTGACTCCTGAGCCTGCCCCATAAAAGTCCTGGATCCCAATCCTGTTTTTCCTCTCTCTGCTATAGGAAGATGGCCTTTATTTGTCAGCTCTGACAAATAAACGCTTCTGTGTATCTCTGCCCGAACTCTGTCTTTCATTTCTTGCTTTCCCTTCAGTTTGGATCTGAGATGTCACTTCCAAACACATGTTCAATGCTTGGTCCCTAAGGCAGCAACATTTAGAGGTGGATCTTTATGAGGTGATTGTACCATGACAGCTCTGATCTGCACAGTGGATTAATTCATGAACGAGTTCAAACTGAAAAGTATGTTTTGAGGGAGGGTCTTGGTTATAAAAGTGAGCTGTCTCTGCTTCTGGGCCACTATCACATGCTTCACCATGTGCTCCCAGACTTGATATTCAGCCACTTTACAAGCTCAGAAACAACAGAGTCAAGTGATAGTAGACTAAAACATCTGAAACCATGAGAAAAATAAACATTTCTTTCTTTTAAATTGTGTTTCTGATACATTTTAACACAGTGATGGAAAGTCAACAAGACAAGTACCACATAATCTCCCTCTCATGTGGAATCTTAAAAATGTTGATTGCATAGAGTTTAAAAGTAGAATGGTAGTTATCAGAATTCAGGGACCATACAGAGTGGAGAGTTGGGGAAACACTGATCAATGAATATTAAATTATAGCTAAATGGAAACAAACCATTCTGGAGTCTTATTGAATAAGACAGTGAATTTATATAACAATTTTGTATTATACATGTTCAAAATCTAGAAGAAATGATTTAAAAAGATTTTGTCAGAAAGAATTTGTTCAATGTTGAAATATAAATATACTTAATCTAAGTTAAACATGACACAATGTACACATGTGTCCTACTTTACATTGTACACCCATACTAATTTTATGATTTATGCACCAGTAAAAAATATAAATAAATAAAATAATTACATATTTGTAGTTGAAGGGAATTCAAGGAATGAGAGTCAGGTAAATGAGAAATGAAAGACAGAGACCAGGCAGAGATACACACAAAAGTTCATTTGTCAGAGCTGACAAATAAAGGGCATCTATTTATAGCAGAGAAAGGCAAAACAGGCTTGGGTTCCAGGACTTTTATGGGGCAGACTCAGGAGTCAGAGCCAGGTGGGTCCTAATGCAGGCATTTAGGGGTTTGGTTGCTATGAGGGAGCTATGAATGTTTCTCAGAAATGCCCTTGGGCAGGAAAGTGAAACTTTTCCCTTAAAATGGTGGCTATCATTTAACATGGCTGTCCAGATTCTAAGCAATGACATTACAGTAGTCAATTATTCAGAAAGACTAATTTAAAGACTCCTAGGCATCAGGATAAAACCTTGTTACCAGTGACCCCATTCATGGAAAAGAAAGATCATAGGCGTTATTTATCTCTTCTTGACTTTTCTTTTTTAATACATAATAAAAATGAACTACATATTTTAGATGCTTTTCATTTTCAGAATTTTATTTCTAAATCTGTGAAACCACAGACTCACATTACAGAGTTCTAATTTAGAGTGTTTAGAACATAGCTTTACATAATTTAATTAAAGTCAAAATAATTGCTTTATTACTAGATCACCTTAATTTTATTGCTCTAGTTCTCTAGTTTGTTATATTGTTTACCAAATAATGCAATAAAGCTGTGGAAATTCATTACTGTGTCCTATAAATAATATAGGGAAATGTGAAATATAGCAATAAAAATGATCAATAGAAAAATAATTTAATTAAGAATTCTAGTGTACTTTGCCTATTTAGGCAAAGTGACTTTGGAGAGCAAACATTTTTTTTTCTCAATGAATATGTGATTCAATGTATTTGTGAAGAAAGTTATATAGAGAAATTCAAAGAATATCCATTTCTGTGGATGAAAAATATAGGGTGAGATACATGATATTTTTTTCCAGATTCTGATATTAGCAGTGTTGGTCTGTTTGCCATTCAAAAATATTACATGTGTGTGTATTGCATGTGTGTATATTGCTGTGACCAAAAGATCTAACAAAAACAATATGAGGAGGAAACATTTATTTTGGTTCACAGTTTGAGACATTTAGTCCATGGTTGGCCCACTCCATAGCTCTGGGCAGAAATTGAGGCAGGATACCAAGACAGAAAGGCATGCAGAGGAAAGCAGCTTAGAAGATGACAGCTGGGAAGGAGAGACAGAGTGAGAGAAGGGGCCGGGAGCTCAGCTAACCAAGAACAAGATATAAACCCAAAAGGAACACCTCTAGTGACCTAGTTTCTCTAGCCACACCCTACCTTTCTACAGCTACCACCCAATTAATCCATATCTGTCCCATTTCTCATGACTACAACACTCAGTGTCACTCCAGATGAACCTGGCTTCATGAAATAACCACACAAGAGACAGAGATACCTTTTTCTGTGGGGTCCTGTGATTGCTCCTCTGACCTTAGGGGTCCAGAGAGAGAGAGAGAGAGAGAGAGACAGAGAGAGAGAGAGATATGCTAAACCCTTCTATTGAGTAAAAGCCATTCAAATGAAGCAAGGAGTCAGGTTTCAGGGGGTTGAGTATAGCTTAGTGATGTCTGCTGTCAGCAAGTTCACTGACATCTCAGAAGGCCATACCCAAAGGCAGAACAAGAGAAGAGGACACACAAAGGGAGTTTCCATGGAACATTCTATCCCAAACAGGGCAAAGGGGTAGTATTACAAAAGAATAGGTGAATATAGCTCAAGCCCATGGGTGACACACCTACATCTGAAGACACACCCTCAACTTCCTGAACCAGGACAACGCCCAAGTCACTATGAAATGTACTGATGGGTCAGAGCCTCTCGCTTCGGGATGGAAGGTGAGGGTAATTCAGAGTGGCTTCCCACATGTATCAATGCATAAAGCAATTGATTAGGTTTCACTTCTCAAATCAAATCATTTCATTTCCAAAAATTCTTGCATTGTTGCACACATGAGTTTTAGGTGAATACCTCATATATAAACCATAACTAATATATATACACACATACACACACACACTTTGCACCCATAATAATATGTATTAAATTATATATATTGTGCCTATTATTTTACAAATATTACATTTATTGTTAAGAAGAATACTGCATTTTCATGAATGCTACTTTTGTTCAATGTTTGAATAAGTAGTTAATAAATGAAATCTCTACCAATTGTTGGTGTAAACTGGGTATACATCAACCTCCTGATCACAGTATATTGGATTGTCTTTAAACAGATCTGTTAAAGCATTATTAATGCAAACAGATCTTATTTAAAAAGAAACACACAAAGTACAAAAATGTTTTAATCATTCTAACATTTCGACTTTAGAATCTATAATTTCAGAAGTGATCAGTTCTATTTTTTTAAGAGAGAGTGAGAGAGGAGAGAGAGAGAGAGAGAGAGAGAGAGAGAGAGAGAATTTTTAATATTTTTTTTTTTTTTAGTTCTCGGCAGACACAACATCTTTGTTGGTATGTGGTGCTGAGGATCGAACCCGGGCCACACACATGCCAGGTGATCGCACTACTGCTTGAGCCACATCCCCAGCCCTCAGTTCTATTTTTATCACCAGATTGGTATCCTAAATATTTTAATGTATAAAGGATAAATGTGTTAATCAAAAAGTATTTATATGTGAAAGTTAAGGTATGTTTGCCTCAGAAAATATACATTGAACTAAGTCAAGTAATGTTTATTAATATGTGTTTGTGTGTGTTCAAGCCTTCTTTCTTTCCTTCCTTCCTTCCTTCCTTCCTTCCTTCCTTTCCTCCTTCTGTCCTTCATTCTTTCATTGTCTCTGTATCTCTCCATCTTTTTCTCTCTTTCTTTATACTTTCCCCTATTTATTAAGCATCAATTGTACAACACATTGTTCATTTTCCACTGTAACTTGGAAACAGTGGCCTGGAAATAGGTAAGGTTTACTTACCATTGTCTTTGTAGAACAAAGAATTAGATAGGTTCAGGCATTATCCTTTCTCTTAGACTTTTGAAAAGTAAAGAGTATATGTTCATTACTTTCATACATTCCATCTTCTAAATGTCTCTCACATTTTTTCTATGGTAGAGACCAATGTTTAAATTCTCAATTTACAAACTAAAACAATTATACCTGATGATAAAGTTGGATTTCTGCATTAAATCAAGTATATTTTCAAATAAAATGTATGATCATTTAATAGTATTTTTTATCTTGTAAAATGTATGAAGCACTTTGATTTTTATGAAGATGCCTTCCATTTGTTCCATTTGTTGCTGGAAAATCCTATAGTCTTTTTTACATGGAATATTTTTATAAATTTTACTATTTTTTACAAATAAGAATTCAGAAGACAGAAACATTTTTACACACACACACGCACACACACACACACATACACATATGAAAGAATTTCTGAGGGGAAATGATTCACATGATTTAGAGGCTGAGAAGTCAAAGAATAACTCTCAATATAAAGCCAGAGGCCTTTCCTTGAGCTAAGGAAGCTCTTGAGACATTTATTGGACTTGAAAATCTAGATCACCTGAGTTTTGCTAATTTTGTTTGTTTGTTTGTTTTGTTTTGGTACCTGGGATTGAACTCAGGGGCACTCAATTAGTGAGCCACATCCCAGCCCTATTTTGTATTTTATTTAAAGATAAAGTCTCACTGACTTACTTAGGGCCTCACTAAATTGCTGAGGCTGGCTATGAACTGAATATATGTTGTAATGATTACTTTCGTATGTTATATAGAAGTTCTCAAATATTATTTTTCATCAACCTCTTGAGCCACTGCAATTACAGCATGTGCCACTGTACCAGGCTTCACCTGAGGTTCTATGTCCAGGTGCAGGATGACTATGAATGATGCCCCAGCACGAGAAGAGAGGGAGTGAGAAAATTCACCTTTTCTGTGTGTATTGATTCTATCTGGACCCTCAAATGATTGTATGGTATCTTCCTATATTGAGTGGTAGTAGACCTTTCTTACTCAATTCACTAACTCAAATGCCAATCTCTTCCAGAAATATCCCCAAAAGCATTACTTCAAATAATGTTTTTTAAATTGTCTGGGTATCCTTTAACCAGTCAAACTGACATATGAAAGTAATCATCACAACATATAAAGATTCAGTCAAATTTCCTCTGACTATTTATACTTTATGCCTATACCAAAAAATGCTATCTGGTTATTATATGAAAATGTAATAAATGATTATAAGACATTATTTTAAAGTGAAATGATTTTTTCAAGTGCTAATATCTTTGTTAGGCTTGAAGTTAAAGAAACATTTCTTGGTTTCCTAGATCTTTAAATTTGAATACTCCTTTTATATTTTACTGTTTATTTACCCAATCATTAATACACCCTCTTTAACAACACAACAAAACCTATTTTTGTTTTTATTTATTTTTTAGTTGTAGATGGACACAATACCTTTATTTTATTTATTTATTTTTATGTGGTGCAGAGGATCAACCCAGGGCCTTGAACGTGCTATGCAAGCACTCTACTGCTGAGCCAAAATCCCAGCCCCCAAACCTATTTTTAAACAGGAGTTTAAGGCATGGAACAATCTCTATTTTACATCAATTAATTTGGGATGTTATAAAAAGCATTAATTTTAACATATTTTATGTGTAATTTCTCTTCATGGTTTCAGAATCATAAGATTGATCAAAAATAATATTTGAGAACTTCTATATGAAAACTTTGAACCAATATTCTGAAGAAAGAATGTAAGAGGTAGATAATAATATTTGTAACCCCTTGGGAAATGCAACCTAAAAAGAGATTCAGCCATGCATACAAATGTCCCTATATATTTTAGCATTAAAAGTAAAACCATAACTGTGTGTACTTTTCAAGCATAAATCCCATATTTTATGCAGCATTTTCATTTAATTAACACTTTTAAGTCTCTATCATGCTTTAAAAATATGCTAGTGCCTGAAGATAAAATAATGAACAAGTTGAATGTAGCATTTACACCTAAGAATTTTCTAAACCAGAGAAATATGAAAAAAAATTATCTTTACACACAGTGTGATGAGAAGGAGTATATATTGTACGAGAATGCTGGTGTTAATAGAAAACCTGTTTAGGGGAGTTAGATAAGGCTTCCCACAGGAAAAATTGTCTCAATATAATATCTGCCATAAAAAGATTTTGGTTTGATTCAAAAGTTTAGAGAAAATTAAAAGAAAATACATACAAAGTCTTGAAATCAAGACAGGCACATAGAGAAAGATTGCTGCAATGTAGAGTAGATGGAAGAAATTTGAAGGTAACTTTAGAAACTGAACTATTCAGTGCTTTAATTTTGATATCAAGATACTTGGGTTGGAACCTCGAATCCAAAGCAAACTAGATTTGTTTCAATTACTAATCCAGCCTTTTTTTTATCAGCCATAGTTGTTTTACTTACAAAATTAATATAATCAGACCTAATGTAAAAGGTTTTCTCTTGATAATTTAATAACACATTTTACTAAAAGAGGGTACACATATAGTGAGCATGTAATAAAATATAACTTTTTAAAATTATTTGAATTTTATTTTAGTTGACAAAAAACAATTTTATACATATATATATATTTGTGATAAGCAATGTGATGTTTTGATGTATGGATAAAAAGATTAAATCAGACTAATGAATTCATCAGCTCACATGCTTATCATTTTGTAGTAAATACCCTTGAAGTATACAATGTAATATTATATATCATAATCATCATTCTATCTGCACATGGTCATGAAAACATATTTCTACCATTGAACTGAAATTTTCTACATTTAATCAAAATCATTCTTTCCTCCTTTATTCCCCTCTCCTAGCCTCTGATAGAAATTATTCTACTCTCTATAAGTTCCACTTTTTTTTCATTTCACATATAAATGAGAAATGTTATATTTTGTGTATGAAATGTCTTTCTAAAAGCTCCTATATTAATGTGGGAATTAAAATAATTAAATTATGAAAACCATTACCTAATTAGTATTAATTCAATTCACAGATTAGTAATTTGAATTGATTAATAGGTAATAACTGTAGGCAGATGAAGTGTGACTGGAGGAAGTGGGTCATTAGGGGCGGGTTTTTCAGGATTATTTCTTATTCAATTTTCTCCTCATTCAGTTTCTCTGCTTTGGTACTACTGTTATGTTTTAGACATTAGATGTCTCCTAAAAACTCACATGTAAGACAATGCAAGAATGTTCAGAAATGAAATGATTTGGTTGTGAGAATCTTAATCTAATCAGTGCATTAGTCCTCTTGAATGGATTAACTGGGTGGTGATTGCAAGCAGGTAGGATGTTCATGGTGGAAGTGGGTCACAGAGGGAATCCCTTTGGGGAGACCTTGTTGTTCTTGGTAAGCAGAGCTCTTTCTTTGCTTTCATTGCCATGATCTGAGCTGCTATGCTCTGCCACACTCTTCCACTGTGATGTTCTACCTCAATTTGGACTCAGAGAAAGGGAACCAAATATCTATCTATCTGATACCTCTGAAACCCCAAGCCCCAAAATAAACTTTTCCTCCTCTAAAATTATTTTCATCAGGTCTTTTGGTTACAGTACAAGAAAAGCTGACAAAAATAGCTACCATGAAATGAACAGCTTTCCTACACCATGCTCTTCTGCCATCACCTCAGGTCTAGAGTGATGGGTTGGCTAACCATAGCCTAAGACTCTGAAACCATGAGATCAAAATCAACTTTTTCTTATCTAAGTTATTCTGATCAGGTATTTTGTTCAGAGTCATGGAAAGTTAATGTAGATATAGTGTATGGCTTTACTTATTTCACTTAATATAATGTCCTTCAGGTACATCCACATGATAATGAGTGATAAATACCATCTTTTGGAAGAATATTCTATTGTGTTTTAATACTGCAATTTCTCTATCTGATGGTGAGCACTTCAGAGTTTCTATTTCCTGGCTACTGTACATAGGGCTGTAATGAACATGGTAATGCAAAAAACTCTTTGGCATACTGATTTCAATACCTTTGAATACAAACCTAGATGTGTGATTACTGGATGATACAGAAACTCTGTTTACAGTTTTCTGGGGGAATCTCCACACTTTTCCATAATGGCTGTATTATTTACATTTCCTCCAATGCTTCACAAAGGTTCACAGTATATTTTGTGTTGCTGGTTTTTTTTTTGGGGGGGGGGTTTGGTTTGGTTTTAATGAGGGATTGACCCAATGGGTGCTTTAGCCACTGAGCCACATCCACAGTGCCATTTTAAAATTTTTAGAATTTGTCTTACTAAATTCTTGAGGCTTTTTTTTTCTGTTTTTTGGTAATAGCCAGTCTAATAGATCTGAAGTGATATCACATTATGATGTTAACTGGCATTTCACTAAAGATCAATGACAATAAGCTTTTTTTTTCATATACCTGTTGGCCATTGGTATATCTTCCTTTGAGTTGTATCTATTTGGGTCTTTTGTGGGGAGTACTGGGTTTTAGCCCAGGGGAAATTTACCACTGAACTACATCCTCAGGCCTGTTTATTTTGACAGAGGGTCTCACTAAGATGCTTACGACCTCGCTATGTTGCTCAAGCTGGCCTTGAAGTTGTAATTCTCCTATATCAGCCTTGGTGTTTTTTTCTCAAGATAGCTTTTGCAATTTGAGCTCTTTTGTAGTGCCATATAAATTTCATAATTTTTTTTGAAATTTTCATGAGAAATGATAGAAATTTCATTGAATCTCTACATTGCTTTGGTTAGTATGAAAAATATGACTACATTATATTATCCAGTCCAAATCAACTTGTATCTATCTTCTTCAATTGTTGTGTCAGTATTTTATTATTGTTAATACACTAATTTTTCACATTCTTAGATAATTTAAATCCTAAATACTTTAAATTTTGGTATTATTATGAATAGGATTGATTTATTACTTTCTTTTTCAGATAGCTCATTTTAGTGTATTCTTAGGGGAGATATTTTATATGTGATGAATTTCTTCTCTCCTAATGCTTTTAAGACACTGTCTTTGTCTTTTGAAAATTTGATTATAATGTGTATAAGAATGTGCTTTTTTTTCAATTGATCTTTCTTGGTGTTCTCTGAACTTCTTGAATCTGTTTGTAAATATTCCTCTAAATAGAAAAATTTTCAGACAATGTTATCTTAAATAAATGTTCTGCCCCATTTTCTTTACTCTTTTCCTCCGTACATAGGCATAATTTCTATCTTTGTATGTTTGATGATGTCTCATGAATCACTTATACATTATTCTTTCTTTATTGATCTTTTTCCCCTTAAAATTTGTAGAGATTCTGACCATGGAAATTTACATGGATGCATTCCCCTGGTGAGCAAACTCCTGGGGGATAACAGGTACCCTGTTTCCCACCCTTAGAATGCCCTGTAATCTCTCTTAGGATCTAATAATATAGATATTCTTGCTGAGAAAAAGCTTTTTAGTTTAAGTAACTCCCATTTGTTGATTCTTGTTATTAACTCTTGTGCTATGGGTGTCCTATTAAGGAATTTGGAGCCTGACCCCACAATATGTAGATCGGAGCCAACTTTTTCTTCTATCAGAAGCAGAGTATCTGATTTGATATCAAGCTCCTTGGTCCATTTTGAGTTAACTTTTGTGCGTAGCAAGAGAAGGGAATTAAGTTTCATTTTTTTTTTAAATGAAACTTAATTTCCAGTTTTCCCAGCACCATTTGTTGAAGATGCTATCCTTCCTCTATTGCATGCTTTTAGCCCCTTTATCAAATATAAGATAATTGTAATTTTGTGGATTAGTCTCTGTGTCCTCTATACTGTACCATTGGTCCACTCGCCTGTTTTGGTACCAGTACCATGCTGTTTTAGTTACTATTGCTCTGTAGTACAGTTTGAAATCTGGTATCGCTATGCCGCCTGATTCACACTTCATGCTTAGAGTTGCTTTTGCTATTCTGGGTCTTTTATTTTTCTATATGAATTTCATGATTGATTTATCTATTTCTACAAGAAATGCCATTGGGATTTTGATTGGCATTGCATTAAACCTATAGAGAACTTTTGGTAATATCACCATTTTGATAATGTTAATTCTGCCTATCCATCAACAGGATATATTTTCCCATTTTCTAAGATCTTCTTCTATTTCTCTCTTTAGGATTCTGTAGTTTTCATTGTATAAATCTTTCACCTCTTTTGTTAGGTTGATTCCCAAGTTTTTTTTTTTTTTTGAGGATATTGTGAATGGGGAGTTTTTCCTCATTTCCGTTTCAGAAGTTTTGTCACTGATATACAGAAATGCCTTTGATTTATGTGTGTTGATTTTATATCCTGCCACTTTGCTGAATTCATTTATTAGTTCTAGTAGTTTCTTTGTAGACCCTTTGGGTCTTCTGGGTATAGAATCATGTCATCCGCAAATAGTGATAATTTAAGTTCTTCTTTTCCTATTTTTATGCCTTTAATTTTTTTTGTCTGTCTAATTGCTCTGGCCAGTGTTTCGAGAACTATATTGAATAGAAGTGGTGATAGAGGGCATCCTTGTCTTGTTCTAGATTTTAGAGGGAATGCCTTCAATTTTTCTCCATTTAGAATGATGCTAGCCTGAGGTTTAGCATAGATAGCTTTTACAATGTTGAGATAAGTTCATGTTATCCCTAGTTTTTCTAATGTTTTGAACATAAAGGGATGCTGTACTTTGTCGAATGCTTTGTCTGTGTCTATGGAGATAATCATATGGTTCTTATCTTTAAGTCTATTGATGTGGTGAATAACATTTATTGATTTCCATATATTGAACCATCCTTGCATCCCAGGAATGAATCCTACTTGATCATGGTGCACAATTTTTATGATGTGTTTTTGTATCCAATTCGCCAGAATTTTATTGAGGATTTTTGCATCTAGGTTCATTAGAGATATTGGTCTGTAGTTTTCTTCTTTGAGGTGTCTTTGTCTGGTTTTGTAATCAGGGTGATGTTGGCCTCATAGAATGAATTTGGAAGTTCTCCCTCTTTTTTCTATTTCCTGAAATAACTTGAAAAGTATTGGTATTAATTCTTCTTAGGGTGCCTACATCCTGGGAACAAATTTTTACTCCTCACACTTCAGATAGAGCCCTAATATCCAGAGTATACAAAGAACTCAAAAAATTAAACAATAAGATAACAAATAACCCAATCAACAAATGGTCCAAGGACCTGAACAGACACTTCTCAGAGGAGGACATACAGTCAATCAACAAGTACATGAAAAAATGCTCACCATCTCTAGCAGTTAGAGAAATTCAAATCAAAACCACCCTAAGATACCATCTCACTCCAGTAAGATTGGCAGGCATTCTGAAGTCAAACAACAACAAGTGCTGGCGAGGATGTGGGGAAAAGGGTACACTTGTACATTCCTGGTGGGACCGCAAATTGGTGTGGCCAATTTGGAAAGCAGTATGGAGATTCCTGGGAAAGCTGGGAATGGAACCACCATTTGACCCAGCTATTGCCCTTCTCGGACTATTCCCTGAAGACCTTAAAAGAGTGTACTATAGGGATACTGCTACATCGATGTTCATAGCAGCACAATTCACAATAGCTAGACTGTGGAACCAACCCAGATGCCCTTCAATAGATGAATGGATAAAAAAAAATGTGGAATTTATACACAATGGAGTATTATGCAGTACTAAAAAATGACAAAATTATGGAATTTTCAGGGAAATGGATGGCATTAGAGCAGATTATGCTAAGTGAAGCTAGCCAATCCCTAAAAAACAAATGCCAAATGTCTTCTTCGATATAATGAGAGCAACTAATAACAGAGAAGGGAGGAAGAGCAGGAGGAAAAGATTAACATTAAACAGAGACATAAGATGGGAGGGAAAGGGAGAGAAAAGGGAAATTGCATGGAAATGGAAGGAGACCCTCATTGTTATACAAAATTACATATAAGAGGTTGTGAGGGGAATGGGAAAAAAAACAAGGAGAGAAATGAATTACAGTAGATGAGGTAGAGAGAGAAGAGGGGAGGGGAGGGGATAGGGGATAGTAGAGAATAGGAAATGTAGCAGAATACAACAGTCACTAGTATGGCATTATGTAAAAATGTGGATGTATAACCGATATGATTCTGCAATCTGTATTTGGGGTAAAAGTGGGAGTTCATAACCCACTTGAATCTAATGTATGAAATATGATATGTCAAGAGCTTTGTAATGTTTTGAACAACCAATAAAAAAAAGAAAAAAAATGATTATTCCTTGGGAAAAAAAAAAGAAAGATAAAAGAAGAGTTGTGAGAGGGAGGGTGAGGGGATGTATGATGCAGTGATTTTAGCTCCTCGATTAAACTGTGTCTAAAGTAAAACTCCCAAGCATTTTTTGGTTATATTAGTTCCATTACATATGTATGCTTATATTAGTCAATTAGTTAATTGAATAATTAGAGTCAATAAAAATAATTTCTTTAAAAAATAATAATATAGCTAATATTTATGCAGCGTCTAGCTTGTATGGCAATTCACTGAGATGTCTCTGTGTTAGAGCCTCATCAAGCCTTGACATTGACTGCAGGCACATAGCTCCTGGGAATAAAGGAACTTGCTTGCTTGATAACTACAATGTTTCACCAAGCTCCTGTGCTCCTGGAGCTGCCTGCCCAACAGTAACTTCAGACAATAGATCTTCTTGAGAACTGCATAAAGCTCCTAACATTGCATATTGTAACTGTGAAATGTAACTGCAGAATAAAAAACCTTACTAATACTCAAAACAATAATGTGGTTATGGTACTAATGACCTAATGTAACCTATTGTTATAAATAAATGCTGCCGACTGGACAAAGAGTCACTCTGCCACCTTCACTGCCTCTACACCTATCTCACTGTCTCCTTTTTATTATTATTTCTTACAAAAATTATCTAATTTGAAATTATCTGTCTTTTGGTTCACTAATTCTTATTTCAGCATTTTCAAACCTATTGTTAAAGTCTCTGTTAAATCATTCAGTTGTGTGACATTCTTCAGTTGAAGGATTTCTATTTAGTATTTTTGTCGTCTCTATTTCTTTATTAAACTTCCAAATTTGTAGGTGTTATTTTTCTAAATAATTTAGCAGTTTACTCATATTTTTATTGCATCTTATTCAGCTTTTCAAAGATGATTATTTTTAATTCTTTTTCAGGAAACTTGTAAATCTCCATTTTGAGGGTTATGGTTATTGCAAATTTATCAGTTTTCTTTGGTAGTTTCATGTGGTCTGATTCTTTGCTCTCCATGTAGCCTTGATTTGATACATGTGTATGTAAAGTCCCAAGCCTTCTTGAGGACTGATGAAAGGGAAGTGTTGTACATGAAGGTTGATGCTCTGAGCTTAACCTTATGGTGGATATTGAAATGGAGCAATAATTGGTTTCAGTATTTCTCAACCAGTCTGAGAGCAGATCTGCTCAACCAGGAACCCACAGGGAGACACACCTCTCAGTGATCCCAGAGTTAAGCCTAAAGCTCTCAGCCTCATATGGATCTGAAATAACCTAAAACAGGTTTTTGTTTTTGTTTTTGTGTGTCTCAGCCATGGACTGAGGTGTTGCAGCCATCCTAGGAGCCCTATCCAGAGAACCAGCAGGAGTCATCCTAGAGATCTGAAAGAAACCATAGCCATTAGCACACCAGGTAACAAGCCCATTTTCTGTGAACTCAAAAGCAAATTCCCATACTTGATAGCTCCAAAGACCAAGGAACTGAAGACGATGACCTTAATCCAGGCCCACACTAGGTCCACATTCAGTAGAACACCAGAAAATAGCTCCTACAAATGTGTTCACCCTTGGGGACCCAGTGTCATCCACAAGACTTTTGTCTAAACTCATTCAACTACAATTTCAGAGGCATTTCATTCAGTCCAGAGACCTAACAAAAAAATACATTGATTTGCTAAAACTGACAGGGCTCTCTGACTGCCAAACCACACAGCTGGCCTACTGGTCCCTGCTGAGAAATGGCAGCAGACTGGTGGAGTGGCAGAGTAATGGCTAGGTGGATTGAGGTGGCATATAGCAGGCACAAGCCTTGTCCTCATGGAGCCCACTATGCAGGCAAGGTGTCCCTGAGACACAGTGGGGCCAAAGCACACTGAAATGTCACTCTGCAGAGGCCAGGCCTGAACACAGTGCAGATGCATGCTGCAGAAGCCCAGAACCTGCAAATATAGACAATCGCACACAACTTCAACCTCCTGGTTCTTGAACTACATTGAGAAAATTAGCAAGAAAATGGAAGTGTTCAGACCTGAATGGAAGTTCAAGTCAAGAGTTGACCAATAATAGCACTGGCACTGTTTTCAAATCCTGATTAGCTTAAGTTTGGACCAATAGCATTGACCTAAGTGCTATATAAACTCCTAGACTAGTACACTTACTCAGAAAACTTATAATTAGTTCCCCTCTCATACTGTGGCTCCCTTCTTGCATTGTGAGTTCTGCTCCAGTTTTTATTCTTCAATAAATCCTATTCTTACATTCATTCACCTCCATAGATTTCATTATTCAAATCCAGGAAAAAGAACTCAGAAATAAGAAATAGATGGTAAGCTTCAGGGGTCTGCTGCAATGCTGAAGGCTATGCTAACCATTAAGAGCCACAACACTTCTCAGCTTCAGAGGACTACCGCTTGTGCAGACCCCACCTGCCAGCAGAAGTGTACAAACTCTGGTTTCAAAACAAGACAGCAAATCAATGTATTTTCTTGTTAGGTTTATGGAGAGAATTAAATGCTTCTGAAATTGTAGTTGAATGAGTTTAGACAAAAGTCATGTGGATGACACTGGGTCCCCAAGGGTGAACACATTTGTTGGGCCTATTTTCTGGTGTTCTACTGAATGTGGACCCACTATGGTCCTGGATAAAGGTCATCATCTTCAGTTTCTTGGTCTTTGGAGCTATCAAGTATGAGAATTTGCTTTTGAGTTCACAGAAAATGGGCTTGTTACCTGGTGTGCTAATGGCTATGGTTTTTTCCAGATCTCTAGGGTGACTCCTGCTGGTTCTCTGGATAGGCTCCTAGGATGGCTGCAACGCCTCAGTCCATGGCTGAGATGCACTAAAAAAAAGCAAATCAAAATAAACCCAAACAAACAAACAAACAAACAAAACAACAACAACAACAAACTCCTGCTTCAAGTTGTTTCAGATCCACATGAGGCTGAGAGCTTTAGGCTTAACTCTGAGATCACTGAGAGGTGTGTCTCCCTGTGGGTTCCTGGTTGAGCAGACCTGCTCTCAGTCTGGTTGAGAAATACTGGGACCAATTATTGCTCCATTTCAATATCCACCATGAGGTTAAGCTCAGAGCATCAACCTTCAGTCACAACACTGCCTTTCTTCAGTCCTCAAGCATGTAGAAATGTTCTCATTCCAAAAATAAGAGGAATAAGGATAAATATCCAGGGATGCATGGATATTTATCCATCTAGGTGGATAGTGTTTGGCAAGCATGCCACAGTTACTCATATTGGTTCATCTTCTGGTGGAACCATGACAAAACAAAACTTTTTTCAGACCATAGATGGGAGGACTAAGTTTTAGGATTAATTCCAAATTATCTGAAGGACTGATATTGCCAATTCCATAGCAGAGTCACTGGCAGAATGAGAATCCCAACACTCTCTACAGGTAAGACTACTTGCAGACCACAGCTGAGAGATTTTAGAGCCAAGAATCAGAGTTTTTTGAAGAGTTAATTTAGAATGGAAGCTAGGAAATTCATCAAGAGGTGCCTTCTGGGAGTTACCTAGATAGGAAGGAAAGTGTTGGAACTTCAGCAGAGAGGGACAAGAGCCAAGACAAATACCCTTCAGAATTTGCCATGGGATAGAAGTTGTAAAGTCTGCTCTAGTGGCATAGCTGGGTGAGTCTCCCTGTGGGTCTTGGTATAAGAAACATTTAATTGGGACCACAGCTGATGGCAACTGGAACAGAATTACACAACAACTTTTGAGCCTTATGCCAAGAACTATGTTGGTGAGCAGATAAGCTTGTCTTCCCAGTCACTAGTGCATATGATTTTATCTAGATCCTTTGGCAAATGGTTTTGCCAGTAAGCTAAATACCAAATAGAGTCATAGCCAAGCCCTTCGGAGAATGGGGGTGTTTTCAGGTAACTGGCAAGAAGCACAAATAAAGGATCTTTTTTATTAAAATGTCTCCCCTAATCTTGAGCTCTACCAAAGTTTTACAAATTTCTATCTGAATTTGAACAATTTCACAAAGAGAATTTTTTCATGATAGGTGCAGAATACTTTTTATGTGGGTGGATGCAGGTAAGTGAACTATTCTACCAAAATATTGACATCTGAAACATGTATTCTCTTGTTGCCAAGGAACATACACCTCTCTTTTGGACCATCTTGCATTTTATTCAATGTTGTATTTCACATATTTGGAAACTGAAATCAGGCACTCTCTTCCTTTGGCAAGACATCTTCAGTTCTTCACACAAATGATAGGAAATCATTTAACATTTTATGTCACAAAAACTTTGATATACATATTACTGCTCCTCTTAGAATCTTACAAGCAGAACTGCATGAATACCTGGGTAGTCATTTGGATTTTTTATTGTTTTTGTTTTGTTATTGTGTTGTCAAATATTTATCATTATTCTTCAAGAATATGAACTGTTCTATTTTACTTACTCCTTGGAGTTTGGACATGTAATTTATCTTGTTCAAAGAAATGCCACTGTTAATGGTATAACATCTCCAAATGAAAACTTCTAAAAGCACATAGAAACCATCATGCTCTTTCCTTGCCTTCTATCACAGGAACTATTTTTCCCCAAAACATGACTACTCTATTGGTCTGGATGACAAGTTTAGAAGGCCCAGACAAGCCATCATAATTATAACACAAAGACAATTGTTAAGAATATATTGTTTTATATAATTGAAATTAGGTTATTAGTAACTAAAACATAATATAGTTTACCTTAATTTATGAACAAATTGTTATTAGAAGTTGTTTCTAGTAATTGTGGTGCTACTTTCACATACACTCAAAAACTAAAATACATGGCAATAATTTAAGAGATTAGGTGTTGGGCTGTGAGTAATGGGTGGACTAAAAGATATTCAAGTTGTTCTATGGCACATTATTAGTAAAATTGGTAAAACAGCTACTTGTAAATAATTATAAACCAGATCATGGATGCAAGGAAATGGTTGTAGCTCTAGAGGAAGAGTTTACTGTTGAGAGCCACAGCCGAAGGGGCCTCAGCAAACTTCCAGCTGCCAGCTGATGATTGGCTCACAGCAGCCCAAGCAAACAAACTTCCAGCTTCCAGCTGATTGGCTCCTCTGTGGTGATGCTCATTGGGCTGTTTCCCCGCCCTTTTAGACCACAGAGCTTCTCATTGGGGGACTCTTTTGGCTCTGCCCACTCAACCTAGCCAATCAGCCTCAAGAGCAGGAGGAGTCGGGGGGTTGGAGGTTTGTGTGAAGTCGGTGGTGGCAGTTGGTTTCTGAGGGAATTCCTGAAGAGCTTGTAGGGTGTGGCATGTGTGTTCTAAAAATAATGTTAATTTCTGCTTGATAAGTGGCTTGAGAATTGTGCCCAGCCAGACTGCAGCATTTGGTGGCCCATAGGGGGAATGACTGAGGGTAAGTGATAAGGTAAACTGCTCGCCCCTGAGGGCAGGGCGAGAGGATGGGTAGCCATTTTAAGATGCTTCTTTTGTTTTGCTTCACTTTTGTTTTAAGTTGCCTGTCCCTGGAGATGAGTGAGAGGACAGAAAAACCGCTCACATCTGAGGAAAAACTATTTGCATATGAGGAACAGATAGGGAAAAGGACGGATGGACATTTCAGGAGGATAGAAAGGCTGATATAATGATTTTGTGTGGTTCCATTTTTATTTCATTCTGTCTTGGTTTTGTTTGGTTGTATTATAGTAGAAATATGGATCAGAAATTAGTAAAAAACAAACCAAAAGACTGTTAAGTACATTGTTAGAGGAAGGAGGCATCTCAGTAAAATCAAGAGCAGTCAGGGCATACGTTGATACAATACAAATATATGTAGCCCATTGCTTTTATAGGAGGAGTTGTTAAATATATCACAATGGAACCATCATGGTGAAGTTTTAAGGGAAAAAAAAAAGAAAAACCCAGGAACTCTGCTATTTGGCACATTGCCATTGTGGATGTTGGTGCCTTGATTGCTTAGTCCAAAGCCTTCAGTTCAGACAATGGTAGAGGAAGGAGAAGACATATGGATTCAAGTAAAAGAGAAGGTCTCTCAAGTTAGTCAGACAGAGGAAAAGATTCAAATAAAAGAGAAGGTCTCTCAAGTTAGTCAGACAGAGGAAAAAATTCAAGTAAAAGAGAAGGTCTCTTGAGCTAGTCAGACAGAGGAAGAAAGTTTAGAGCAGAAAAAGCCATTGCTGGAAAAGTTACAACAGCAGACTGCTACTAACATTTTTCTATCACCAGAGGGCATAAGTGTCCAACCAACAGTGCCACCTCCATATGCTGGGAGGCCCCCAACCTCCGTAGTTGATAGATGGGATCCTGAGACAGGACCTCAAATATTAGCATGCCCTTTATTTGAGTAGGCAGGAGGGCAGTGAATTCACCACGATTTAGATTTCAAAACAGTGAAGCAGCTAAAAGAGGCTGTAACAACCTATGGTCCTCAAGCACCCTTCACTGTAAGCATGGTTGAATCCATTAACAACTTGAACACGACGTCAGCAGATTGGACTAGTATGTGTAAAGTTGTGCTAAATGGAGGACAATACCTGTTATGGAAGGTTGCCAATGAGGAATTTTGCACGGAGACGGCTTGGTGAAATGCAGCAGTTGGTTATCCTCAGAGAAATCTAGATATGTTGTTAGGAAAGGGACCTTATGAGGGTCAGCAGCAGCAAATTGCATATGATCTTGACATATAATCACAAATTGCTTCAGATGCGGTTAGGGCATGGAAGACTTTACGAGGACATGGAGATTTACAAGGTCAAATATCTAAGGTAATACAAGGAGCTAACGAACCTTACACAGAATTTGTAGATAGGCTTATTCCAAAAGCTACCAGAGTTTTGGGGAATACAGAACAAGCAATGCCATTAATTAAAGAGGTAGCCTATGAACAAGCAAACAGATGGTGTAAGGAGGCCATTAGACCATGGAAACATGGAGATTTAAGCACATATATTAAATTATGTAAAGACATTAATAAACAAGGGCAAGTCTTGGCAGCTGCAGTAAAACAGGCTTTAGATGCCACGCCAAAAACATGCTACAATTGTGAACAAAAAGGACATTTTAAAAGGAATTGCCCCATAGGAGAGTTTAACAAAACTAGGTATCAAAGGGGTAGAATACTGGGTATTTGCCCACGATGCTGTAGAAGGAGACATTGGGCTAATGAATGCCATTCTCAAACCACCATAGAGGGTAGTCCATATCAAAAATGAACAAGGACCAGGTGTCTATCCATGATATCATAGAGAAAGGCAACAGGCTTCATTGCCAAAATGGACAGGGGAGCCAAATGCTCTGGAGCCCATGAACACAAATACATGGGGCACTGGAGGAACCTAGTAACCCCATTAGGGTAGTGCCCAGGACACATTTTCCACTAGATCCCTCACTAGAAAAACCAGAGGAAGCACAGGATGGACATCTATGCCTCGGCCAGAACAGTACTAACTCCAGAGATGGGAGTTCAAATCATTCCCACAGGGGTAAAAGGGCCTCTTCCCCAAGGAACAGTAGGCTTATTATTGGGACGCAGTTCTTCTACTCTAAAAGGACTTATGATAAGTTCAGGGGTAATTGATCCCGATTATGAAGGTGAAATAAAAATTATAGCCAGTTCTCCAAAGGGTATATCAGTAATTTCAACAAGTGATAGAATAGCACAGTTACTAATAATACCCAGCCTACATTATAAATTTTCCAGTTGTACTGTAGAAAGTGGTTCCAGGGAATTAGGCTCCATAGGTGTAGATTGGGCTATGCTTTCTTTAAATTTAGATTCTTGCTCCATGCTAAAACTAGATATTCAAGGACATGAATTTAATGGGCTACTGGATACAGGTGCAGACCTTAGCATCATCTCTCATCCAGAATGGCCAAAACATTGGCCATTACAACAAGCCACTCAAACGCTTCGAGGCCTAGGAGTGGCGACTAATCCCCATAAAAGTGCAATGGTATTAGATTGGAAGGATCCTGAAGGATATGAAGGAACTATACAATATGTATTAGGTCATCTTCCCATAAATTTATGGGGACGAGATGTCCTAGATCAATTAGGTTTGACATTAACAAATAACATCAACAAAAATTCACCCACTATTATGACTAGGGAAGCTTTTAGGAAAGGAAAAAGATTAGAAAAACAAAAACAAGGTATAGCAGGACCAGTACAAATAGATCAAGGAACGGACAGACATGGGTTGGATTTTCAGGAGGGCTCACTGAGACAATAAAAATTACTTGCAAATCATAAAGACCAGTATGGGTTCTTCAGTGGCCCCTGACTAAAGAAAAGATACAAGCAGCCCATGACCTGGTCAAATAAAAATTAGTGAAAGGACATATACAACCTTCTGTATCTCCCCATAATACTCCCATTTTTGTCATCAAAATGAAATCTGGCAAATGGAGATTACTGCAAGATTTAAGAGCCATTAATAATGAGATGCTTACTATGGGACCTGCTCAATTGGGGATTCCTCAATTGTCTGCTTTGCGAAAAACCTTGTATGTTTTAGTTATAGATATTAAAGATTGTTTTTTTTCAATGCCAATTCATCCTGAGGATAGTCCACGTTTTGCATTTACTATCCCTGCACTGAATCATGAAGGTCCTGATGAGAGATATGAATGGAAAGTTCTCCCTCAAGGGATGGCTAACAGCCCAACTATATGTCAAATTTATGTTAACAAAGTAATCCAGCCACTTAGAAATCAAAATCTTGAACTACAAATATTTCACTATATGCATAATCTATTATTAGAACACAAAGATAAACACACATTGCTAGAATGTTATGACAAACTTACAAACTTATTTAAAAAGTATAATCTAGAGACATCAATAGATAAAGCACAATTAAATTTTCCAATTAATTATTTAGGAGTTCTATTATCCTCAACCATGGTCTGTCTACCAAAAATTCAAATATGAGTTGATCAACTCAAATCACTTAACGACTTTCAAAAGTTATTAGGAGACATAAATTGGATAAGGCCTTATCTAGGCATACCAACAGAAGAGTTGGGAACTTTATCTGATATCCTAAAAGGTCCATCAGATCCAAATTCACCCCACATGTTAATGCCTGAAGCAAGAAAGGCTTTAAAAATCATTGAAACATATATGGAAAATATGCATTTGGATAGAATTGATATAAGTTTGCTTTTATTATTTATTGTAATATCAACAAAAATATTCCTAGAGGATTATTTTGGAAAGAAGGTCCATTAGTATGGATACATTTATCTTATTCTCCTAAACTATTCTTACTAGGTATCCTGAGGCTGTAGGACAATTAATACTCAAAAGAATAAAAGCAGCAAAGGGAGTGTTTGGAATTTCTCCCAATAAAATTATTACTCCATATACTATGGATCAAATTGATAAGTTAGTTAACGAGTTAAATACTTGGGCAATAATCATGTGCAAATCTAATGTTTCATTTGATAACCACTTACCATCTAATCTTTTATTTTCTTTTTGGTCATCACCTCCTGTAATTTTTCCAAAAATGACAAGAAAAACACCTATCATGAATGCTCCAAATATATTCAATGATGGGTCAAATAATGGTACAGTAGCAGTAGTTACCCCTGATCAAACTTTTACATTTTTAGTACCCAAACAATCAGCTCAAAAGGTAGAGCTTAATGCAGTATTACAAGCTTTTGGGATGTTTAAAGATTCTGTATTTAATTTATTTTCCAATAGTCAGTATATAGTTAATGCTATAATATCCCTTGAGGATGCTGGTAGGATTTCCCATTCCTCTACTGTTTTCTCTTTGTTTTCCACTATCCAAAGTCTAATCTGGGACAGAAAATATACATTCTTCATAGGACTTATCAGAGCACATACAGGATTGCCTGGAGCCCTTAGTTTGGGCAATGATTTAGCAGATAAAACTACACATGACATACATATTTTCTCTACACTAGAAGAAGCTACAAATTTTCATAAAAGGTTCCATGTCAATGCTCATACTTTACAAAAGTGTTTTAAAATAACTAAGGAACAAGCTAGACAAATAATAAAACAATGTCAAAATTGTGTGACCTTTTTACCACAAGTTAATATTGGAGTCAATCCTAGAGGACTGATACCTAACCATATTTGGCAGATGGACGTCACACACTTGCCAGAATTTGGAAAATTAAAATATTTGCATGTTACAGTTGATACTTCTTCTGGATTTTTGATGGTCTCCCTTCATGCCGGAGATAAAACTAAAGATATTATAGCTCATTGCTTACAAAATTTTGCCACTGTGGGCGTTCCAAAACAGTTAAAAACAGATAATTCCCCTGGTTATACCTCTACCTCTTTTAAACAATTTTGCTCATCATTTGGCATTACTCATATTACAGGAATCCCATACAATCCACAGGGACAAGGCAAAGTTGAAAGAGCTCATCAAACTATTAAAATGTACTTAATAAAGCAAAAAGAGGGAATTGGGAAGGGGTATATATTCCCAAAGATAAACTTTAAATAACCCTTTTTTTACTCTAAACTTTTAAAATTTGGATTCATCAGGGCTTAGTGCTGCGAAAAGGCATATGTGTCCAAAAAATGTACATAAGCACAAGGTACTTTGGAAGGATATTCTAACAGGACAATGGAAAGGTCCTGACCCAGTAATTGTCTGGAGTCGGGGGTCTGTTTGTGTGTTTCCAGAGGGAGAACAACAGCCAATTTGGATTCCAGAGAGATTAACTAAAGTGATTCTACAGACCAAATAGAAGATGATTTGGCTCAAATCCATAACAGGTGATATCCAGAACTCCAGTTTGGCTATCTTTACATCTGTGACAGAACCAGGATGCTTTTTTCAATCTCTATTTTATTATTGCTGTTTCCCACATCAAGAAGTTCTATTTTGTTTTTTGAGCTCATACAGACTAAGTTAATGTTTTGCTGATCAGTTCTATTTTTTGACTATAGAGTTTTTAAACATTGCAATGGAGATTTCACCTGTAAAAAGTTATAATGCCTTTTACTATTATGATATGTGTTGTATGTATTATGTGTGCACACTTGTGTTTTGTGTTGTATGTTTGTATGTATGAATGTCCATGTATCATATATGATGAGCACTCATGGAGAAAATGGATCCAAATATTTTTTATTTTTCACGTGATTTAAATAGTTTAATTCAAATTGGGTAAACAGCTGTTGAGGATTTTTTTAATATGTGAACAAAAAAGGATGTTAACATTTCTATTTGTTTACTTTCACCTTTCCTTTTCATTATATTTAATAATTCTGTTCAGGATTATGTAAATTGTTCAGAAAGTTGTTTTCTTTTAGTGCCTGCTGGGATGTTACATAATTTTTTCTTTAGCCATTATTGCCAGAATTCCCATCTTCATCCCAGTGCCAGTGAAGACAAAGATAAAACCAATCTACACCTTCTGCAATAGCTATCACTGAACTGCTTGCAGAACTTGCCTGGACTATGTATCACTTGTATGCATTGTGAACTATCTGTTGGTGCAGGTACTTGTGGTAGTGTTGGGGTATTTTTGCTGATGGTGTCATCAGTGGTACAATTTTTCCAAAAGGAGCCATCAGTTGGCTTGTTGTATCCTCCTCCCTTCTGCTTGTGATGGTCGTTCAGCTAAAATTTGGGGGCCAACAGAGTTGAGGCAAAGAACCTCACCACCCCCGCCCCCGCTGGTACAAAGGCCTATCCAGAGGTGTGGCTTTAGCTGGACCAGTAGTCAATGATGGGTAAGATTCAATTGCAATGGTACCAACCTAAGACAGGAGGCTGACACCTTGAGGTCAGCTCATCTGATGATGGGTAAGGACAATATGTAGTATTGGACAACCTAAGCCAGGCAGGGTCCCTAAGCCACATGGTTGTTGTTTAAACAGAGAGGGGGAGATGTTGAGAGCCACAGCCGAAGGGGCCCCAGCAAACTTCCAGCTGCCAGCTGATTGACTCCTCTGTGGTGATGCTCATTGGGCTGTTTCTCCACGCTTTCAGAGCATGGAGCTGCTCATTGGGGGACTCTTTTGGCTCCACCCACACGACCTTGGCATTTACAAAACAATAGTACAGGTTGTTTGATGTCAACTATATTTACTAAGTTATTATAAGATCAAAGATGAATTCTGAGAACTGGACCTGCTTTGTAGAGCAAAGCATATGAAGGGCATAAAATGTTCCAAAAATTCAGTGACTTTTTAGGGGTAGAAGAGGTAAGTACTTCTCAACAAGATACAGCCAAAGATAAAATTGGGAAATGTTTTGATAACAAAGGGGAAATTATCGCATTCCTGTAAAAAGATTCAAATTGGAGTTCTAGTTGCCATATTTATTGTTAAAACTCTTCAGTTGGCAACCACTAAATTTCTTCCACTAATAAAAAATGGTTCTGGGAAAAATAATTAAATATTTGGCTTTTCCATCATAGTATGACTAGCACAAATTTCCTGCAATTATGTTGGCAAATGCATGGAATTATGAAAACAAAAAAAATTAACAGATCTAAAAACAATATCTAGAAAATAATTATGGGCGTAGTCAACAGAAAATGGGACTGATTAAAATAATAAAAATGTTAAAAATCTGTAAAGTTGTAAAGAACGTGTTTAGTTTCCAATGAATCTTGAGGGATTGTATAATAATCAAATCCTAACTAATAAACTGACTCCAATTTGATCTGAAACTTGTAAATTAGAAAAAAAGAGAGTGTTTCTTCTTAGGAATTTTCAGTGCTTATTAGTGTTACTTAAATTTTATCTAAACATTAATTAATGTTACAACAAATGTTAAGTATAACTTAATAAATATGTTTAATAATGCACATTTCACATTTTATTCATGTAGGCTGAAAATATACAATAATAAGAAAGGTTCTAATGAATTCCAGAGATTCAGATTCATAATGATTTATTAATAGTTCTTAGGTATTTGATAAGTTTATCAGTAATAATGGTGTTGAAGCCATACAGAAAACATTGGGTCATATTAGCCATTGTCCTTAAGAAGGACTGCAGAACAAATCAGAGAATATCTTTATCAACAAGGAGTTTAAAAGGCTTTCTTAGATATGACACAGAAGACATTAAGCACTTAATATATAAATAATAAATTAAATAACATCAATATTAAAAGAAAGCTTCCACCTTTCAAAATATGTCATTTAGAACTTATGGAGAAATTACAATAAGGAAAAATTTTTTAACACACATGTTTTAGAAAGGATTTCCATCCAAGAGATACAAAAACTTTATAGCAAGCAAACAAACAATAGAACAAGAAAGAACAAGAAATTGAATGGACTATTGATCAAAAAGCATATACGCCTGTGACATAATCACATATGAAGTCAGTCAATATTTTTTTCCTATGGGGAAATGCAAGTTAAAAATACTAAAATGACATATCATGCATACTACCTCAAATGTCTAAAGAAAATGAACAAAGGCCACAGTGAAGCATTAGTAAAGAAGAAAAGCATTGAAATTATCATATGCAAATGTGTGTGACTTTTTGAAAAGATTTTGTCAGTCTCTTAAAAAGCAAGATATACTTGTCATGTGACCCGGAAATCCTATACCTAGTTATACATTAAATGAAATTAAAACTTCTGTTCATGTATAGAATTGTACAAAAATATTCCAAAGCAGCTTCATTAATAATTGGCAAAAAACAGAACAACCCCCAAATACATCCACAGCTACATAGAATAACATATTGTGGTACATTCATACAATGAAATACTATTTAGCATTGAAAGAGAGGAAATATTAATGCAAACACACAGATGAATCTCAAATAAATTATGAGAAATGAAAGAAGTCAACTCAAAAGGCTATGCATGGTAAGGTTCTACATGAAAGACAAAATACTTGGGATATAAAATAATTTAGTCATTTTCAGGATTCGAAGTGAAATGCAAAATTCTTTTTGCAGAATATTTACTGCAAAATGGCTCTCTGGCTATTTTGGGTAATAATAACTTTTTACAACATGATTGTTTTATATGATTGTATACTTTATCAAAACATCATATTTTTCATACTTACAAAGAGTAAATTTTATTAAAACCAAATTATATCTGTATGAATCTGACTTTAAAGATAGATTACAAGTAAACCAAGCTATTTAGATAATTTTGATTTATTAAAACTGTTGTAAAATCTGTTCATAGGCCTCTCAATGTGGATATTTATAATGTTGCAGTCAGGAAGAAAATACAGAACTTTACCACTACTGACCTGACAAGTAACTATATATATAGAGATATTTTGTGTGTATTAGATAAGGATTAAAAGTGATATTAACTTCACAGTATATCATATATGCCCCCCTTCTTTCCTTCTTTCTTCCCTTCTTCCTTTCTTTCCTTTCCATTGCAAATATATATTGGGTGCCCATAATTTGCCAGGCATTGTTTTAGACTCTGGGTTATAACAGTAAACAAAATGACAAAACCCTCCAGTTTCATACAGGAAAAATATTTAACAAAATATCCACAAATAACTACTAAATTAATCTATTTCTTCTTCAACTTTAAAAATCTTACTTTCTATGTTTGAAATGAAATTGAACAGTTATACAGAAGGAAGGAAATAGAAGTAACAGCTAATAACCCTAAGTTGTGCACTATACTCCAGAATTATATGTTCTTTATTTTCTTTATTAAAAAGACACTTTTATGCAAAGTGTAAGTGAATTATACTTATAGATGACTCCTTGTGCTTATCTTTTGTAATGAAGCTGAAAAATCCTAGACATTTTGCTTCTGTTATACATCAAAGTTGTCATAACATGTGGTAGCTAATAGTAGGTGTTATTCCTAACAAAATCTCCATTTGGTTATTATTTTAAGTTGATTTTTTTGTTTAAGTGTTTTTTCCTGCTTCAAATTTAGGAATTTTATTTACGTTTCTTCATGATTTCCCACAAAAGTGAATCTTATCTAAACAAATATAATGTAAATGAAGTGTCTTTTTATAATTCATGTTTCTATGGAAACTTTATTCATTTAACTCTTCTGAAGTAGAATTATCAAAAGATTACTAAAGGAAGGGACTTCATGCTACAACATTCCTAGCTGTGGTATAAACTTCTTCCATTCATGCAGGATGAGATAATATAACAATAAGGAAGACTAGCAGATATGAGGATACAGAAGGATATCCTTATAAAAGAGAAATTCACTTCCAAGACCCCACTGAAATGTCTGATAACACAGATATAAAGATGAAAAGTCAACCCAAAAATGGCTGAAAATATGTTGCCATAATTTATAACAAAGTTCTACCACTTATAGCTAAATTTTTGTGCAAATAATTATTGGACAATTGATGATATGACATAACATCAAAGCAGAAAATAAGCTCATATTGCTTCATTTTCTACTGAATGCCAACTATATCAGAGATGCAAGGTATGCTCCAGCCAGATAATTGGGTAGCCATTGCTTTGTCTTAATTATTACTATCTGCATCTTCCTATCTATCTATCTATCTATCTATCTATCTATCTATCTATCTATCTATCTATCCATTCTTGTATCTATCTTTCCATCCATTCATTTAATATAATAATACTCAGAAAAATAATTGGAGGGTCATTGGGAGAGACTAGAAGTGATATTCTTGGAACTGCATTTGTAATCTGTATTGAATTAAGAATGGAAGAACCTGTGTATAATATGTTGATCAAAGGTGTGTTTCATTTTCAAGGCCAAATGAAAGAAATTATATTACTCATTCCTGTATGTATTTTTCTCCATAATCATGTAATGCATTTCAAGAGATTTCTAAATAAAATATGCACTATGTAAGTAGTGATGATGATCTATTTTTGCCAACTTCTGTATTTTAAGTACTAAAAAAGTTCCCTGGCATATTGACATAATCAATACCAAATCAATGTCTGAGAAAAAAAAGGTACTAATATACTCTTGAAGAGGATATCTAAATAAATCCAGATCTATACATTATCTGACTTTGACCTCTATGGTAACCCAATTTTCTTTAGAGTATGGATGAAAACTTACATATCTTTAAATACAAAATATACACAGACAAATGGGTGGCAAGCAAATATATGTATTTTAAGTTAATGAAAGATTTGTAATAAAGAGAAACTATTAGAAATAAGTAAGACATAGGGTGTGGGATAAAGGAATTTTTAAAAAATATATTACAGTTGGTTATTGTATTATTTAACCAATTGAAAATGTAAACAAATTTATTATATTTTTCTAGGTTCTCCAGAGAAAAAATAGATGCTGGATAGATATGGATTCATAACAAGAATTGCTCATACAATTATGAAGGCAAGAAGTCTCAACATCTGTATTCAGCAAGCTGAAGACCAAAATGAGAAAATTTTGTAGATCCAGAAATAGTCCCAAGCCCTGAGAAGCACGACATCAGGTAATATAAATTAAAAGTCCATGTCTGAGTCTGAACATAGAAGAAGGCTAATGTTGAAGCTCAAAGACAGTCACAAAGAGAGAATCCTCTTCACCTGGGTTTTGTTTTACACAGATTTCCAATATATTTGATGAGAAGCACCCATATTAAGGAGGTTAATTTGCTATTCTCAGAATACCAATTCAAATTTTATTGTACTTTTTTTAGCAGCGAAAGCTTTTTTACTTTGGGGGTTATTTATTTATTTATTTATTCATTTATTTAGAGTTTTCTAAATTGTTTATTTTTAGTTATATTTAACAGTAGGATAAAATTTTACATAATCATAATAACATGGAATATAATTTACTTTTACTTTCTATTTTTAATTGATGCACAAAACACAAAGGTTATATATATATATATAAAAAATGGGGAACAATTAATTATGTATATTTTTATTAAGTTTAATTTAGGTTAAGCAAATTCATCTCCTCAAAATTGATCATTTCTTTGTGGTGAAATATTTCAAAATTCTTTATTCTATATTTCTTAAATTTACAGTACAATATCATTATCTGTAATCACCCTTCTATGCAGTAGAAACTTGGAAATTCTTGTTCCTATTTATAATTTATTACCCATTACTCAAATCTGCCCCATCTGTGCCTATGTGCCTAGTCTCTGGTTACTACCATTTTATTCTCAACTTCTGGGAGATCAACATCTTAAAATTCCACATATGAGGGAAATCGTGTGTTACTTATCTTTCTGGGTGGGCTTGACTTATTTAACTTAATGTAATGTTCTCAAGTTCTATCCATGTTGCTACAAATGATAATATTTAATTATTTTCTATGAATAAATAGTATTCCACTGTGTACATGTACCAAATCTCTATATTCATTCATCAATTTATGGACACTTAATGTTACATGTTTCCATTTCTTGGCTGTTGTGAATAATGCTGTTATAAACATTGGAGTACAGATGGCTCTTTGACATACTGACTTCATTTCCTTGGATATATATCCAACAGGTGGGATTGTTGGAAGTTCTATTTTAATTTTTTCCACAAGGGCTATACTAATTTACATTCCCACTAACAGTATATAAGGCTTCCCTTTTCTCCAGATTCTCACTAGCACCTATTACATTTCAGCTTTTTTAAAACTGCTAGTCAGGCTAGGGTTGTGGCTCAATGGTAGAGTGCTTGCCTAGTATGTGTGAGGCACTGGGTTCAATTCTCAGAACCACATATAAATAAAATAAAATAAATGGTCCATTAACAACTAAAAAAATTAAACAAAAATACTAGTTATTCTTACCAGGACGATGTGATATCTCACTGTGTTTAAATTTGCATTTTCTGGATGATTCTTGATATTGAGCTTTTTTAATGTGCCTGTTTGGCAATTGTGTTTTCTTTCATTTTTTAAAATTTTCTCTCTTTCTTTTTTGAGAAATGTCAACTTAGATTTATTGCTCATTATTTAAATCATGTTTCTTGTGAGGGGCATACTGAGGATTGAACCCAGGGACAATTTACCACTGCACCACATCTCTAGTCCTTTTAATTTTAAGAGAGGGTCTTGATAAGTTGCACAGGTCCTCATTAAATTGCAGAGTCTTGCCTCAGACTTGGGATCCTCTGCTTTCAGCACCCTATTTCATTGGGATTACGGGTGTATACCACCATGTCTGGCTTCTGCTTTTCTTGTAATTTAGTTTTTGGAGTTACTATGTGTTCTGGATATCAACCCCTTGTATAATGTATGCATTAAAAATATTTTCTTCTATTTGTAAGCTGTCTTTTTTGAGGGAGTGCGGGTACTAAGATTGAACTCAGGGGCACTTAATCACAGAGCCAACATCCCAACCCTGTTTTGTATTTTATTTAGAGACAGGGTTTCACTGAGTTGCTTAGCACCTTGCTTTTCCCTGAGGCTGGCTTTGAACTTGAGATCCTCCTGCCTCAGCCTCCCAAGCTGCTGGAATTACAGGCATGTGCCACAGCATCCAGCTGTAAGGTATCTTTTCACTCTGTTGCTTGTCGCCTTTGTTGTGTGGATGCTTGTTGTATGATGTAATCCCATTTGTGTAATCTTCTTTCTTGTGCTTTTGATGTGTTATCCATAAAATTTTTGCCATTTCAATTTCATGAAGCAGTTCACCTGTTTGTTTCCAGCAGATTCATGGTTTTGGGTGTTACATTTAATTCTTTTATCAATTTTGTATGGAATTTTGTAAATAATGAGAAATAGGGGTCTAGTTTCTTCTATGTGTGGATATCCAATTTTACCAGCACCATTTTATTGAAAAGACTGTCCTTTCTCCATGTCATGTTGTTAGCAATCTTTTAGAAAATTATGTGATTGTAGATGTGTGTACCTATAGGATTTCTATTATAATCCATTGATCTATGTATTTGCTTTTTTGCCAATACCATACTGTTTTTATTACAATAATTTTCTAGTACACTTTGAAATTAAGTAGTATAATATCTCCCTTTTTGTTCTTTTTGCTCAAAATGGCTTTGAGTATTTGTGGGTAATTTTTGTGTATGTGTTTGGTTCCAAATACATTTTAGAATTTTTCCTAAGTCTGTGAAGAACTTCAATGGTATTTTGATAAGGATTGCATTAAATTTTCAGTTTCTATGGGTATTATGATGATGTTTTAAAAATATTTATTTTTACAATCCATGAACATGTGAAATCTTTCAAATTTTTATGTACTCATCAATTTTTTCATCAAAGTTTATAATTTTTATTGCAGAGTTATTTCACTTCTTTGGTTAAATTTATTCTTATGTATTTTGTAGCCATTAAAATGGGATTGATTTTTTATCTATTTGAGATAATTGAATATTTATATAGAGCAAGCAACACTACTTATTTTTATAGATTTGATTTGTATCCTTCAATTTTCTGAATTTATTAATTAATTCTATTACTATTTTGGTGTAGTTTGTAGATGTGTGTACCTATAGGATTTCTATTACAATCCATTGATCTATGTATGTGCTTTTTTGCCAATACCATACTGTTTTTATTACAATAATTTTCTAGTACACTTTGAAATTAAGTAGTATAATAAAATCATGTAACCAGCAAACATTGATAACTGACTTCCAATTTGATTGCCTTTTCTTTATCTTGCCTAATTACTCTGATTAGGACTTCCAGAAATATGTTGAATATAAGTACTAAAAGTGGATATCCTTATCTTGTTTCAGATCTTACAAAGCATTTGGCTTTTCCTCATTCAGTATAATAGTTGGATTGTCTTATTATAACTGGCCTTTATAACACTGAGGTATGTTCTTTATATGCATAATTTGTTCAATATGTTCATAATGAAGTGATGTTCAATTTCATTGGCTGACTTTTCTGCTTCAATTGAGATGATCATTTTTGTACTTTCTTTATTCTGAATATATGGTGTATTATGGTTTTATTTTGCATGTACTAAAACTTCCTGGCATCACTGGGATGAACCCCGCTTGATCATGGTGAATAACCTTTTTAATGTGTGATTGAATTCTGTTTGCCTATATTTTTAAAATATTTTTTATCTATATTCATGAAGGTTATAGGTCTATAGTTTTCCTTTTTTGCTGTTATGTTGTCTCCTATATTTGCAGTCAGGGTTATACAAATTTCACAGAATATAGAATTATTTTCTTTCTACTTTTGGAATTACTTACTGAGGATTGATATTATTTCCTCTTTAAATGTTTGGTAGAATTCAGGCATGTGAAGCCATGTGGTGCTGGGCTGTTTTTATTACAGTAATGTTTTTATTACTCTCAATTTTGTTACTTGTTATTTATTCGAATTTTCTTTTCCTTCATACTTCAGTCTTGGTAAGCTGAGTATGCCTTTTTTCCTAGATTATCAACATTTTGGTACGATTGTTCATAGCAATCTCTAATGTACTTTTCTATTTTTGTAGTGTCATTTGTAGTGTTTTAATTTTCATCTCTAATTTTGAGTTTTATTTTTCTTTTTCTCACTCCAGCTAAATGTTTGTCTCTCTTGTTTATCTTTCTGAAAAACTAGCTTTTTTACTGGCATTTTAAAATTTTGTTTTAGTTGTAGATGAACACAATTTATTTTGTTTGTTTTTATGTGGTGCTTAGGATGGAACCCATTGCATCACACTTGCAAGGCAAGTGCTTCACGGCTGAGCTACAGCCCCAGCCCTTTACTGTCTTTCATATTGCTTTTTCTGGCTCCATTTATTTATTTTATGATCTGTATTATTTAATTTGTTCTATTTTTTGTGTGTTTTCTGTTTTATTTTTCTAGTTAACTGAGGTGTATTAATAAGTTGTTTATCTGATATCTTTCTGCTTTGTTGATGTGGGCATTGAGTTTTATAAATTATCCTGTTAATACTAATTTCATTGCATCACAATTTTTTTGGTATGTTAAGTCTCCATTTTCATTTTGTAACAGAAATGTTGGAATTTCCCTTAGCCCATTTAAAAAAAACAATTAGTTATACATGACAGTAGAATGCATTTATGGGATACAGTTTCTTATTTTTCTGAGTGTACATGTTACAGAATCATATTGGGCATGCTGCTGTCACATACAGTAATAATGTCTGTTTCATTCTACTACCTTTCCTATCCCCACATCCGCTCCCCTCCCCTCCACTTCCTTCACTTTCCTCTACCTAATCTAAGGTAATGCTATTCTTCTGTAGTGCCCCCATCTTATTGTGAATTAGCATCTGCATATTAGAGAAAATATTTGGCCTGTGTTTTTTGGGATTGGCTTATTTTGCTTAGCATGATATTCTCCAACTCCATTCAATTACTGGCAAATGTCATAATTTCATTCTTCTTTAAAATGTAACTTGTTTAAATGTTATATAATGTTAGTTTCCAAAGGATTTCTTGTTATAGATTATTGTGTTTTATTCCATTGTGATCAGAGATACTCAATATAATTTCAACTTTAAAAAATTTGTCAAGATTTTATTGTTCTTTCCACTTACCTAAGGATCTGTTTTCTTTCTCTTTGTTTCTTTTTTCTTTTAGTTTCCAAATTAAAGAACTATATGGTAGTTAATTTTCTGTGTTTTGTTAATTTTGCACAATAAGCTACCCTTCCATCAAATTTCATGCACATGAGTTCCTTCTTTATGCCTGAATAAATCTGCATCTGCATTTTGAATATATACCACATTTTAATCCTTTCATTTTTTGACAGACACCTGCACTAATACACAGCTTTGCTATTTTGAGTGGTGCCACAAAATATATGGGCACAGAGGTGTCTCTTTTGTATAATAACTTCATTTTCTTTGTGTATATACCCAGGAGGCATATTGGTGGATCATATGGTAGACCTATTATTAGTTTTTTTGAGGAACCTTTGTATGTTCAATTTTCCGTCTTCTTCACATCCTCCCCAGTATTTTTAATGCACTAGGGATTGAACCTAGGGTCTTGTGTATGATAGACAAGAATGAGCTATATCCTCAGCTCTTTTAAAAATTTTATTTTCAGCTGGAGCTTTGATAACATGCCCAGGCTGGCCTCAAAGTTGAAATCCTCCTGCCTTATCATCCTAAGTAGCTTGTATTACTGGCATGCACCAACACATCTGACTTATTATTATTTTAATCTAGCCATTCTGACTTTGGTGAGATTGAATCTCAACAAAATGTTGATTTTCACTTCTCTGATGACAAAATTTTGAGGAATTTTTCATATATTTATTGAACATCTCTTCTTGTTTCTTTTTGAGAAGTATCTACTCAGATAATTTGGTCACTTATTAAATAAATTACCTGTTGCTAAAATTTTGAGTATTTTCTGTATTCTTGGTATTAATCCTTTGACAGATGAATAGTTGGCAGATTTTTTCCATTGTATAGTTTGTCTTTTCACTTTGTTTATTGCCTCCTTTGCTGTACATAAGCATTTTAATTTGATATAGTAAAATATATTTTGAAATCAGTTATTGTGATGCTTCCAGTTTTACTTTTCTTACTTAGGATTGCTTTTACTATTTGAGGTATTTTTTTCTTCCATACAAAGTTATGATTTTTTCTAGTTCTGTGAAGAACACCATTGGTATTTTAATAAGTATCACAATGAATGTGTTGATTTCTTTATGCAGTATGGATATTTTAACACTGTTAATTCTCTCAATGCATGAATTTGGAACATATTTCTATCTTCTATTTTCTTTTTTTAAAATTTGAGAATTTAATTTATCTACATTAAAGGTTATTATTGATAGGTATGTTTATAATTCACAGTTTTTAAATCATTTTTAAAAATTTGTTGTAGTTCCTTTTATGCTTTCTTTTTGCTTATACTCTCTTTTGGTGGTTAACATAATTACTCTAGTAGTATGTTTTGATTCTTTACTGACTACATTTTTATAGGTCTGTAGATTTTTAAAATCTACCCTACAAACACTGTTACAGTTTGAATATGAAGGTTTCCTGCCAAAGCTTCTGTTGATGCAGGATTTTTAGAGGTAATAATGTCTAGATTTTGAGAGTTGTGAACTAATAATTCCACCCTAATTTGAAAGGACTTAATGAGTGGTAACTGAAGGCAACTGGGGTGTGGCTGGTACCTTTTGTCTTCCACTATCTGCTTACTGACCATACCATGTTCTGAGTTGTTTTCCTCTGACATGCCCTTCCACCATGATGTTCTGCCTCACCTTGAGCCTATTTCAATGAAATCAACTATCTATGGACTGAAACCTCTGAAACTGTGAGCCCCCAAATAAGTTTTCCCATCTGTAAGTTGTTCTTATCAAATCTTTTGTTCACAGTAATGGAAAAGCTGACTAAAACAGAAATTGATATTGAGTAGCCATTGGTGTTACTAACCTGATCATGTTGTTCAGAAATCTTTGGAGCTCTCTGGCAGGAAGAATTCTGAAAAGTTTAGAGATGTAAGCAGGAAGAGTTTTAGAATGTTGTAAGTAGAGCTTAATGAATGATTCTTATAGAAACTCAAACGACTAGAATGCCAATAGGAAGAGAGACAATGCTCATGAAGTTTCAGAAATAAATGAGGAATTTATTGGGAATTAGAATAGAGTCCACTCATGTTTTATCTGGCAAAGAATTTGTCTACATTTCCCTGATGTCCTTAGAGTTTGAATGGGTGTAAATTTAAAAGTAATGGGCAAATCAATCTGGTAGAATAAATTTCAAGGCAGCACACCATTCAGTGGCATGGATTTTGCCACCAGCTATAGCCATGATTTGTGTGAGAACCAGTAACAGAAAACAGAGTTAAAAGCTTTTAAAATATTTGTAATTTGGCCAGAAATGTGGTTTTGTAAAATTGGGGCCAAGGAAGAAGTGCTTGCTGAAGAGATTATAACCCCCAATAAGGTGCTAAGTTCTTTCCCCAGAGATAATATGAAAGATGCTACTTCAGGGTATAGAAGAGAAAATCCCTTTCCCAAGAGAACATGGGGGCACTCTGCTCACACAGGGAGGCCCAAGATATTGCTTCACCTCACAGACACTCAGAAGTCACAGCAGCTATGTTTTCAGGGGCCGAGGTACTGTACAAGCTGGCAGAAGACCTAGGCATCATCCACGTGGTTGTGTTTCTGCAGTAATGCAGGATGTTGGAATTAAGGGGTCTTGGATGCTTTCACCAATAGTTCAGTGGAAGGCCTGGAAGGCCAAAGTGTAGCAGGATAGGAGTCCCTGAAGGAAGCCCTTAATTGGGTGATATGTGGAGATGTGAGGAGGAAAACAAAGCTGGAGAGGAGACCCCAGGGATTAAGAGATACCAGTAACATGGACTGTCTGCTGAGAGAAACTGCTGTTCATAGAGAAAGCCAGGATAAAAGAGAGCCTATATGCACTTCACCTGGCAAACCAAAGGGGCAGGGTCACCAAAGCCCTCTGGATAAACCATCTCAAGCCATGTGTCCTAGATGCTGTTCTTGTAATTACAGGACATATTTGCTTGGCTCAGTTTAAGTCTTGATTTGGCTTCATCCCTTTTTTCTACACCCTTTTTCTTACCTTTTGGAATGTGAATGTTGACTTTGTGCCACTTTATTGTTGGATATATATATATATATATATATATATATAATTGGCTTTTGTTTCTTACAGGAACTCATAGAAAATAATTTTCCTTGAGTCTCAGATGAGATGTTGGACTTGGATTTTTGAATAATACTAAAACTGTTAAGACTATGGAACTCTTGGGGATGAACTAAATTAACTTTTCACTGTAAAGTGAACATGATCTTTTGGGAATCAGTGGCAGGATGTTATGGTTTGCAAATGAAGTATCCCCTCAAATCTCCTGTTAATAAAGGAATATTCAGAGGTAAAATGATTGAGAGGTATAACCTAATAAATTTATACTATCTTGAATGGAGGGACTGTGTGATTAATTGTAAGCAGGTGGGGCATGAGTGGAGGTGGTAGATCCCTGGGGGCAGGACCAGGAAAGGTTTTTCATCTTTCAAATCCTTCCTCTTTCTCACTTTATCTGTTTTCTGACTCCACCATGTCCTTACTTGCTTTTGACTGCCACAACTTGCCACCATGATATTCTACCTCACCTCAAGCCAAGAGCAATGGAACCAGCCAACTATGGAAAAATCCATGAAACCTTGAGCTCAAAATATACTTTCCTCCTCTGAGTTGTGGTTTTCAGGCCTTTTTGTCAGAGTGATAGAAACATTTACTAAAACAATAATCTCAAAAAACACTCTCAGATTTATGTTTAATAAAAATAATGGGTACTTCATGTACAGACATATAAAACTAAACATCATGGAGAGTAATTATTAATAATCACACGGTTCTTTTTAGATCTAATTATATTCCTTATATTATCTCCTCTAGCACAATTAACCTCAAGTCAATAGCAAAATTTAAGCCTTAACATCTGTGCTTCCTTACTTTTAAGAAAAGTAATATGTATAATAAATTAATTTTGTGAAGACATGACATTTTTCTCCTTAATTCACACCACTTTATCACTATAACCTAGAATACACTTTTTCTTTAAAAATACTATTTGTTGAATGAATTGCATTAAACAACTTGGAATCTAGGGTATGATTTTAATAAAGAAGATGAGAAGAGAAATACATATTTGTAAGTGGCCAGTATTGATATTACCTGAAGTTTTTATTGTTAATATATCCAACAATATTTAATGAGTACTTAATCTGCTTTTTATTTAATCTGGGGATATGGCATAGAAAAATTCTGATGATGTCCCTACTTTAAGTGGCTTACAACATAACAAGATAGATGGGATGACTAATGGAATGTTTATAGTAAAAAAGAGATTTCATAATTGAATCATTGGAAGGATACCACTATCAGCCAATGTAAAATTTCATCACACCTTTTCTTCAAGGAAGAGAAAGAATCCATAAAGAATGTTAAAACAACATTGGGAATTGCTGTAGACAATTGTGCAAAAGCTGAAAATAATGACAATTTTTCCAATTAAATTATGATATCTCAAACATGTCTTCCAGTGGAAACTTGAGAGTGAAATTTCCATAAACACCATAATTCAAGATTGTTATGCTTATGATCTTCAACAACCTGGTATTGTTGGTGGAGTTATAAGCAATAGGCCTGGAGTTGTGCTCAGTGGTAGAATGCTTACCTAGTGTGTGAAAGGTCCTGGGTTCAATCTTCAGTACCACATAAAAGTAAATAAATAAAATAAGGTATTGTGTCCAATGACAACTAAAAAATAATAAAAAAAGTCAAAAAATAAATATATGCTGTATTGCTGAATAAAGAAATTTTGAATGAGTGAATAAATGATTAAATACATAGACCGTTTTCTTACCATAGCTCTAGTTTCAATTTCTCCAAATTGTAAATCTCTGTCAAATAAAACACTAGGGTGTTTTTCACCATGTCTATGTTCATGCTATAATAACTACCTGAAATGGTCCTATTTTAACTTTTTATTTGCAGCCAATATTTTTACCTCTGACCCAGTTTATTTAACTCCTTCATGAAAAATTCTTCAAGTTCTAGGGATATTTGTTAGTATTTAAAATTTTATTTTAGGCTTCAAAATGATTCCCCATGTAGCACTTAGAGGCAATATTAAATATTGACTATCTGTTTTTGTCTTTATTTTTCTTCTAAATTATGGATAGCTTTAGGAGTACTAGAGTATTTTAAGTGCATTAGAATTATATCTATATGCATGAAAATTAAATATACACATAATAACTTGATTTGATTTTATATGAAATTAATATTTTACAGTTAGATAAATGCAGATTAAGAGAAAAATTTCATTAGAAAACTCATAGGAGTTGGGTGTGGTGGTGCACAACCATAATACCAGTGACTCAGGAGGCTGAGACAAGAGTGTCATGAGCTCAAAGCCAGCCTCAGCAAAAAAAAAAAAAAAAAAAAAAAAAAAAAAAAAAGAGGTGCTAAGCAATTCAGTGAGATCCTGTCTCTAAATAAAATACAAAAAAGGGCTGAGGATGTGACTTGGTGTTCAAGTGTCCCTGAGTTCAATCCCTAGTACCAAAAAAAGTAAAAATTAAAAAAAATAAAATTCATAGGAAACCATTGATTTTTGTCTTTATTTTTGCCCATTCCAAATGTTGACATGCATAATTTTTTCCATCATCCTAAAAAAAATTGCTGGTGGAAGAATAAAAAAGAAAATTAAAGCAGAGTGCTATTAAGTGTATTACTTGACAAAATTTGACTTATTTTCTGAATAAAATTGATATAGTCAGTCATTGGTTGTACTTAAAGGTGCCAAGAAGCTTGCCTTTCAGACTTCAGAAATGCTAATAGTGACAACTCTTATTTCCACTTTAAAAATATTCTGATAATAAGCTATTACTTTACTGAGGAAAAAGAAAAAGTCCACCATTTGTCATCTTATACACTTATGTAATAAGAGAGTAAGATTATCAAGATAGCATTTTCACATTTAATATTTTCTCAAATATCATAATACATGTTGGCATTTTGAGATCCAAAACAAGTATTATTTTAGTACATAATCTCTAAATAAATATGGTAAAATGCCACTAGGATATTTAATTTAAAAATATTCCAGATTTTTTGTGCATTTTGCATATGTGTGGTCTGTGTGAATATTTTCTTTGTACTAGTAGAAGACTGTTGGTTTTTGAAAACAAACACAATTTCTAACTCAATAAAGAAATTATGTACCTATTGGATTTATTATGATTGTAAAAAAAATTAAACCCAAGAGAATAGAACTTATAGTAGTTCATAAGTGCTACTTCCTACTGTTAAGTTAATGTTTTATGACATCATTATGCAACTTTTTCACTCCCATTGTAGAATTGTTTCCTATCTTCTCTTCTTAAATAAATAGCCTAAAACAACATACTCTGATAACCATTCTGGCTGAAAATCATATCTGCACCCTGTTGAGAAATACAGTCCAATTTAAATTAGTATTTTCAGTAAATATACAAAAACACTTTCAAAAACATCTTTCAGGGAAGCTGTATCACCAAATGATGTATTTTCTAAGTAATAGAGAACAATTTGTATTCAAGTCATTTTGCTATCCCATTAAACTTACAGCATATGGCATTTTCTTCAAAAGTAATGGGACAAAGGAACAGAAACACACTGAAAAAGGAATACTAACCCTTATCATTTTGGTTTTTTTTGCCTTGTATTCTTTATTATAAGCTAGCTTTTTTTCTCTAAAAATGAAAAAAATTGGATCTGCATATTTATAATATAACTAATCTGCATATGATGTTTATTAATTTGATTTTCAATTCAGAAAATGGTTGAAATAGACATATTTTACTGATGACAATGAAATTTCACTAAGAATTTTACAAACATTTATTGATGTCCTACTGTGTGCCATATACATGTTCTTACCAGTATTTAATGATGAATTAAATTGAAGGGTTCCTGATCTCATAGAACTTAAATGGTATGGGGACAGGAAATTGGGTGATTAGAGGAAGACATGAAAAACTTAATAAACCATAAAAGAAAATTTTATTTCATATATTTGAGGTGTACAACATGACAACTTGTTTTGCACAGTGAAATAGTGACTATAGTCAAGTAAATTGACATTTCTATCATTTTGCATAGTTCCTATTTTGGGGGTAAGAACATCTAAAATCTAATATCCAAGTAAATTTCTAGAATACAATGTGAGATTATAATCATAGTCTTCATTTTGTAGATTAGCTCTCCAGACATTTTTATTTTTATTTTATTATAAATTCCTGAAACTTTGTACTCTTTGACCTACATCTCCCCATTTCCTCCATCCTTGATAATCAAAAATAAACTTTTGTAATAAAAAATTCTTTGTAGGGCTGCAGTTGTGATTCAGTGGCAGAGCACGTTCCTAGCACATGTGAGGTACTGGGTTCAGTCCTCAGCCCCACATAAAAATAAATAAAAAAATAAAGATATTATGTCCATGTGTAACTAAAAATATTTTTAAAAATTCTATGAAGAAATATATTTAAAATAATATCATTGAGATATACTAGGGTGATGAGAGACCTTTTGAAAACAGGAGGCATATATGAAAATATAATATGTGATTTGAACTTTTATGATAATATTGAATTTATTTCATTTATTTCTGGTGATATAACAATTTAAGTGGTAGAAAGTATATGCACAAAGGCCCAGAACAGATTTCTGCATTCAAAACCCTTACAGTAGGATTCAACAAGTGGTCTGGGAAAACCATGCATTTGAAATGCAATAACTGAATTTGGTACCTTATATTCAATAGAAAGTCATAATATACAAAAAAATAAATAAAAGTAAGAAAAAAACTATAAAAATCTTGAATAAAAAGGAGGGAAAATTGTCATGACATTTGATTTGACACTTTTCTGAATGAAATCAAATACAAAATCAGGGAAAAAATAGGTGAAACTGAACAGACAGCTCACAGAAGTAGAAATGAAATTGATCAACAAATATGAAAAATATGTTCATCACCTCTAGTAATTAGATAAATGGAAATCAAAATTGCACTGAGATTCCATCTCACTCAAGTCAGAGTTGCAATTATCAAGAATCCAAGCCACAATAAATGTTGGTGAGGATGTGGGGAAAAAGGGTACACTCATACATTGTTGGTAGGACTGCAAATTGGTACAACCACTATGTAAAACAGTATGTAGATTCCTCAGAATATTTGGAATTGAACCATTATTTGACCCAGCTATCTCACTCCTTGGTTTATATTCAAAGGACTTAAAAACATCATACTACAGTGATACAGCTACATCAATGATTATAGCATCACAATTCACAATAGTTAAACTATGAAACCAACCTAGATACTTGTAAAAAGAAGAATGGTAAATAAAATGTGGTAATATACACAATGGAATACTACTCATCCTTAGAGAAGAAAGATATTATGTCATTTTTCAGGTAAATGGATGGAGATGAAGAATATCATGTTAAACAAAATAAGTTGAACCCAAAAAACCAAAGGCTGAATGTTTTCTCTGATAATTGGATGCTTATCCAAAATTGGGGGGGCTGTAAAAAGAATGAAGAAACTTTAGAGGCAGAGGGAAATGAGGAGAGAGGTAGGAAAGCAATTATTACCACAAATACATGTATGATTACACTACCAGTGTGACACTGCACCATGCACAGCTAGAGGAATGAGAAATTGTGCTCCATTAGTGTACAATGTATCAAAATTCATTGTACTGTCATGTATAATTGGAACAAATTAAAAAATAAAAGAAAAAGAAAACAGATGAATTGCATATCATAAAAATGAAAACTTTTGTTCATGAAAAGATATTATGAACAAAATAAAAAGGAAATCCATGGGATATTAGAAAATATTTGCAAATTCTATACCTTAATAAGGATTAATATATAAAATATATAAAGAACTCCCATTAAAGAACTAAAAAACGATCCAATTAAAAATTAAGAAATTATTTGAACATATATTTCTCCACAGAAAATCAGTTGGCCACTAAGCAAAGAAAGATTTACAATATCATTAAGGTAAAACAAATCAATTTCACAATGAAATGCCTGCCTCTACACATATATTAAGATTTTTTAAGAGAGAGTTTTTTTATAGTTTCATAGTTTTAATTTTTTTAGAGAGAGAGCAAGAGAGAGAGAATTACAATATTTATTTTTCAGTTTTTTTGGCGGACACAACATCTTTGTTTGTTACCGCAGTCTAACTGAGCACAATTCAGGAGCCACTTGTCAAGCAGGAACAAACTTTTTCTTAGCACGCATGCCGCCATGCCTCACCACATGAGCTCTCTAGGAATTCCCAGAGAGCTCAACCGCAATCACTGGCACTTCCAGCTAGCACTTCACCAGAACTTACAGGTCATTTCCCTCTCTTGAGGCAGACTTCCAGGTCCCATGGACGGAGCCAAAAGAGTCCTCCAATGAGCAGCTCTATTCTCTGAAAGGGCGTGGAAACAGCTCAATGAGTGTCACCACAGAGGAGCCAATCAGCTGGCAGCTGGAAGTTTGCTGGGGCCCCTTCAGCTGTGGCTCTCAACATCTCCCCCTCTCTGTTTAAACAACAACCATGTAGCTTAGGGACCCTGCCTGGCTTAGGTTGTTCAATACTACATATGGTCCTTACCCATCATCAGATGAGCTGATCTCAATGCGTCAGCCTCCTGTCTTAGGTTGGTACCATTGCAATTGGATCTTACCCATCATTGACTATGGGTCCAGAAAACAGACACACCTGTGGATAGGCCTTTGTATCAGTGGGGGGGTGAGGTTCTTTGCCTCACCTCTGTTGGCCCCCAAATTTTAGCTGAACGACCATCACAAGCAGAAGGGAAGAAGATACACTAAGCCAATTGACGGCTCCTTTTGGAAAAATTGTACCACTGATGACATCATCAACAAAAATACCCCAGCACTACCACAAGTCACTGCACCAACAGACAGTTCACAATGCATAAAAGTGATACATAGTCTAGGCAAGGTCTGCAAGCAGTTCAAAGCAGAGGAATCCATTAATATGTCCATTTCCTCCCAAAGCAAATTGACTTTTTGATTGAGCATCACTTGTTCAGTTACATTATTCATTGATGCATCAGTTTATACAGTTTTTTTGTGATAGCTATTGTAGAAGCTGTAGTTTGGTTTTTATCTTTGTCTTCACCAGCACTGGGATGAAGTTAGGAATTCTGGCAATGATGGCTAAAGAAAAAATTATGTAACATTCCAGCAGGCACTAAAAGAAAGCATTTTTCTGAACAATTTACATAATCCTGAACAGAATTATTAAATATAATGAAAAGGAAAGGTGAAAGTAAACAAACAGATCTATTAACCTCCTTTTTTGTTCACATATTAAAATAATCCTCAACAACTGTTTACCCAAATTAAATTAAACTATTTAAATCATGTGAATAAGCAAAAAAATTTGGATCCATTTTTTCATGAGCACTCCTCACATATGACATATGGACATACACACATACAAACATACAAAACAAAACACAAGTGTGCACAAATAATATAACACATACAACACATAACATAATAGTAAAGGCCTTGTAACTTTATACAGGTGAAATCTCCATTGCAATGTTTAAAAACTCCATAGTCAAAAAATAGAACTGATCAGCAAAACATTAACCTAGGTCTGTATGAGCTCAAAAAACAAAATAGAACTTGATGTGGGAAACGGCAATAATAAAATAGATATTGAAAAAAGCATCCTGGTTTCATTAGCCTCCAGGTGTGGAAGAACCACTGTCTCAGATGTAAGGATAGCCAAACTGGAGTTCTGGATATCAGCTGTTATGGATTTGAGCCAAATCATCTACTTTTTTGTCAGTGGAAATGGCTTTAGTCAATCTCTCTGGAATCCAAATCGGCTGCTGTTCTCCCTGTGGAAACATACAAACAGACCCCTGACTCCAGACAATCACTGGGTCAGAACCTTTCCATTGTCCTATTAGAATATCCTTCCAAAGTACCTTGGGCTTATGTACATGTTTTGGACATATATGCCTTTCTGCAGCACTAAGCCCTGATGAATTCAAATTTTAAAAAATTTAGAGTAAAAAGGGTTATTTTAAGTTTATCTTTGGGGAATATATACCCCTTCCCAATTCCCTCTTTTTGCTTTAATAAATACATTTTAATAGTTTGATGAGCTCTTTCAACTATGCCTTGTCCCTGTGGATTGTATGGGATTCCTGTTATATGAGTAATGCCAAATGATGAGCAAAATTGTTTAAATGAGGTAAAAGTATAAGGAGGAGCATTATCAGTTTTTAACTGTTTTGGAATGCCCACAGTGGCAAAATTTTATAAGCAATGAGCTATAATATCTTTAGTTTTATCTCCGGCATGAAGGGAGCCCATAAAAAATCCAGAAGAAGTATCAACTGTAACATGCAAATATTTTAATTTTCCAAATACTGGCAAATGTGTGACATCCATTTGCCAAATATGGTTAGGTATCAGTCCTCTAGGATTGACTCCAATATTAACTTGTGGTAAAAAGGTCACACAATTTTGACATTGTTTTATTATTTGTCTAGCTTGTTCCTTAGTTATTTTAAAACATTTTTGTAAAGTATGAGCATTGACATGAAACCTTTTATGAAAGTTTATAGCTTCTTCTAGTGTAGAGAAAATATGTATGTCATGTGTAGTTTTATCTGCTAAATCATTGACCAAACTAAGGGCTCCAAGCAATCCTGTATGTGCTCTAATATGTCCTATGAAGAATGGATCTTTTCTGTCCCGGATTAGACTTTGGATAGTGGAAAACAAAGAGAAGACAGTAGAGGAATGGGAAATCCTACCAGCATCTTCAAGGGATACTATAGCATTAACTATATACTGACTATCGGAAAATAAATTAAATACAGAATCTTTAAACATCCCAAAAGCTTGTAATACTGCATTAAGCTCTACCTTTTGAGCTGATTGTTTGGATACAAAAAATGTAAAAGTTTGATCAGGGGTAACTACTGCTACTGTACCATTATTTGACCCATCATTGAATATATTTGGAGCATTCATGATAGGTGTTTTTCTTGTCATTTTTGGAAAAATTACAGGAGGTGATGACCAAAAAGAAAATAAAAGATTAGATGGTAAGTGGTTATCAAATGAAACATTAGATTTGCACATGATTATTGCCCAAGTATTTAACTCGTTAACTAACTTATCAATTTGATCCATAGTATATGGAGTAATAATTTTATTGGGAGAAATTCCAAACACTCCCTTTGCTGCTTTTATTCTTTTGAGTATTAATTGTCCTACAGCCTCAGGATACCTAGTAAGAATAGTGTTAGGAGAATAAGATAAATGTATCCATAATAATGCACCTTCTTGCCAAAATACTCCTGTAGGAATATTTTTGTTGATATTACAATAAATAATAAAAGCAAACTTATATCAATTCTATCCAAATGCATATTTTCCATATATGTTTCAATGAGTTTTAAAGCCTTTATTGCTTCAGGCATTAATATGTGGGGTGAATTTGGATCTGATGGACCTTTTAGGATATCAAATAAAAATCCCAACTCTCCTGTTGGTATGCCTAGATAAGACCTTATCCAATTTATGTCTCCTAATAACTTTTGAAAGTCATTAAGTGATTTGAGTTGATCAACTCGTATTTGAATTTTTGATGGATGGACCACTCCTAGGCCTCGAAGCGTTTGAGTAGCTTGTTGTAACAGCCAATGTTTTGGCCATTCTGGATGAGAAATGATGCTAAGGTCTGCACCTGTATCCTGTAGCCCATGAAATTCATGTCCTTGAATGCTTAGTTTTAGCATGGGGTGAGAATCTAAATTTAAAGACAGCATAGCCCAATCTACACCTGTGGAGCTTAATCCCTTGGAACCTCTTTCTATAGTACGACTGGAAAATTTATCATGTAGGCTTGGTATTATTAATAAATGTGCTATTCTATCTCCTGGTGAAATTACTGATATACCCCTTGGAGAACTGGCTTTAATTTTAATTTCACCTTCTTAATCGGGATCAATTACCCCCCCAGGACTTATCATAAGTCCTTTTAGAGTAGAAGAACTGTGTCCCAATAATAAGCCTACTGTTCCTTGGGGAAGAGGCCCTTTTACCCCTGTGGGAATGATTTGAACTCTCATCTCTGGAGTTAGTACTGCTCTGGCGGAGGAACAGATGTCCAATCTTAAATTCACTCTTGTTTGTCTAGTGAGGGATCTAATGGACAATGTGTCCTTGGCACTACCCTGATGGTGTTGCTGGGTTTCTCCAGTGCTCCGTATATTTGTGGTCTTGGGCCCCGGAGCATTGGGCGCCCCTGTCTGTTTTTTGGCATTGACGCCCAATGCCTTTCTCCATGATATCATGGGTAAAAACCTGGTTCTTGTCCATTTTTTGATAACGGATTACCCTCTATGGTGGTTTGAGAATGGCATTCATTAGCCCAATGTCTCCCTCTATGGCATCGTGGGCCAATACCCAATATTCTACCCCTTTGGTACCTAGTTTTGTTAAACCCTCCTCCTATGGTGCAACTCCTTTTAAAATGTCCTGTTTGTTCACAATTGTAGCATGTTTTTGGCCTGGCATCTAAAGCCTATTGTACTGCAGCTGCCAAGACTTGCCCTTGTTCATTAATGTCTCTACATAATTTAAAATATGTGTTTAAATCTCCATGTTTCCGTGGTCTAATGGCCTCCTTACACCATCTGTTCGCTTGTTCAAAGGCTAGCTGTTTAATTAATGGCATTGCTTTTTCTGTATCCCCCAAAACTTTGGTAGCTATTTGAATAAGCCTATCTACAAATTCTGTGTAAGGTTCGTTAGCTCCTTGTATTACCTTAGATAATTGACCTTGTAAATCTCCATGTCCTTGTAAAGTCTTCCATGTCCTAACCGCATCTGAAGCAATTTGTGATTATATGTCAGGATCATATGCAATTTGTTGCGGCTAACCCTCATAAGGTCCCTTTCCTAACAACATATCTACATTTCTCTGAGGATAACCAGCTGCTGCATTTCGACAAGCCGTCTCCGTGCAAAATTCCTCATTGGCAACCTTCCATAACAGGTATTGTCCTCCATTTAGCACAGCTTTACACATACTAGTCCAATGGCGTCATGTTCAAGTTGGTAATGGATTCAACCATGCTTACAGTGAAGGGTGCTTGAGGACCATAGGTTGTTACAGCCTCTTTTAGCTGCTTCACTGTTTTGAAATCTAAAGCATGGTGAATTCGCTGCCCTCCTGCCTGCTGAAATACAGGGCAGGCTAATATTTGAGGTCCTGCCTCAGGATCCCATCTATCAACCACGAGGGTTGGGGGCCTCCCAGCATATTGTCTCCATAGGTGGAGCTGTTGGTTGGACACTTATGCTTTCTGGTGATAGAAAGGTGTTAGTAGCAGCCTCCTGTTGTAATTTCTTCCCTGATAGCCCTTCTTCCTTTAGACCTTTTTCCTTTGTCTGACAGTTTGTATGTGGTGCTGAGGATCGAACCCAGGCTGCACGCATGCCAGGCAAGCGAGCTACTGCTTGAGCCACATCCCCAGCCCCAAGATATTTGATTAAAAAAAAGAAGTGACACTAAACCTCATTGAACTTATGATTTGAATTTCCGTGACAACTCCGTATGTTGAATTTTTTTCGAGTATTTGTTTGCCATTTGAATTTCTTCTTTTGAGAACAAACTTCTATATAGTTCCTTTGCCCATCTATAGATTGTTATTGTTTCTTCGTGTTAATTTTTTTCAGGTCTTTATATATTCTGGATATGAACCCCCAGTCACAAAATTACAACTATTGTATAATTCCACTAATATTAAGTACCTATAGTAATTAAATTCAGAGACAGAAAGTAGAATAATGTTGCCAGGGGCTAGAGGAAGGGTGGTAGGAAGAATTGACATTTAATGGGTATAGAGTATCAGTTGAGGAATATGAAAATTTTCCAGAGGAAGATAATAATGATGGTTACAGAACAATGTAAATATACTTTATATAATATGATTTTATATTTAAATATGGTTAAAATTACAAAATTTATTTCATGCATATGTTACAATAATAAAATAGAAATTGAAATAAGAAAATAACTGAAACCATTTAATCTCCCACTCTATGCCTAATATAATGTTGTATAACAGATGTACATTATATTTGTTATTAATCATTATATTTCGAACATTATATTTAAAAATAATCTTATCAAGTTAACTAATGCAACTGAATGTACAAAAATGAAAGTAAAAATTGTTGAAAACAATTTCATGTGTTATAATAATCAACTCCTTTATTTGTTTTTGCATGTAGGATATTAGGCCCAATAAGAAGTAGAGAAGAAGCAAAAATTGGTTCATTACTTCATTAGACCTGTTCTTAATAATAGGAATGAAGAGTCAAGTAAGGCATATTTCCCACTTACACAGAAATAAATATATAAGAAATAAAGAAGAAAGGAGGAATAGACATACATACCTCCATGTAAATGAAAAGAGCACAATGTTAACAGATCATTAAGAACATATACCAAGATAGACATTTTTGTAAATAATGAATATGAAGGTGAAATAGCTTATAAGGTATGTTGAAATATATGTTGATATTTTTAGTACTTAGCTATGAAGAAGAAGAAGGAGTACTTATTTAAGCAATATGTCTGTTTATTAAATAGGCTTCATACAATTTGCATAATAATGTTATATATCACAATGAAAATGCTACAATTTATAGAAGCATAATCTAGGGTTCTGCCTATGATAGTGCACTCATAGGCAGAAAGCTGGATTAAAAGATGTCTAGTGAACATGCATGATGGAGGTAATAGGATATTTCTTCCATGTGTGACCTTAGTGTCAGGATTAGACAGTGGGATAGAAATTGATAGTATCTTGTGACCAAACATGCAAAATATTCATGAATGAATGATGGAAATTAGGAATGGAATGGGAGCTATGTGCTTTAAACATTAGTAGATCTGCAAATAAAAAGGACTTTAAGTAATGTTTTTGTACAAAATTTAAGTCAGGTAGAATAAGCTATTTTATGGAACGCTGACTATAATAGATAATACATTGTATGTTTCAAAATTGCTAAAATAATTGATTTCAAATATTTTCACAAGAAAATAAATATGTGATGTGATGAGTTTTTACTTAAATTGATTTAATCATTCTACAATGTTAATATATAGAAAAATATATTAACCTTCATAAATATATACAATTTTTTTCAATCTTAAATGAAATTTAAAAATGAAGAATTATGAGAAAAATTTACTATCATCATATATCAAATCTCAAAAGCTTTCTTTTTGCAGCCCATTTTTTGTTTGTTTAGTAAAGAAGAAAACTAAACTATGGTACTCTTGTAAAAGGATACATAGTAAGAAAAGGTAACATAACCCTGAAGTGTTCCAGAGAGCCTTGTAAAAATGACCTATTTCAAGATCTATGAAATATTTTAGGAAACTTCACCCTCATTAGATCCAAGAAGATATGACATCAATGAAGGAGAAGCAATAAGTTGAGATAAAATGATTAACAGAGATCTAAAAATAATAAGATATAGTGAATATAAAGGGAAGATATGATAAGGAAGAACTGCAAGAAAAACGTAAACATAATAACACAATTTGATTGATTTTAGATGGAGTAAACAAAGAATTAATGTGCAAAATAAATTAGAAAATATTTTGTAAAAATTATGAAAAATGCAAGGAGAAAAGAAAAGCATATATTTAAGTGTTCTATTAGAGAAACATCACGGACCACAAATAGAAATCAAGCCTAAGAATTTGGGAATGCAGAAGAATAGTCAGTTGAATCAGACACATATGATTTTTTCTCTATGTTTATAATAAAATGGACCACTGAAATCTAAGCAAAAATTTAGTCTATAAAAACTCAGATATGTGGAGAATACTTAAATTCCAGAATGAAAACAAACTGAACACATTAAAGTATAAAAATATTGTTGCTTTGAGTGTAAGAACAAAACAACAAAATTATATAAATTCAAACAGCAATTCAGCACCAAATGAGAAAAGAGAAGTGTGTCACATTAGATTGGGTAGAGAGAAGTGATGATAGGGGAGGGGAGAGGAAGAGGGGATAGGAAGGGCAGCAGAATAAAATAGACACTAGTATCGCTGTATGTATATACAGGATTGTATGACCAGTGTGATTCTGCAACCTGTACAATCAGAAAAATGAGAAATTATACCCCATTTGATTCAAGTGTATGATATGTCAAGACCATTGTACCGTCATATGTAACTAATAAAAATAAATAAATTTTTAAAAAGCCCCAAAGGAGCATTTACTGTTTTAGGATAAAAAATTCACAAAATGTATACTGAGAAGTAAATTTTTTAAAAAAATATTAAGGCATAGTGAGAACAGTACAAGGGGGCATGTAAGAGGTAGCCAAACCAATTAATCATAGCATTAAAGTTGTAAGTTATCATTGTTCTGATAGCTGCCAACTGAACACAAAATACAATTATATTGTTGAGAGGCAGTATCTGATACGAAATTGACTACTCACTAAAAATTAAACCATGTGTGTCTAAAATATCAGACAGGGATTGCCTATGGTTAAAGGCTATCAGTCAATAAGTAAAATCAAAGTATTTTGCTTCATTATATATAGAAGACTAATAACAGATAGTATAACTTTGATTTTAATTAACATAAGTGTCACTTTAAGTGATTTTGAGAAACTTAAAATCATTAGAAAATCAGAATGCATATCACGCAAAACATGATAAATATAAAACAACATAATACTTTACAGATTCTGAATAACGGGAAACAAAATCAACACCAAAAGAACATAAAAAGAAAACAAATTATGTCAGTGAATTCCTCTACTGACAGTTAAAGGATTTATATCAGTAAAAAATGAATGACATGTAGCTTAAATAGTACTCCTTCATAGCTACATACAGACTCAGACAAGTGTCAATTGTTTTCTCTTAACAGGCAGAAAGAACAGTGTATTGAGATGAGAGGGGGAAAAGATAAAGAAAGAACAAAAGGAAGGAAGGAAGGAAGAAAAAGTGGGATGGGAATCCTAGGACAATAGAAGAGATCAGTGGAATAGTTTGGGGTGACCAAACTATCCTATGTACATATATGAATATAACACAATAAATTGTTTTAACTTTTGTTTTAAAAATGAATTTAATGAATCAGAACATAAGGGATGGAGGCATTCACATTAGAAAATGATTCTATAAGTGTTGGCTCTGCTAAAATATTTGAACATTATGTGTGTCCACCTTCATTGCAAAAAAATAATTATAAGGGCTACATGTTTTCAGAAACTGGTTCCACAGGTTCTAGAGAGAGTTCAAAAGAAAATCTGAATAAACTTAATTTATTATAATAAATGAAATATACGATAAAACTCTTAATATATTTCAAAGAACATGACACATTTTGTAAACATAAAGGAATCATACCAGATGCTAATATAAGAAGTTAAATCTGATGCCAGCATTGAAAAATAAAAACAACAAAATTTACAATTAGCTATTGAGTACAATATAAAATAAAAAGTACAATTCCACACTATTTAAAGATAGCAATAATGAAAATCAAATTTAGAAAACATTACTAAATTTATGTTCAGGGTAGAACTCATTCAATGTTTACTACATCAACTGGTTTAATAAATCAATTGTGACTACAAATAGGTTAGTCAATTTGGCTCAGGAAGTTACAATTTAAAAATAAAAATGATATAATTCATGGAAGGGATTAATAAGCTTGAAACATTTAATGAATTGAACTACTTGATAAATTAAATACATAGTCACAAACACATACATACATATTCCACAAACCAATATTTTTTGACTAAAGATTCAAGCATTCTGGGATAAATCTTAACAGTTGCTTAAAATAATGATACATCCAAATTCATTGTAGAAATTTCAAAGAAATTCAACACTCAGCTATTTATCAATATATTTATTTACATAATGTCAAACAACAAAAATTCCTGTTTACCCAAACAAGGGTTGCTTTAATGTTTTTTGCAGTTCCATGAAGACCTTATAAAATATACTGGTGGGATTTTAGAATAAGATTACCTTGAATTTTGGAGTCAGACATAATACATAATACATGTATCCAAATCTTAAAATCCACTCCTTAACTAATATGTGTTCCTGCATGTTTCTTATCTTCTTTGAGCTTTAGTTCTTCATCTACAAAATGAGAATAATAATTCATTCAACAAATAATGTTTTAATTACTCATTCAAAAATTCAGACACATAAGAGTCTGACAATTTAAAATTCATTTTATAATTTATGTGAATAATTAATGCTTCTTTAAAATAATAAATATTAATAAATGGATGAATAATGAATACAAACATAGACCCAACATCATATTCTGAGAAACAGATGCATTCCTATTAAACTTTGAAGCAATACAGGCATGCCCATTAGACAACTACTATTAAATAGCATTTTATAAGTTTTGTATGATATAAGGCAATAAAAGGAGACAAAAAGTATATAACTGTTGAAATACACATTGCATTATCATAAATACATGTACATAAATCCACATACATTAAAGAAAATATATTAAAATATTTTATGGAAATGTTCAGTAAAATGACTTTAAAAAAATCAATGGCCACCCAGTAGTAACTTTCCTATATGCTATAAGAGCTGCCAAAAAATATTAAATATTATATTAGCATATTTTGTTTAGGTATTTTCATATTTACACATATCAATTTATATATATACATATATAAAATCAATATTAATTTTCATTCTTTCTATATTTTATAATATAAGTAATAAGAACAATAAATAATAATATAGCAAAATGTTATTGAAGGAATAAATGAACAATTGAATACATCAAAGGAAATATCACATTAATGAAAAAATTAAAATTATAGATTTCTTTTCACTCCAAAATACTGTGTGAGTTAAAAGTAATTTTATTAAAAATTATATAATAGTGTTTTCTTACATGCTGAAGTCATCTATAGGTGATCTTAAATTACCTATAGATATATGGCTGAAAATTCCAAGAATTTTCAGAGAACTTGAGGACAAGGAAACTAAAACATCAGATACTGAAACATTAGTTTAGCAAATTAATTTAAGAGCTACTGCATGCACCACAAGAGACACAATCAATGCATCAGACATACTAAATGTGCATATGCATATGAGTCCATAGAATAAAGTTTACTATTTCAAATCAAGTTTTAAAAAAATTGACAAATGAATAAAAAAAATAATTACACCAGGGGAAAGGATTTTTGATAAATAGTATCAAAAACTGACTACTCATTTAGAAGAAAAACTTATTATCTCACTGAAACAAGTATTTTATTTTTAGATAGAAGTTTTTCACTAATATATTAAAATAAAAAGGAAACAATAGGGCTGGGGTTGTGGCTCAGTGGTAGAGTGCTTGCCTAGCACACATGAGGCACTGGATTCAATCCACAGCATCACATAAAAATTAAATAAAGGTATTATGTCCACCTACAACTAAAAAATATACATTAAAAAAGAAAACCCTAATGGCAAAAAAGCATTCAGATGCATAAAACTTAATAATAGGTAATCATAAAAAATGAGCAAACTAAAATGTGAATATCTCAAAATCAGATTTGATGAAGATTTGTATACTTAATATATAGAAAATCTTCACATATGAATAAGTAGATGTATATATCTATTTTAATATATTCTTAAATATAGGAAAGAAACATTAATTTTTGTAAAGGAAGTGTATATGTTGAATAAACATCTTTGCACAACATTATTTTTAAAGCTGAACTAGTTATCAAAAATAAACATCTTGGACAAACATTAGAAAATAATATTAGGTGATAGGAATAATTTGATAGTCAAGGCAATTCTTTTCTAGTGATGATAGAGCATTAAAAGATACAACTATTATGCAGAAAATGTTTACATATGTGATGATTTAAAACATTCATATATTTAAAGTTGCAGTTAAACATTTAATAATTCAATCTAAGTATGTAACTAGACCTTTAAGAAAAATATGCATGTAGTTCTTCATAATAAAATCTGTAATTATAAACAAATGGAATTACTATAAATGTTAAACACTAGGTAAATATATAAATTACAATGTTTTCATAATATGAATATTATTATTTTTAAATTTTTAAAGAATATGTAATATCATAAATAATTCTCATGTTTTATAAAATATACTAAGCTAATAGTAATAAATATTTTTCAAATTTGGATCCAAATTCTCACGAATTTACACTTGTATGAATATTAAAGAAAAACTAAACTATAGAAAGTCTTATCTAAAAATGAAAATAATGGTTTTCTTCTGGTGCTTGCTTTGTTGATAGTATTTATTTTTTTCTATATGCTTTCTTTTCCTCACAATGAATATGATTTTCTATAATGAACAACCATAAAACCCAATATATATTTGGTTTTTATAAGTAGAGCATGGATTGTTTAGCCTTATAAGAAATCAATTTTCTTCCCTTAAAATAGAAAGGAAAAAGATGATTGCAGAAAAACAATTGACATAGATTTAGGAGTAATAAAGTTAGTGAGAAAATATTAGAGGACTTCAATTTTCTGAGTAAAAAGGTAAATGAAATATTTGTGTGCATGTTTTGCATGCAAGGGATTAAAAACCAATTAGGAACATCATTTGTCAATGTACCTAAAATCTTGTATTTATATTTACATTTTTACTTTGTATGATGCTTAAGTTAGTCACTATGTTGATTATTTTAAACTTTATCAAACATATTTTTATAATAATATTCAATCATTTTGATAGCACTAAATAATATTAAATATATACTTTTAAAAAATTATTTGTAGATGGACACAATATCTTCATTTTATTTATTTTTTTATGTGATGCTGTGGTTCGAACCCAGCGCCTCACCCATGTGAGGCAAGTGCTCAACCACTGAGACACAACCCCAATACTTATATACATAGTTTTTAAAGTAATTTTGATTATTTGCACACACTGCTATCCATTTATCAAGCACTTATTGACTGCTATGGATCAGGATCTAACAGACAAAAAACACTCCAAGATGTTGATTTTGAACTAATTACTAAATATCTTTTTTTTCTGACTTACCTATAAAAGGTTGTAATGAACAAGGGACAATCTACTTTAGTAATATAGTTAATATTGGACACTACAGCCTGCAAAAACCTTTGATTTCATGACTAGTGTTCTGGAAAATGTTCCTGTTATAATGAACTAAATATAGAGAACAATCATGTGTTTCCTATTAATCAGAATATTTTGTCTTCTAAAATTTGATGAAACATTAAATAATAAGCAAAATGGTATTCCCAAGTTTACAATCAATTTTCCAGTCTAATATAAAGCGAGGCATTACTGTTGTATCCCATATACATACATATGTTTTAGGTGTCATCAAGAATACTTTTTGACTGCAAAAAATGTGTACCCCTTTTCCAAGACAAAGGCTATTTTTAAACATGCTTTTGAGAAATAAATGCCCTTGATGAAAATCAGTATGCCTGGTCAATGTTGGGTTTGGTCATTAAGACATATGAAGGTCAAATACTTAATATTTCACTGTTAAAACAAAAATATTGAAGTATTATATTCCTGTTTAGTAACTAAAATAGTGGGAAGTATATCAAGTAAGAAAAGGGAAGTGACAGGAAGGGGATATTATGGTGATGATTCAGAAATAATTTAGGGGAAGACTTTACAAAATAAAACTTGATTTTGTTTTGAAAAATGTCAAGGTGAGGAAAAGCAACAGCTCTGGCCTTTTTAATTACATGAGAATGACAGCCTGATATATTTGTGGTTACTTTCTTTCTCATTACAGATAAAAAAATTTTCCACTCATTAGAACCATATACTACTCTTTGATTTCCTTGATGTCAGTAGCAAGTGTATGTACACATACACACACACACACACACACACACACACACACACGCACTCACACAGACACAAACAAATGAAAACACACCCATATTTTCATTTTCAAGAGATAAAGTAGGCTGATAAGATAGAATGTACCAGAAATTCCCTCATTTAAAAAAGCCATTGACTTATTAAAATGCATGAATCAGTTTCTTTTTTGAGAAATTCAGAAATCAATTAGGAGTTTCCTGAAGCCCAGAGAGGTGTGAAGTCAGCTACACTGAAGCTAGTAGGAAAATTTGTAATACTATAATCACTTCTCCCAGCTCACCATGGCATTATTGGGAGGAAGCTCCTAGAGATTTCCATGTGGAAGGAAAGAGAAATATAAACATATTTCCAACCTTCCTACTTGTCAGAGTGTTACCTAAGAGAATGACTTCTGTCTTCCTTGAATCAAAATGATCAGAGAAGCGGCAGTTAAGTTTGGTGCAACTGAGAACAAATGTGGTGGTTTGGACTAGACTCCTTTGTCATAATCCCTTCTCTTAACTCAGCATAGAAAAAGTGGAAGAAAACCCACAACACATAGGTTCTTTCTGGAATGGGAGAAAATTCAAAGCTGCTTCATTTTGGGAGAGTAGTGGGGCTGCCTAAGGGATGAATTTTATTCTCACATGCTTCAGGGGACTGACAGGAACTAGCACATTCTAAAACAAAAGCTGATGACTTGCTGCTTTTTCAGAGGAGTTGTAGTAGGGAAGAAAGAGGTCAATACAATATGGTGGCTTCTCCATTGCTGGCGGGGGGGGGGAGTCAAAGAGTAGTGGGATATTTGTGCAACATTCCAGAACTTTAGAAGGCTTCCTGAGGCATAGTTTTCTTTCTCACCCAACTCAGAGAGCTGAGAGCATTAAGCCTAGTCTGGAAACTTAGGAGGCACAGAAAGAAAAATGGAAGCAAGGTAGATTACAGCAGCTCCAGATAACCTCCCATACCAGAGACAAACAACAGAGGAAGCAAAATATTAAAAGCTCAGGATAACAGAAAGTGGCCAATTCTTCTAGTTGGGAATTGACATATCTAACTGAAGAAAAGACACAACTGTAGGAAAAAAAAATACTTGATTCTTCCACAGTCTGTGTCATTGTGTATAGTAAAGTTCTTTTCCAATACCAGTCCATAAAGACTGGGAGAGAAGACTCATTTTCAAATGTGTGGACCCCAGATAAAAATTATAAGGCATATGAAGAAAGGATGAAATGATATTATCAATGGAACAAAACAAATCCCAAGAAAAATCTATGCGAAATAAGCAGAGGCATATAAATTAAGTAAAAGTATTCAAAATAACCATCACAAAGATGCTCACTGAACTAAGAAAAATTATATATGAACAAAAGGAGAATATCAAAAATAGATGGAAAATAAGAAAGAAATAGAAGCAAGCAAATATTAGAGCTGAATAAAAGAAAAATAATAAATATATTGAAAAATCTACTAAAGTGATTCAACAATAGAGTTAAATTTAAAGTATAAAGAAGGAATAAAGTTAAAGACGAGTCACTTGAAATCATCTACCCCAAGGAACAAAAGCAGAAAGGAAAAGAGAGAGAAAGAGAGAGAGAAGGCCTGGGATATTGTGATAGGACAAACAACATATGTATAATGAATGACTCAGAAGAAGGACAGATGTTTATTTAAAGGAATGATGGCTCATAATTTTCCAAAATTGTGTAAGAAAATAAATGTCAATATCAAGAAGCCTAATGGATTTCGTCTAGGATGAATAAAAAGAGGACTGAATTAATATATCAAAAAGTCATAAGATAAACAGGGAAATTTGAAAATAGCAAAATTACTCATCAAGCATAGATGAATCCTCACAAGAATATACATTAGTCTCCTTTATCTAAGGGTGAGAATTTTAAGTCTCCCAATGACTACCTGAAAACACAAATAGTACTAAATCCTTTGTATACTATGATTTTCCTATTCATACATACCCATAAAAATTTTACTTTACAAATTAGGTTCAATAAGCAATTAACAACAGCAGCTTATAGTAAGAAAAAGCAATTATAACAATATTCATAAGTAAAAGTTATGTGAACATGTTCTATTTTTCTCTCTCAAAATATATCGTACTAAACTCACCCTACATTTATCTGGAATGTGTGTGAGGATATTATACATGCATAATAAGATGAAATGAAGTGAATGATGTAGCCATTTTGACGTAGTGTTAGAGTACTATTGATTTCTGATAATGTGCCAAATTTGCATATTGTTTATTTCTAGAATTTTACATGTAATATTTTTGGATTGCACTTGACTGCAAGTAACAGAAACTGCAGATAATTAATGGAAAGTATGGATTACTGAATCAGCTTTTTCAGCAGAATATATGGAGATAAGATAGGAATGGAATAATATATCCACACTTCTGATAGGAAAATCTTTCAATCAAGAATGTAATATTTACTAAAACTCTCCATAAAATAGAAAAAGAAATAAAACACATTTCAAAAAACAAAACCTGAGGAATTTATCACTAAATCTGCCATACACGAAATGCAAAAGATAATTCTTTAGGTTATAATGAAAGGATGCTAAATAACAACAGAAAAGCATATAAAACTTATTGGTAAGTGTAAATATATAGACAAATTTTGAATACCATAATTCTTGTTCATGAATCACTTTTCATTCTGATAAACAAGTTAAAAGAAGAGTATATCTATTAAACATGTTGATGGATTCACAGTATGAAAAGGTATAATTTGTAACATCAATAAAATGGGATGATGTAAAATGGCAAACTATTTTATGTGATGTAAATTTTTATTAGCTTATAACTGTAATATAAGCCCCATTGCAGCTACAAATCAAAAATACCTGTATAAGATACCCTCAAGAAAATTAGAAAGGGCTCTCTTTTGAAAACAAAAAAATGGTTCTTCTTTGACTTTCATTTTACAATAATCAAACCAGAAGAATTTTATAATCTCAAAATATGTGGGTAATTTTTCTCACTGCAAGCAAGTAATTAGTTCATCAATGGACAGAAGTGAGGTACCCTCCAAATTAATTACCTGAAAACAGTAGCATCAGATTCCACAGTTTGATGGCTCAGTCTTTTAGACTTTCTTAGTCTCATTTCAGATGCCATTCAGAAACCCCACTTAACCTGTGCTTCTGACCTGTGGAAATTAAGTCCCACAAGTCTTTCCTTGGGTTTGCTTGATTTCCTTGAGAAGCTCACAAAACTCAGGGAGACATTTACATACATTTAACAGTGTATATAAATCATATTATTATTTGGGATACAGTTGAAAAGATTTATTGGGTGAGTTATGGGAAGAGTGGTTCAAAGCTTTTGTGCTCTCTGGGTGTACCACCCTCCAGAAATCTTCCTGTATTCAGCTATCTAGAACTCCTAGAATCCTGTTCTTTTGAATTGTTATGGAAACATTCTTGAGTACTAAAGGCATGGGTGGGGAAATCCAGAAAGACTAGTCTGTTAAGATTCTATAGCATCACTTCTTTGTGGCAATGGGACAGATTCCCTTCCTAAATTTGGTATCTTAGCATTAACTATGAGACAAAGTAGGTAAGAGTATTTCATCATTGTCAGCAGCTTCAAGGTGTGTGAGGGAAATGTTAGTTTCTATGACATACTTTGGGAAGTAAATTAGGAACCAATAACCATTGAAGAAAAGAGATGATAAATGACTGATAGATGATAGATCCATAGAGATAAAATATCACAAGTTGAAAGCATATTCCTACCAAAAAAAAAATACAATGCAAACCAGCAAGGGGGAGAAGAGAAAGGAAAAGGCTATACAACTGATAGAAAGCATTTCACAAAATAGCATTGTAAATCCCTATTAGTGACTATTTTAATTATATGTGGATTGAACTTTCCAATTAAAGCAGATAATTTAACTGAATGAATTAAAAGAAATGCAAGATCCAACTATGTGTTTTGTGTAAAACACACATAGTCAATTTAAGTTTACACATCACCTGAATATGAAAGGGTACAAAAACACATCTCATCCAAATAGTGGACAAAGGATCTTGAAAAAGAACAAATTAAGCCCAAAATCAGTAGGAGGAAATAGCAAAGATTGGAGAATAAATAAAGGATATGGAGACTAGGAAATCAACAAAAATTTTTACAAACTTAACAAGTATTCTTGGAAAGATAAACAAAATTGACAGGCAGTTAGAATAACTAAGAGAAAAACCCTCAAATAAATAAAATCTGACTTGAAAGAGGAGACATTGCAACAGGCAACCACTGAAATAAGCAGTAGTGTGAATATACCATGAATAATAATAGGTGAAAATTGTATATTATACAACCAAGCAAAATTAATAAATAAGTAGAAATGTTATATTTAAGAAAAATAAATCATAAAAATAAAAATTTGAACATACTTCTAACCAGTAAGGAAATGGAATCACAAATTTGGAATATTCTGACAAAAAAAATCTCAAGATCACACATTATCTTTAGAGAAATCTATCATATATATAAATAAAATGAATGCCTTTCATATTTAAACTCATTCAAAATTTGATGAAGATATTTTTACATTTTATGATGCCAGCATTACAGTAACACCAAAGCCAAACAAGAATACCATGAGAAATCTATACAACATCATCCCTGGAAAATATAAATACAGATATCCCCGAAAGAAAACTAACAAACTTAATTTAGCAGCATATTAAAAGGAACTTACAGAATTATCAAGTGAGATTTACCTCAGCAGTGTAGGGATGGATTAATATATAAAAATCAATGAGAATGACAAATTATATTAATATGATGAATAGAAATCACATGACCACCTCAGTAGAATGGAAAATAATTTTTTAAAATTCAGCCACTTTTCATGATCAATACACTAGAAATAGAAAGAAATCACCTCAACATAATAAAGTTTATATATATATATATATATATATATATATATATATATATATAAAATGTCCATAGCTATCATTATACTCAAACATGAAAAAAATAAAAGCTTTTCTTATAAGATCAAGAAAAAGGCAAATATGAGCATTCTTATCATTCCTATTTAACAGAGTACTGAAAGTCCTAAATTGAGTAGTCAGGCAATTAAAAGAAATATGACATACTAATCAGAAAGGAAGAAACAAAAAGTATTTGTTTGCAAATAATGTGGTGTTATATGTATAAAAACTTTAAAATTTCATAAGACAACTGTTGGATTTCAAATACAACATGTTTGCTGAATAAAAATTCAACATGCAAAAATTAACTACATTATTTTACACTATCAAGGAAAAAAGCTAAAAGGAAGTTGAGAACAAGACATTATTGGAAGAAATTAAAGAAGATACAAATATGAAAAAAGATATCACATGTTCATGAATAGAAAGTTTTGATATTATTAGACTTTTCATGCTACACAAAGTGATCTATAGATTTAATACAATTTATATCAATTCCATTTTGAAGAAATAGGAAAAAATATTCTATTATTGATATGGATTCACAAACAAGCCAGGCTTATCAGACAATCTTTTTTTTTAAACTTTTAAAATTGTAGGTGGACACAACATCTTCATTTTATTTATTTACTTTTATGTGGTGCTAAGGATTAAATCCAGTGCTTCATACGTGCTAGGCAAGTACTCAACCACTGAGCTGCAGCATAGTCCTCGTGAGAAAATCTGAAGAAGAAAGCTGTAGATATCATATTTTATAATTTCAAAATGTACTCCAACTCTATAGTAATTGACATAGACCAATGTAATGGAAAAGAGTTCACAATTAAAGATACACATGAGTCAGGCATGGTGGTGCATGATTGTAATACCAGCAAATTGGAAAGCTAAGGTAGTAGGATTGCAAGTTCAATATCAGCCTCAGCAAATTACTGAAGCCCTAAGGACATAACAAGACCCTGTCTTAAAATAAAAACATAAAAATAGAGCTGAGGATGTGGATCACTGGGTTCAATCCATGGTACCTCAAAAGTAAACAAATAAATAAAAATACATATGTAAAGTCAAACAGTCTATGTTAAGGGTGTCAATATTACTCTATGGGTAAATGATAATTTCTATCAAATTTGGTTGAAAAACTGAATATCCGCATGCAAAACAATGAATTTAGACCCTATCCTACACAATGCATACAATTCAAATCAAAATAGATTCAACACCAAAAGCATGGACAATAACAACAACAAAAATAGACAAGTTAGAATAAAATCTTCAGCAACAGAAAGTAGGCAATTGACAAAATGAAAATGTATCATTTTGGGTTTTAACAATGATTTGGCATTTTCATGTATCAAAACATTACATGGTACCCAATTAATATGTAAACTTTTTATGTTTCTAAAAAATCAGTTGAATGCAAAAAGCTGAAAAGAAACACTACATTTTAAATGTTTTAACTTACTTTAAAATATTAGTTACACATAAACACACAACTAATTCCATTTGATCATTGCAACTAATAAGATTAGATACAATATTTGAATGCTATAGATTAATTAGAAATTGCCATGTACCTCTCAAAAGCATAACAAAACAAAGTAATCTTATTTTGTTTGATCCTCACTTAGTTTGTAGTTTTTAAGATGTTGTATTCTTCATAGGACAACTTTGTTCATATATGTATATGTGCATGTTAGGTAGATACATTCATACTTATACCCTAGTCTCTCTCTGTGTGTATATATTTTTTCACCAACACAGACACACACACACCAGTATGTTTTTATGTATCAATGTAAAATATTTGGACAAAGATTAAATAGGATTCATTAATAATATTATCATTACAACATGACCATTATTAACATTTTATTCTCAGTTCTTTTCTAATTGGACTTGAATAATGCTGTACATGTTACTGTACGCCATTTTAAACTTAAAATTATATAATTAACTTAAAGTTTTTATAGCTCATTTGAATTTACCATTTTATATTATTATCTTACCTACATTAACATAAATAGTCTCAAGTTAATATTTGAAACTTGTAGATGATATTACTACATAAACTTATAAAGCAAATGAAAGTACAATATTTCATGTAGTGAATGTAATGATATTAATTTAATCACTCATAAATTATTGAAAAAATATGTCTCTTAGATTTTTTCATTAATATAATTTCAAAGAATATCTTTCCTGAAAATTATTTTCAGCACTTGGGACAATCTCCTTTGATTAGGTTTGTACAATTAGGATTACTGGATGGAAGGATCTGAACATTTAAATGGTTTCTCATAAAACTTAAAATATTGATCTAAAGAAGTTTTGAAACAAGATCTACTTCCAGTAGTAGTACCCAATATCTTAGGCACTACCTCAAGTGAAAAAGAAAACTTTGAATGTTTGGGGGAAATTTTTGTTTTTAATCCCTAAGATCATTATTATCCATAATTCTATGTCTGCATTATGCAGCCATTTCTGCAGCCCTAAATATATTTATCTCTCATATAACCCTGAAGCCAGAATTAGACAGGTAGTCAGTATAGATAGGTAAATCAAGTCAGGTTGGATCAAGCAGGCAAATTTGAGTGAGTCCAGGAAGCTGAAGACTGCCCCTGAGGGACTGAAATGTTCATTCCTTCAGAGCCCTTCATCCACCCTTATCTGGAACCTGCCCCTGCACCAAACTGTTGCTAAGATAACTGTCACAGGAATTGCCTCTCTTCACAGGGAGTTATAAAATTGTTAATTAATGTGTCCTGGGCTGCTCCATGTAGCCCTTCCCCTGTCCATCTGCTTCTCACCTTTTAGCCATCCCATCCATCTCCTGAGCCTAGTCACATATGCAGGAAGGAGACAGATAAGGGGAAGCCCATAGGAGAAAAAAGGAAACCTAGGATATATAAAAAGACAAACATCCTCACTTATTGCAATATTAGGATACCAGCCATGGCCCCCTTCTCCCTCCTGGGAAAAGTGTATGTTACCTCTTTATAAAAAATAAACCCTGCTTTATATGCTTTCCTTGGCATGCTTCTCTAATGTTATACTTCAAAATGTGAAGGACCAGAACTCATCACCGGTAACTGGCATTATCACTGCCACAAGCTCACTCACTCCCACACTAGTTAAAATTTGAATTATTACAAATTATGGTAGTATTTTGTAGGTATTTCTCCATTCCTACTCTCTTCTCTACATTTCTTCTTTCCTTCTATTGAATGAGATAAATTTTTATTAGCATTATTTAAGAATGTGATATATAAGTACAAAATAATTATTTTCTACTTTTTAAATTTGAGGACCCTATGCCAGAGAATTGTGCACATTGAAATTCAGCCTGATTTGCTAACATTAAACATATGTGGGCTAGAGATGGCTTGTGGTGAAATGCAAATAAAGAAGAGGAAATGAGGCAGTAGTATTTAAATAATTTCAGCTAATTAGCTTCAAAGCCAACTCAGAACTTCTGTAAACATATAATCAAAATGCTGTCAGTCTTCCATGTGAATACCTGTATATAGACTCAAAAGTTCTGGTGCTTTGAGATGTATCTTCTCATAGCATAGTTTAATATCAGAGCTTTGGAATCCATAATGATGTAGAAAACCTACCAAATAACCAGTTATCCAAATAGACTACATATTATGTATCTGTTACATGCCATAATGAATTAAGGTAAACTGATGAAATGATTAGCTTTAATTTGAGTTTGGAGAGGCCTAACCAAAGATTTTATTCACAGCAAAAATTATCATTATTTAATACTATATCTAGGTAAGTTTTAATTAAAATAAGTTAAGAGTTAGCTTGCTTACATGGATGGAACTGGAGACTACCATGCTAATTAAAATAAACCAGTTCCAAAAGGTCAAAGGTCAATTTTTTTCTCTGATATGTGGAAGATAATCCAAAATAAGGAGTGGGGATAAAATATAGATGATAGATGAGTGGAGTAGACAAAGCAGAATGAAGAGAAGGGAGGAAAAAGGAAATAGGGAAAAGCAGTGAAAAACTCTTTTCTTCCCTTATAGGCTCACTCTATAGTGAAAAAATATATGAGATAATAGGTGATTGACATGCTGCATGGTTCATTTTAAGAGATAGAAATTGAAACATTCATTGGGAGGACACACAGAAAATTGAGGAGTATTTCAGGTAGAAAAACATGGATAAAGACCTAGACACAACAAAAGTTTATATTTTTGAGCAACTGAAAAAAAAATAAACATTTGACTGGTGTAGAGGGTACATCTGCAGGTTCTAAATATGCTGACATTTAGACTTTAGAGCCTTGGAAACTACATTTTCAGGGTAGGATAGACTATTCTGGCCAAGTGAGATTTCCTGGCACATCTGAAGCTCTAGATTTTCCCTCTTCCAAACCCACCACTCCCAATCTTTTTCTCCACTCTGAAATCAATCTAGTGTATCTTCAAGAATTTTTGTTGTATAATCCACATATCTCCCTTTATTTTCCATCAGTTCCTCAGAGTTCCAGTCAGCAACTGGGATCAGGATCCCCCCGAGTATCTTGTTGATTGTCTCTGGAGATATCTGGGATAGTGATTTTTATGCTTGTCTTTCATACCCGAAATCACTCTGGAGGTTGTTAATTAGGCTTTATTCCAATATTTTAAGACTTATTCAGTAATTCTTGAAACATGCTTTTCCTTTGGCTTCTAAGCACAATGCTCTCTTGGTTTTCCTTTTATTTATAAGGTAGCTCCATCTTCTTTTCTGACTCTTTACCTAATTGGTCCTAATTAATATCTTTTTGAAATCTCAAACCATCTGAAGATCTCCAGTTCTGTTTCCAACATTCCCTAAGTAGAGAATGGTATGTATATCTATTCACTAATTCCACACAAGAAAAACTGATAGCCTTTCTTGGAAGTTCCCTTTCCTTTAGCCCCATTATTTTCAAAAATTTTTAAGTCTTAGGGGTTTTCATTCATAAATCTCAAGAACCTGTCCCCCCATCTGAAGAATTTGATCTATTCTAATAAAAAAACTATTCCCTTATTATTAGGTTATTTATGTAGCTTTCTAAATTAACTCTTTGCTAACTCTTTCCTAATCTTGGAAATGTTATGGAATTAAACCCACTATGAATGAGTGATTATATAGAGAGATGAAGAAAGAAAAGATTAAGATGTTTTCTAATATTTTATTTGAATGACTATATGGGAAATGTTTCCAAATATTGAAGTACAGAGTATAAGTATTGGGTGTAGTAATTTGTGTGTAGTTTGTATGTAATTCATGACTTGAATATATGAGAGTGAAAGTGATGACCTTAAGAGTACAATAAAATTAGTAGAAGAAGAACCATAGATTGGAGAATAGAACTACCCTTTTCAGTAACATATTTCCCTAACTCTTTAAAGTTTTAAAGAGGAAGAAGAATGAGGCATATATTCTTCAGCCTTTGAGACTTTTATTTAGGCGACTTAAGGGTTTTCATTCATAAGGTCTGTCTTTTCTATTAAGCTAAAAACTGTAGAAAGATGATAACATGACTATGAAAAAAACCAGCAATGTGACTGTTTTTACTTCAACTTCCTATTTATATCAAATAGAGCCTCACATCCTACCACATTCATTTAGCTGTGTTTTGCCCAATTTCCTAAAGGACTTCTTTCTCCCCAAATATCTATCACTTATATCAACTCTCCACACTGTAAGTTGATGAAAATAGTACTTATTTTACAGGGATATAGAAGCAATCAAAAAACTACCCAACAACCACAAATTTAAATTTATCAAAATATCTTTTCTTCCCCTCTTGTGATTTTACCATTTTTTGTATGGATTATCCCTGTGCCTTAATAAGGACCACCATTTCATTACACAACAAATTTTATCCCTCTTACTTATTCTAGGTTTTTCTAAGTAGTTTTCTTTCATTCCTCTACCAACAGTTGCACCAGTTTCAGTGCATCTTTGCTGTCTATAAGTGTGTCATAATCCCTTTTGTTGTAATGATTTCTTCTCTTGATGTTGTATGCTATTTAAGTTACCACAGCTTGCAACTTCTTTCCTTTAAGGAAAACACCCTGGAATGACTTACCTACACCTGTACCTCTCTTCTCCTCTCATTTTATCTTTCTTAAAAAATTACATACAAAACTAAACAAAATAGTCATAGCTTAATAAGTAATTATAAATTAAAATTAACTGCCTTATAAGTAGAAAATTAGAAATGTACTAGTACCCTAGAAATGCCCCATTGTCTTTCAATATCTGATACTTCTTATCAAAACATTATCTTATCCAAAATCCAAATCACTATCCTAGGTCTAATAATAATCACTTCTATGCTATATTTTATAGGGTTTTTTGTTTTAATCAGTTACACATGACAGTACAATGATCCTGACATATCATATATTTGAATCAGATGGGATATAATTTCTCATTTTTCTGAGTGTACAGGTTGCAGAATTACATTGGTCATGCAGTCATGTATATACACACAGCGATAATAATGTCTATTTTATTCTGCTGTCTGTTTATAGTTTTAACACATATGTATGTATCTCTAAATAGTGTGTATCCATCGCTAAACAACTTCGTTTGCCTTTGTCTGTTTTTAATGTATGAATAAATAGAAATTCTCTCTATTTTGTATTATTTTACTCTACATTGTAACCCTCATTGATGACAATATTGTAGTTTATTACTCTCAAGAACTGTAAAAATTCCATTGTGTGAATATACTAAAATTAACCTATTAATTTTCTGGTGGATTTTCTTCTTAAATTATTACCTTATCTGGGTTATTACAAATTATGCTACTATAGATACTCTCATACATGAATGCTGGTAAACCCTCACATAAGTTTCTCTGGGACATAGTAAAATTAAAGATGGGCTTGCTATATCACATGTGTGTATTGTCATACATACTAAATAATAATAACATCAGTTTCCTAAATTATTCATACTAGATTATTTATTCTCTTATCAGAAGGATTTAAGATTTTCCAGTACTATACATTCTTGTTAACATAGAACATACAATATTGTTCAACTCTTTAATTCATCTCAAACTGGTAACTGATATAGCATCTCATAATTTAGTATTCATTTTTATAATGTCAAATAATTTTGAATATCCTTTATACATTGTTGGAAATATTCAGCTCTTCTTTTATGAAAAATTCAGATGTTTTAGAGAATTTTTATATAATATTCTACTAATATTATATGTTTTAGATGGTAATTTTATCAGTTTAGCATGTTTAAAATATCATAAACCACCTACAGGCTTATTTTGTATGTTCATTTAGGTGTCATTGAATTTAATTAATGAAAACTACTAGTTTGACTGAAGTAAAATCATTTAATCTAGCCATAATTGGTTACTTAATATTTAGGGTAAATAAGATAATTTATTTCTTTCTGCATGGATACCCAATTCTCCAGCATCACTTACTAAGTCTTTACTGTTTCCCTGAAATGCCACATCTGTAATGCCTTTCACATTTTGTATGTATAAGTTTGTTTCTATAATACTGATTATGTTTAATTGGTTTATATTCTATTCTGAGAAGAGGAGATGTATATTTTAAAAATCTGTTGTGTTCTTAGTAACTGAAATGTTTCCTGTTGATTATCAGACATTCAATAAATATTTGTTGAATTAATAAATGAAGGAAAGAGGATGAACCTCTGATAAATTAGGAATCATATCAATGCATATTAATTTGATTATTACAAGGGAAATTGACTACAAAAGTAAATGTTATACCTATTTCATTACAATATGAGATTTGCTGTTTATAATTGATGATGATAAATGAATTTTGGAAAGGAATATCTAAGTATATGATCCTGGTTAATTAATGCCATATCACAGAACAGAGTATCCATTAGGAATGTTCACTGAATTTGATACAGATTGGATATATGTTAGAACGCACATATATCTCGATTGATTCTGGACCTAAAACAAATGAGGCTCATAAAAATATATTTAAATTACTTGTTTTACCCTTAGAACTTTATAACTCAAAGATCCCTAAAAGTTAGTCAAATTTACTCCTTTTGTATAGTTGAAGAAAGTATCTAAGATGACTGAAATTACTTATGCAAGTTTGCATATATATTTACTAACAGAATCAGGACTAGAACATTTTTTGCATCATGGTTTTTGTATCACACAAATTCATGTCAATTAGATTTTTAAAAAATCAAGATTGAGATAAGAATTTAATTTTAAAACAAATTTTAAATCTTTCAGTTAACAGGAGATGATATAGTTTATTTCTTTTTATTCTTTTTTCCTAATTATTATTAGTAGTATTCCTATAGCCACTTGAAATAACTTGTTTTGTAACCTATTGGACTTGAAGTCAGAAAATTGCTGAAGTTGTATTTTTATGTATATTTCCAAAGCTCTATAACCGTATGGATATATAATTGGTTTATAATATAGCAAATCAAATACAGTACTTTCAAATTAAAATATTGTTATAAACCATTAATTAAAGTTCTCTGTATTTATATAGAATCTTTATAATTTTAGTGTATTTACCTCCTAGCCAATCTACCTCTCCTCTTCTTAAAAATTTTTAGTGAGTCATTTGTTAACACCCCTTGTTTATAATGTAACTTCTTCCTAGATGCAGTGCTAATTTTATTTTTGGATTAACTTTGCATTTTCGCTTAATTGGTTCTGCTTTAATTTGAAGTGGTGCAGTTTGGAATTTGCTAACAATTTAAAGCTCTTATCAAAGGCTTAAAAAGAAGACATAAAAAATGCTTTCATATAGACTTGAAGTTCAATGACTTGTTATTGTATTTAAAAACTTGGCTGTGTATAGTGAGGTAGAATAGTCACTTTAGGCCTTCAAAAATGTGAGAGTATAATAATTAATAAAAGTGCTTTTATAAAAGAAAATAAAAAGTAAAATGTTTTTGTTCTCTTTTTCTCTACTCTGTCATCTCTCTATTCCTCTCCTTCTCTCTCCATTGACTTAGAAAAAATCACTTATAAATCAAGTGATTCATCCCTTAATTTCTTTGTTTTGCATGTTTCATGTACCATCAAACTTTATGGTGTCAAGTGCTAAGCAATGTGTCTTTGGCCTGCATGGAGATAGAAACTAATATTGTTCTGTTTTTGAAAACAATTTTGCTACATTAAATCATCATCGTTCTCAAACCCCATTCTTCTCTTCTCAGTGACATCTATTGAAATTTCTGCTCTCATTTCTTGTCTTCTACTGTTCTTGCTCCTTCAAATTTGAAGTCTCAAATACTAAATTTGGATGATATAAGGGCCCACTTTCTAGTTTGGTAAGAAATACAGATCAGAAAGACATTTTATCTTTAAAGAAAACTTGGGGGGGGATAAATTTGAATGAGTCTGAATTATACACAATTCTTCAAAAAGAAGAAGTCACAAAACATGTTGTTTATTTGAAAATTTGTCAAACATCAATAGTATTACTGAAAATATATTCATTTAAACTAAAACATTGAAAGAGTCACCAAACTTTTCACCCATCTTATGAACTTGAGATTCAGAAGGAAAAGAAGAGACAAAGAGTTTTCCAGCATACTATAGCCATTGTCAGCTTTAAGCCATATAATCTGTATAGATGTTTCCTGGATATAATGTCTCTAGGCTAAAACAATGTTTCTATGAGTGTGGACAGAATGGCATGGCATGGCAATATGGAGATTGGAGTAAGTATTTTTAGAACATTGTCCCACTATAGTACAGATTACTTGATACATAACCAAAATTTGTATAATTTTCTCTCCCAGTGTATTGGATTGATTTTATGATTTCCTGAAAAACAGTTTTTCCATGAAGCAACAGACATGCCATAAACTGGGGTATAGTAAGAAACCTACTGGAATAATTTAGATGAACAAAACTAGTCTTTTGGTCCAAGATGAGATTTCTCACCTTGGCTGTATGGACATTTGGGGCAATAATTCTTTGCTGTGTTGGTCTTAAACTGTCCTGTGTATTTTAATATGTTCAGAAACTTTTCTGGCTGATAGTAACCCTATCACAAAATCTGAGTTCAGAATTATTACCAAAAATTCTAAATCCTTTCCTATTTAGTTCAATGTCAAAATATAGTCTCTGGGTACTACAGTTCACTGCTGGCTGAGAGTGCGAGAAAATGAGAGGCCATCCACAGTTTATACTAATCTACTGTAACTCCCAAATAATCAGGAATTAATTATATCTGGTTGCTCTCCAGAACCTCTTTGATGGCTGGGTGTGATTTCAGCCATTCTATTCTGACTTCCTACATCATCACATATAAAGAAAAATAGATCAATCGATATATAATGTCAAGGTCCTATTTCTAATGCTTGAAATTCCTTAGCCAGGGATAAAATTTTACTATCCAAATTGAGAGAGTTTAACTTTAATAAGCCAATAAATCCAAAGATTAATAGGCTAATTATGATCATTCCATTTTGGAAAAAAAAGAAAGAAGGAGTAGCATGAAGAAGGACCTGAGAGTGAAGGACTGAATAGAGAGGGAAAGAAAAGGGCAGAAAGAAGCATGTATATTTATTACTGACTTTAAGAAAAACTAGAATGGATTCTTCTAAGTCTCTTTTGGGCAATGACAAACGTGAAGCAGTATAATAATTTTCAGCTTGACAGTTGTAAATATAAAAAAATACTGTCTTATAGGATTTAAGCAGATTTATTTAAACCTAGGAGATTTAATATGTGTTTACTTAAGGAATTTTTGTTGAGGAATTGCTGCATATTTAAATTGAAATTTTATTACAAATAGTATTTATTCTATGGCTTCATTTAAAGTGCTGTAAGAGTATCTGGTAAACAGAATATTTTCCATCTATGGCTATCCTGGATAACAGAAGAACTTCTTCAGTACTCAAAATTTTCCTGTGGGCTTTGTGATGAAGCAAAGTAAACTTGCAAAATAAAAGTGAAATAGAAACCGTAGCTAAAAATGAAAACCCTTTCAGTCAATAGTTCCTGTGCTTAGAGGATTTCTACTCCATACATATTTGGTTTCAGCCTGAGGTGATGAGAGAAAATAACATTTGACACTGCAACAAGAAAACTGCCTGAAAGATTATTTTTATTTGAGAGCTGGAAAATTGATAATAGGAACTGAGCAATAGTGGAAAATTGGGTAGGATATGGTAGTGATTATATTCTGGTGGCATCCTGTCCTTTGAACAAGTGAACAATATAACTCAATGCCCTTCACATTTCCCCAGCCACTATATTCAAGAAAATTAAAAAAAAATAGGCATTATCTTTAGAAATGGTAGAAGAATGGTGTGGTTATATGTAGAAAGTTAATTCCTGGAAAACATGTTGGTTTTGGAATACAGTGTGGGACTTGTCAAGCAGTCCTGAGTTTGCATTCTGACTTTAGTGCTTTCTAGAAATAGAGCCTTAAGCAAATTAATTTATGTACTGATTTCCTTCTCCTTACAAGATGTGCTAGGTTGTTATAGGATTTAGAAAGAATGTGTATGTGTAAGAACTTGTAATTTACATCAGTTCAATAAATAATACTTATTTATTAATACTTTTCCTAGAATCAAGGGGTGCTTACTGAGAAAGAGATCTAAAGTAAACTCATTCTGTAGTGCATTTGCCATTCATTTTTTTGTACAGAATATTTTCATAAAGAAAGTTTTTTCAACCAGCATTCCTATCTGATTGTAAAATTATTTTGACTTATTATTTTTAAAATACAATTCTCTCTGGTCTAGAAAGAAAATTGACTTTTAAGTCATAAATAACCATACAACTGAAGCATGGCATAGTGCAATGTGGAGAGACCCCTGGGTAAACTAATGTGTAATAATTTAAAAATGGAGATGCCATGACTACATTGCATTTTATTTGTTGGTACCTTTTTTTTTGTGGCTGTTAGCTGTGCTTAAAGGTGAAAAACTGCAAATATGTGCATAGGTTTCATAACAAGGATCTTCTATAATCAATGACCTCTGGCAAAAATAATATTAAAATGTCTCTAATATAAAAAAATACTATTTATAAATTTGATTTTAAAAAGACTATGACAGATCTGTTTTAGAACCTAAGTTTTGTATAGTTAATTTTTGTTCAGTTTGTATGGTTTGTTCTCTAATTCTTGGATTAATAATACACAAAATATTTTTAAGGGATGACAGCAGAATGCATTACAATTCTTATTACACATATAGAGCACAATTTTTCATATCTCTGGTTGTATACAAAGTCTATTCACACCAATTAGTGACTTCATACCTGTACTTTGGATAATAATGATCATCACATTCCACCATCATTTATAATCCCATGCCCCCTCCCTTTCCCTCCTACCCCTCTGCCTTATCTAGAGTTTATCTATTTGTCCCATACTCCCTCTCCCTACCCCACTATGAATTAGCTTCCTTATATCAAAGAAAACATTTGGCATTGGTTTTTTGGGGATTGGCTAACTTCACTTAGCATTATCTTCTCTAACTCTATCCGTTTACCTGCAAATGCCATGATTTTATTGCTGAGTAATATTCATTGTGTGTTGAGAGCCACAGCTGAAGGGGCCCCAGCAAACTTCTAGCTGCCAGCAAACTTCCAGTTGATGATTGGCTCACAGCGGCCCCAGCAAACTTCTAGCTGCCAACTAATTGGCTCCTCTGCAGTTGATGCTCATTGGGCTGTTTCCCCGTCCCTTTAGATCACAGAGCTGCTCACTGGGGGACTTTTTTTGGCTCTGCTCACGCGGCCCAGCCAATCAGTCTCAAGAGCAGGAGGAATGGGGGAGATTGAGAGGCTTGTGGGAAGTGGTGGTGGCAGTTGGGCTCTGAAGATTTTTCCTGAGGAGCTGTTTTGTTTGGCCTGTGTGGTTCTAAAAATAAAGTTCATTTCTTTTGACAAGTGGCTCCTGAATTGTGCCCAGCCAGACTGCAGCAATTGTATGTATATATATATATATATTTTTTTTTTCCTACTTATTTTTAAAGCCACTAGAGAGAAAGTGAAAGATGGAAAACAGAATGAAATAGTGAGTAGCTGAGTTTTCTTTTCAAAATATTCTTAAACATTACATCAAGTACCAATTTTATGTAAAAATTCATAGCAACAAGTTGTTCTATATGAAATCTGGAATTAAAGAAAAACTGATAAGAACACAATGGAAATTCCACCAAGGTCCTTCATTGAAAGTTTGATGTAATCTCCATAATATTTTTACACAAATTATGTGTTTCTATCATTGGATAAGATGTGGGGAGGTTTTTATCTGATGGTCAATGTTGGACCCTTTAGATCAGGTAAATGAAGTTATATACCAGGTATGGTTACATTTCTGGATTCCAAGCATCAGCCTTCGCTGCCAAGTTCCTAAAACCTACCTGAGATGACAGGTGACCTGAGTATATAGTTTTCTAAGAATTCTACAGGAGAGCTATGAGCTCCCTTCCAACTGGGATGGTAATTACCCAAAATAGTTTGTTTGAGCTGAATTCTAAAATGACCTCTAAATTCCTTGTCTCTATGTGTGCAATACCCATGTAATTTCCTTACCTTGGGTATGAGTGGAACACAAGTGTATAATTGGATATTATTCCCTTGATAAGGATCCAAGTGGGCTTTGAGGATACTAAGCCTGGGTAGTACAAAAGTTTTAAAAGAGCATTTAAAAGAAGATGAAATGTCAGAGGGATCTGATCTTGCAGATTTTGAAAACTCAAACTTTATGAGCTCTAGAGATGAAAGAGAAACCTGGATTCTACCAACATATGAGCCTAGAAAAGAAATCTGAACCTCAGTTTAGATTCCACTCCTGGCCAACAATTTTCAACTTCAGTGTGGTGAGACCCTGATCAGAAGACCTAACATATACCTAGATCCCTACTCATGAAACCATATGGTATTGAATATGTATTTTAAACAACAATTGTCGTAATTGTCTATGCACCAATAGAAAACTAATATTCAGAATTGGTGCTTTGTTACCAACTCAGCAAGACCCCATCTCTAAATAAAATATTTAAGAAAGGGCTGGGGATGTGGCTTGGTGGTTGAACACCCCTAGGTTCAATCTCGGATACCAAAAAATAATAAAAAGGAAGTTAAAATGTAAAAATATTAAAATGTTATACACAAGTGTAAAGAAGAATGTGAAGTCAAAAAAGAGAAAGTAAGTGAGAACATGCCTGTAAACCCAGAAGCTGAGAAGACAGAGGCAGACCACAAATTCATAGCCAGCTTGGGCAAATTAGGAAGACCCTGCCTCAAAATAAAAAATAAATGCATCAATAAAAGGAGAGATAGAAGTAGCTCAGTGGTAGAAGGCTCCTGGTTTCAATCCCCAGGAGAGAGAGAGAGAGAGAGAGAGAGAGAGAGAGAGAGAGAGAGAGAGAGAGAGAGAGAGAGAGAGAGAGAGAGAGAGAGAGAGAGAGAGAGAGAGAGAGAGAGAGAGAATGAATATCAAAGTAAAGTAGACAGAAATACTATGAAAAAAACAAAATGAAGATTCAAGTGAAAGTCAGAGAAGCAAACAAAGACTAGAAGAAAGTCTGGATTTATTCATATCTAAAGTGGTGAATAAATATAAATAGTTATTTTAAAATATTGACATTATATATGTAATTTTTAAAAATTTGTTTTGGTCCTGGGGATTAAACTCAGGGTCACTCAACCACTGAGCCACATCCCTAGCCACATTTTGTATTTTATTTAGAGACAGGGTCTCACTGAGTTGCTTAGTGCCTCACTATTGCTGAGGCTGGCTTTGAACTCGTGATCCTCCTGTCCTAGCTTCCCTAGTCACTGGGATTAGAGGCATGCACAATTGCACCCAGCTAACATAGATGTATACTGCTTTTATTATTGATAATTACAACAATGAGGTCATAAATTCATATGTTGTTTGAGAAAAATAAATAGATGGGGAAATACAAATACTAATGAAAGAGTAAAAAATTCTGGAGAGGGGAGAATTAAGCATAAAAGAAAAGAGATGGCTGCTTCAGAAATTTTTAATAAAACTTAGAATGGGCCATCAAATTTGCAGGACATTCTTATAGTAAAGATGATATAAATTCCATTGTTTTGCTGGGCACTGTGGCTCACACCTGTAATCCTAGTGACTGAGGAGACAGGAGGATCTGTTTCAGACCAGCCTCAGCAAGTTAAGGAGAGCCTAAGCAACTTAGAAATATACTGTCAAAATTAAAAATAAAATAAAATTTCTGGAGGTCAAGCTCAGTGGTAAAGCAACACTGGTTTAAATCTCCACCACCAAAAATCATTATTTTTTCTAATTAGCTATTTTCCAGCACTTTACCTAGTCCCTGATCTCTTTTTAAAACAAATTTGAGACCCTTTTGCTAAACAACAAACCTAACTGATGTCTACTGCCTATTTAATAGGTCTTCGGAATACTGTTTTCCCCATATTTCCCATCAATGTACTCTAATTTCCCATTACTGTGCTCTAATTACCTATTCCTTACTAAGTGCATGCCTGGAGCACAAAATACTATTGCCATATATTCTGGGATGCTATATTTTACTCAACAGAATAAAATATTCCTCAACTACTACTTCTGAGGCTGTTTATCCAGTACCTTCCATTCCTTAGAGGATACATATACATTCACTTATGCTGTGTTAGGAAAACAGGCCATACCTAACAAACTGCAATTCATCCTTTTATCTTCATTTACAAAAATGTAACTATTTAAATAAGTTTCCTGATTTTTTTTGGTAAATTGCACATACTGCTAATCTTTCTAATAGCCTGTTGATTGAAGACACCATATGTATTTAGTGAAAGTATGGGTTTATTTAAAGACCATCAAAATCACTTGTGGATAACTGGATATAGATGTAAATTTTCAGGTCCTGACGTGATAATCTTTAATATTGTATGAAGAAAACTGCATTTAGACTGGGTGGGGTGGCACATGCCTGTAATTCCAGTGGCTCAGGAGGCTGAGGCAGGAGGATCACAGTTCAAAGCCAGCCTTGGCAACTTAGTAAGTCCCTAAGCAATCTTAGTAAGACCTTGTCTCAAAATAAAATATAAAAAGGTCTGGGGATGTGGATCTGTGGTTAAGTGCCCTTGGATTTAATCCTTGGTAGAAAGAAAGAGAGGGAGAGAGAGAGAGAGGGAGGGAAGGAAGGAAAAAGAAAAGAGAGAAGGGGAGGGGAGGGGAGAGGAGAGGAGAGAAGAGGAGAGGAGAAGAAAATAAAGAAACTGAATTTAAAACAGGCTCCTCTGAAGAAAGACCTTAGAATATGGAATTAATATTGTCAAAATGGTCATAGAGTCAAAAGCCTATACAGATTCAATGTATTTCCCATCCAAATTCCAATGATGTTCATGAAAATAGAACAAGCAGGCATGATATTCATTTTGAAAAACAAGAAATCCAGAGTAGCAAAAATAGTCCCTAAAGAGACAAGTGAAGCAGGAAGCATCACAGTATCAGACATTAAATAATACATAAAATTACATAGTTATTGTAATAAAAACATCATGGCATTACACCAAAACAGGCAAATAGACCAACAGAATGGAATAGAAGACAGAGAGACAAACCCACAAAAATACAGTTGACTTGTACTAGATAAAGGCACAATAAACATACATGTAAGAAAAGATAGCCTCTTCAACAAATGGTGCTGGGGAAAATGGAAATCCATATTTAGAAGAATAAAATTGAATATCTGTCTCTCACCCTGCACAAAAAATCAAGTCAAAGTGGATCAAAGACCTAGGTAATAGACCAGAAATTCTGTACATACTAGAAGAAAATGTATGTCCAACACTCCACCACTCCATTTATTGATTGGATTATCTATCTCTGATATGTGAAAGCTAACCCTCAGTAAGGGGATATAAGGGGAATGATAGAAGTTCAGTAGATTAGACAATGGGGAATGGAGGGAAAACAGAGGGTATAGGAAAGGGAAAGACAGTGGAATGAATCTGAAATAATTTTCTATGTACACATATGGAAACAATACCAGTGAATCCCATTATCATGTACATTCCCAAGAATGGGATCCCAAGTAGAATAAGGTATGTCCCATTCTTGTATAGTTATATCAAAATGGATTCTACTTCATCTATAATTAAAAATAACCAATAAACCAACCAACAAAAAAGAAGGAATTGTCCTCAAGTGATTCATCAGAAAGAAAAAAATTGAGAATCACAGGATTGGATCATTTTAGTGATATAAAATTTTCAGATGCACTTTTGCATTGAAATTGCAATAAATTTTGATGGAGTATCTGTAATGTTAATGTGTTAATTATGTTCCCCTACCCATTTCAATATTCTCATTCAGAGTTCCAGTTCATAGTCTATGGAAGTATTCTTTCACAATATTTTATATATATATATATATATATATATATATATATATATATGCATATATATGAATAGTGACATCAAATCACCTTTTAAAAACTGGTTTTGTTCATGCTTCACATTTACATATAAAAGACTTGAAAAAACATAGTAATGATAATGCTATAACAATATTAAGTAATTTTAATTTGTCATTACAGCAAAGGTTGGTTTCTCCCACTCACTTATAGGAAAAGGTTATACTCACTTTACCAGTATCAATGGTAAAGAATATGACAGTAAGAAAAGGTGTCCTGAAGCACATGATCACAAAATTTGGGAGGGAACTTTCATTGATGATCTCCCCATTGTCTGTGGAACTATACAAGCTGGTGAAAGATGGTAACAATGTTGAAGATGAAAATGAATCTGAAGTCAAAGATGAATGTGTGAATGTGGTATGCATTGATGTTGTGGTGTAGCGAACTTGGAAGATATGAATTTGAGTTCCAGATTCAATAGTGATTAACAATCTGACTTTCAGTAAGGTACAATTCCTCTGAACTTTCTTTTGTGTAAAAGAGAAGCAATAATGCTCATATATTCATATTTTTCAAAGCTGAAAGTGAGATAATGTATGTAAAATAATTTCCTGAATTAAAATTTTCAGGGAAATTTCTCAATTTATATTACTAATATTTAGGAAATAGATTATTAAACCTTATGTCAAATCAATTTGAAAATTTCTCCAAAGCCTTGGATAGTAAACCACTAATATGTATGATAATGTTCTAAATTTCATGGGATTCCAATAAATGTCATATTTAAAAGGAGTTTCAATGTACTATGGCTATTGTATTGTTTCTTGAAATGGGCTATTTAATAAATTTTGTTCTAATTACAATCCATGTCATAAATTTTATTTTAAGGTCTTTGAATACCTTCAATTCAGTAACTACTTTCATGCTTACTGCACTCTGTTAGATTTTATTTTTCTTAGTTTTTATTATTGAGAATATAAATATACATTACTAAAAATTTAATTACATGGAAATCATTAAATTCTAGTATTCTAATGTGAATGAATGTTCTAATTCCATGGTTCTCTTGGGCAACAGATAATTTTCTTTCAGGAATTTAAAATGACTAATTTTTAATATGAAAGGTCGTTAATGCTTCATCAAAATGAATTTTAATACATAGAATTCAGTATTACTTATTCAATTATTTGATAAAATGGTGTGATGAAAACAATCTAATATGAAAACAATAGAACCTAGCATTGATAAGTATGCATTAAGTAACTCACATTGTAATATAAGTAATTGAATCCCCATGACAAAATTGGTGAATTCTAATCTGGAATAAAGTATCTAAAAGTGCTGACTAGTTGGACAGATATCTTCAAATAACAAGTTAACATTTGAAAAAAAAGTAAAAAGCAATATTTTTTTCTTTTTTAGAAAGGCATCTTTCAGTCTCATGCAGAAACATAAATAAGTCTTTTCCTTTACTATCTGAGTTTTTTAATTTGTATTTTTATAACTTATTTTATTTTTACCTGTACATCTGTTATTTGAGGTGACTCATGGAAGGAAGAAAAGAAAATTATAAAGAGAAGAGCCATAGAGCAATTAAAAACTAGCATTATTTTGCCAGTGGCCTAAAATAGCCAAAGTAATGCTAGTTTTACTCTGTGGCTTATCTCTCCTTATTGCTGTAGATAACCTGAGTTACCTACAATTCAGTATGTCAGTGCACCACACTGGCAAGAATTAAGTTAATTATGTCTCATCAAATTAATTTGAGATTAGAAGACTTTAGGACTTTGCTAATAGCAATGTGTTATGGTTATAATAATAATAATGACCACTAACATTTATTGAATGCTTAGGTAGTGTTAGGTTCAGAGTACTATTATTCTTATGCTCATTAATCCCGTGAATCATTTGTTCATTTAATCTTCAAAGATACCTGTTATGGTTTAGATATGAGGTGTCACAGCCTTCAAAGCTCATGTGTGAGACAATGCAAAAAAGTCAAGTGGTAAAATTCTTGGATTCTGAGGGCTTTAATATAATTCGTGCATTTATACTCTGGTAGGGCTTAACTAGGTGGTAACTGAAAGCATGTAGGGTGTGGCTGGAGAAAGTGTGCCTCTTGGGGGCATGACTTTAGAATATATATTTTGTCCTTGGTGAGAGCCGAAGTTGCTTTCTCTGATTTCTGTTGCCGTAATTCTCAATTGCTTTTCTCCTTCTGTGCCTTCCGCCATGATGGTCTGCCTTATCTTGAGCCCAGAGCAATGCAGTTACCCATCTATGGACTAAAATCTCTGAAACCATGAGTTTCAAATAAACTTTTCCTCCTCTAATATTGTTCTTGTCAGGTCTTTCAATGACAGCAATGAAAAAGCTGACAAAACACTGAACTATACAGTTCCTATATTACTATTTTCTTTTCCATACAGATTATACAAATTTGGTGCTTGGAGAAATTAAATAATTCATTAAATATTACAAAGCAACTCTTAACTATATACCATAGAATATTATTAAATGAGATATGACAGAATATTATTTATATCATATACTCTTACTTTCTTCCAAGCATTGTAAAACAATTGACTTATTAATGCTTAAAAAGTACAATGAAGCTAAACCAAATATGTTTAAGGATAACTATTAGAGAGATCTTTAAGATAAATATACTCAAATTAAACATGCTCCAGGATTGTGTCTATCATCCAGTTACCACTTCACATTCACTTTTTAAAAATGAGTTCATGCTACTAACCCTGATGGAGATAATATTGTTTTAATTCACAATAGTAAAATGTCTGACACTGGTTCAAGTTACACAATCACTGTGGACAATGGAGACTTATCTAGGTAGCTGCTCTAAATTTAAGGACTATTCTGTGAATATGAAAATTATGAACCTCCTGTTTTCTGATTTCAAAAATTGAGTTAAACAGACAAAACTTTTCTGTATCTTGCATGAGATATAATTTGTGAATGCTACATAAATTCCTTTTTTGTTGTAATGGTTATCAAACCTAAGGTCTTGTCTTGTGCTTGCCAGGCAAAATCTCCAACAATAAGATACACATGCAGCCTTTATGTGAAAATTTTTGAAATAATGAAATAATTTATTTGAGATTCAGGATATTACATACACATGTAAAATATTAAGCATAAATCACTAAAAAAATAGCAACAATCATGACATGATACATGTACATGTGTATTTGTGTTGAACAAAATTTGTGCAAACATTTGAGAAAGTATAGTGAGATACTCTTCAATTTCCTTAAATATTGATTGTTCTATTTTACCAATTTTATTGAGATTAAATGGATTTTCCTGATCTGAGACAATGATGAAATTATTATTGTATATTGGTTTGACTATTAATGTTAGAATGCATTTTAAAAGCCATCTAAGCTTTATACAGCACTGTACTGTCATTTTTATGAGGGTCAGGAATTAGGCATTTTTGCTAAGTAGTTTTTGGCTTAGGATCTCTCCTGATATTTCAGTTCAGTTTTCAGCCATATATGCAATCTAATGCCTTGTTTGTCTCTCACTTTGCTAGCATGTTACTGTTGACTATTGCCAGAAAACTTAGTTCCTTTCTTTATAGACTTCTCCATAGGACAATTGAGTGTACTCACAATACAGTAGCTGGTTTCCCATAAAACAAGTGATTCAAGAAAGCAAAGTAAAAGTTGTAATGTATTTTATAAACCAACTTCATGAGTCAAAATGCCATTCTTTAATAGGCTATTAATTATACTAGTCAGTTATATTCTATATTATAGAGAAGTACACAAGAGAATAAATAATATGAAGTGACCCAATTTCTTATCAGTATGAAGTCCAAATAAAATTCAGTGTCTTATTTTTTTCCTCATGATTCTATGAATTGGCAAGGAAGTTCTCTTCTACATGTTAGTAGCTGATATCACTCATGTGAGAGTTGCCTGGGATCCTAATTACATGGTCTTTCCTAAATGCTATTTTATATTCCAAAACAATTCTATGTGGTTTCTCCTTCTCAGACCAGATAGCCTGTTGTCCCTTACAGTATGGAAGCAGAGTCACAAAAGCAAGAGTCCCAAAAAGACAAGAGAAGATATGCAGTTACCTGTCAAATTTGTTTGTGTCACATTTGCTGGCCCATTAGACAAAGTGATCACTTGGTCAGGCCCAGAGTAGAAGGGGAATACACATGAGTACTTATTCAGGGAGCCATCCTTTATTTGGGACAACCAATATAAAGTACATTAAAAACAGTAATAATATGTCAACAGGATTTTAACAAGCATTAGAAATATATACATATGTGTAATATACATTCAATAATTAGTAGTTTTGTCGGGGAGTTATTTATAAGAGCACCATACAGCCTGAAAGAACAGATGCCAGACATAGAAAATACATTCTTTTTTTTTTTTTAAATAGTGCCAGAGTGGAGACTAGAGACTTTCACTCTGCATTTCTGAGAACTAGTAATAAGGGAAATGCAATGCAAATTTGGAATAGAAACAATGCCTTGGGAAAAAGTGTAAATTGTAATAACATGTAAACTACGATAATGTCAAGGAGAATTTTCACTTTCTTAAAACAGAAAACATGTTCACAGTACATAATAACTAGTTCCACCCAATCCAACACTACTCCAATCTGTGAGCAGTCTGGCACCACTTCTTCAGGAGGTAATTTTTAAAAAATGCATAATATAGTTTTCATTGTAAATAATATATTAATTGTTTTATGCCTTATGTTTGAAAATGTCCTAGTATTTTTTATTTGTTCTTTTTAGATATACATGACAGCAGAGTGTATTTTGAAATATCATACATACATGGAGTATGACTTCCCATTCTTGTGGTCTTACATGGTGTGGAGTTACACTGGTCATGTCATAGTGTTAATGTATATATTTCATGGGGACAGTGGTAGCTGAAGGAAAAATGTTTCACTTTTTTCCAACATGAAATAGGTGGCTGCTGAATCGTGGTTCTAAGAATCAAGGGAAATTTGTTGGCAGCACTTATATAATACATTATGATTTTAAAGTTAGAGATTTTTCTCCCTCATTTCTAAAACAAGTGCTTTTTGTTTGTATCTTTGAAAGTTGTAAAGAAATTGGAAGAATATTTACACATTCTGTAATCAGCTAAGCTTATGTTCTTGGAATGTGGCAAAAATTCAGCATATTACAATTATAAAGTTCATCATAAAGAATTTTAATTTTCAATAGAATATTTGCTTCCATATGAAATATATCCAGAAAATAAGCCGAAATTCTTCATTCAGCTAATATTTGTTTTGATTTTCTGCATTTTTTTCAGTTGGTCTTTCCTAAGAATACTATCTAAAACTGGTATAATGAGGAATCCACATGGGACAGCTGCAGAGAGGAGAGACAGCAGGTGTTGTTTAGTGAAGTTTGCCCCAGATGAAATAATTAAAATTCCCACCTTTTACTTTTTAATGTTAAAGAACAGAAAATAGAAATAGGCAGCTAAGCTGTCTCACTTAAATGAAGCTTTTGAAATGAACAAGTACTTTCTCTTGGTCCCTTCTCTAGAAGAACTAGAATTACTGATTCTCAAGTTTCATTATGCTTCACAATTACTGGGGAAACATATTGACAATGGACATTCCTAAGCCTGAGCTGAAGATTCCAAAGGAAGAGCTGGGATGTGGAACTTCAGAGTATTCCTTTTAAACAGGTGATGATGTTCTCAGACCTCCTTTTGCCCTGAACAGGTCTTCCTGTTGCCCAGACATCTTCAGGAATGTGGACTCTTCCTTGATATTTCCTACTTCAGAAAACAACCCAAGAAATCAGCTCAAATATTAGCAAAACAACCCAGGAAAGTGAACCCCCATGCTCTTCAAATGAAATATGTGGTTTGAAAAGAGTCAGAGATCAGTGTTACTGTCAGATTGGATGGAGTGCTATGATGCAGAAGCTGGGATAAGGTTTCTATAAATAGAAGACAGAAGGAAAGATATTCTAGGGTGAAGCATCAATTTGGGCAATGATATAATAAAGAGTTTCAAAACTTAGGCTTTAGAGTCAGAACTAAACTTTAGTGTTTATATCCCAGATCTGCAATTTAATAATAGCTTTAACCATTTCTCTTTTTTTCCAGATCTTTGTGAACCTCTTATATTCATAACACACACTATCATGCTATGATGGCCCTAAGGTATAATATCATAATATTACATACTTCATTAGGATGTTACCTATCTTCTTTCAAGTACTTTACCACTATTTCTCTCTCCTTTGTGATACACAATTTTGTCCAGAAGGCTAGTCAATTTTTCTCACATTTATCCTGTTTCCCTTTTGAAATTGTGGCACCAATTTCCTTCTCCAACACATATTTCTATGTAGTTAGTTACTTATTTATTATAGATTTTTCAGTTCATCTTTCCAAATGAGAGCAAAAAAAAATTAAGAGCAAACCTTAGATTCTTCCTACAACATTTCTCCTGGATTACCTATCACAGTTCTTTCCAAACCTTTGTGTACCCCATTTCTGATGTCTTCTGTCATCTTGTGCCATAATTTCAGGGAGGACCACATATGTTGAAAGGAAGTGAATCAAGGATGATTTCATGCAATTTGATGTATTTCAGTTCAGTTTTATGACATAGGTAGGATTTCTGTAGAGAAATAGACATTCAAGAAGGAGGCAATAATATGAGCAAAGGCAGAGTCTTCAGCAACTCTCATCTAACAGATCTAAGTAAGTGTACAGAAATCTATTGTTTTCATTAGTTCTATAACAAAATCTCAAGTATAAGACTCTACTCTCCAGCTTCATGTAGGCATGCTATAATATGCAAAACTATAGTTTTCGTCTGATGAAAAAAGAGTATGTGAAAGCAACTGGGGCAATTATACATTTTTTTGAAAGATTCACAAAATAAAGGGATATAAATAGATAGCATTTAGTCCAAAGAGAATTCAAAGTGAAATGTGTGACACTAGAGTTTCAATCATTATTATTTACAATATTCCAACTTTCTAACAAAGAATTGTTCTATTAGTTTAATACATACAGGATATTGCAAAAAGAAAGAAAGAAAACAAGAAAGAGAAAAGAAAAGAAAAAAAAATGTCTGCTCTTCAAGAGAAACTTATTTTATGAAGCATGGAAAAAATACTGGTATTTCTCAAAAGTGGTTGAATTAAAGAAATATTTGCCTTTCATTCTGGAAAGGCAGGGTCAGAAAGCACTTTCTCACGGTTTTAAATTCAATTGAGGTAGAAGCCCTTAGGAGGAATACAGAGCATATGAAAAACAGAAATAAAATTCACAGATCTACTCATTGTCCAGTTTTCAGAAAGAAGCAAGGTAAAATGCATTCACTAGCAGAGAGACAGACCTGGCCTTGGGCTTTGAAAAAGGACATCAAAGATGAAAGATGCTGCAGAACAGGAGTGGTATGAATTGATGTCAGGATGACTTATTATCTACCCCCATTTCTGGTTCATTATAGAACTTCTGTATGATTTCCTGTATAAACCAGAGAGGGTAGAATAAAACAAAATTTCTTATCTGGAAAAAAATCACAAAATTGTCTAGCCTTATTATTGCACAATCAACACATGTGTTCATCTACAAAGACAATTTGGACTTGGTTTCTATTTGTTTTTCACTTGTCAGCATATTTCTATGTAATTTTCTTTAAATTGTTCTTCTGAGACTGAATCTGCTTTTTCCAACTGGACTGCAAACTCCTTAGGGCCAAAGGTGATGCCTGTGATTTCTTTGGAATCTAGCACAGCATGTTATGCACACACTGGAAGCTCAAGATGTGCTTAAGGACTGCCTCAATACAATAGAGAAAGGCAAATATAAACTTTTTGCATTTTGTGCAGCTGCCAAAATGTGGGGCCTAAGGCTAAATGGCATATTTTGTATTAATAAAGTTGCAGACTTTCCAGAAAATACTTCAAATGAAAACTATCTTTCATCATAATAAGATTGTTACAAAGATTAATTTATTTTTTTCTGATTGGCTCCCGACAGTAACTTCAATAATGATATTTTTTTGTGTCTACTAATGCTAATGAATTTATGGAGGTTTTTCAACTTACTACATAACTTTTAAAAAAACCTTCATTTTGGGAAAATGCTTTTTTACACAAAATGATAGGAAATTATCGAGGAACTTTGTTTTCTCACCCAAAATGTGGCTCCATGTTTTCGGAGTTGAAGCAAACATATAGAACACCATGTAAGTTTTACATAAAAGACTCCGAAAATTACCTAGGTTCCAAAGAATTTAATCATTGGCTGTAATTGCATGTAATTACTATTATTATTCCATACAGCTTGTGAGATTAAAATGATAATAAAGCATGTTTTTTACATAATAACTTTATTTAATTAATTATATATTTTTATGTGGTGCTAAGGATCAAGCATAACCCAGCCCCAAAGAATATGGGTTTTTAAATTTTTTTTATTTTTAGATATTGATGGACCTTTATTTTATTCATTTATTTATATGAGGTGCTAAGAATCAAACCCAGTGCCTCTCACATGCTAGGCAAGCAGTTTACCACTAAGCCAGAACCCCAGCCCAACAAATACATTATTTTAATATGTTTATTTTATTTTTATTTGGTGCTGAGGATAGAACCCAGTGCCTCATGTGTGCCAGGCAAGTACTCTACCACTGAGCCACAGCCCAATCCCCCAAAACATGTTTTTAAGACAAAAATAAACCCCACTTGAAAAAGAAAAAAATGACATGATAATACTGTTTAATAAAAGTTCATTGAAAGACTATTTTAAAAAGATCACCAAAAATATTAACACCTCAAATCATACATATAAATTCCTTCTGAATTTTATATTTTATATAAAAATCCCATGTATCTGTATTTTATAGTAAAATAAAAAGACTTTAAAAGTGTTAACTTGGGAGTGTACTGAATAGAAGTTGTTTGGAGAGAATTCTAATTCTGGAAACATTTCTCAACAATTGAAAAATTCAGTATTTCTTTTATGCAGAGAAAGCCTTCAAAGATCTTCCCATCAGTAGTATCTAGTTCTGAGTGTGTTAATCATATGTAGAAATGAGCTATCATCTAAAGAATTCACTCGTTTTTCTCTCAATGGAAAATGGAAAACAGGGGGAGTATATCAAAGCATGTCTCTGTAACTTTGACCTTTTTTAATATTTATTTTTTAGTACCATTATTTTATTTATTTATTACGTGGTGCTGAGGATCGAACCCAGGGCCTCACATGTGCTAGGCGAATGCTCTACAACTGAGCCTCAACCCCAGCCCTAACTTTGACATCTTAAATACAGCATCATTGTTATTTCTAGGACAAAGTAAATTGCAAATGTGTGAACAATCTCTTTGCCTACTGAACCCTATTTTATCCTGAGCCTGAAGGTAGACACAAAGGGGTTGACATTGTATTCAAAAACAAGCCTCTTTGTCATGGATTTTTCAGTATTTGTTTTCTTCATAAGTACAATCAAAATAGGCCATGGGTAAAGTTATACAGTCACTGTATCTATGTTGTAAATGTCCTATATTTCTTATGTGAAAATCATTCACTAAATATGACAATAAAAATAACAATAAACAACAACAGCAGAAGCAACACGGCACAACAATAACAACTAATGTTTGCTAAGTACTTACTGTGTAGGAGGATGCTATTCCAGGAAAATTGTACAAATTAATTTCATAATTCTATGTAATACATTTAAATTTCTTTTGTCTTCTATAATTATAATACCTAAAAAACCTCATGGTGTATTTCTATTATTATCCTATTATACAAATAAAAAATCCCCAGGCCTGGGACATTCACTATCTAATGACACAGCCAAAATATAAAATGGAAGGAATTTGAAAAGGCTTTGCCTCAATGGTACAAAAAGTACCATAATTTTTTTTTCTTTTTATTGGATTAAAGTGCCTTTGGTAACTCCACTACAGTGATATGGTATCCTGAGTATTATCCCAACCACCTTTATGGTGATTGTCTCTTACAAGTTATGGATTTATAGATTGGTATGTTATACCTAAGGTATATTCAAATCTCTATAGCATATTTACTATTATAATATCATTTTCCTTTATGTAATTGAATTTCACAAACTGTTCATATGTTTCCTTCATTCAAAGAATTTGAGGAAGTAAGCAGTCAAGAACAAAGCTCTGCTAATTAGCTCTGAGCCTATCTGTCCAGTGGGGGTCATCAGCAAGGAAAAGGAGAAACTATCATTGATGGGACTTATGTCTCAAAAACACACAGAAAAGAGCTAGGGAGATATGAACAAATTTAACCTAACAGCCAAAATTCAAAAACTTCTATGTATTTCAAGGAAATTTGGATCAAAATATCATACAAACTGTGACTATATGAAGGACCACTTACTAAAACATTTTTAGTATCTATAATATTTAAATCAATCTCATTTGACACAGGAAAAGTGATAATTTGTAAGACATAACTGACAAAAAGCCAACAATATTTGGACACAAAGTCCTCTTTATCAGAATTCAGTTAGAAAGGAACAAGATAAAAAACTATTTGCATCATGGTAGGTCACAGAACATCAAGCAAACATGCACATATTTTTAGTGAAGTTAAACTAATATTAATAACCTTATATTTACAATTTACATTAAAATTTAATGTATGTAAAATATGCTCAAGAAAATTATAGATCAATCCCATATATGTATACATGAAAACAAACTCCACAGTTTCAAAAATAAACAAAAAGTAAGATCTAAAAGACTTTAAAAAATTAAAACAAGATAATGGGGGGAAAACAGCAAAAACAAGTGAATAAATTATGTAAGAAAAAAAGTAGAATTAATATTTTGGTCTTGTTAAATTGAATATATGTGAGATTAATGTTTTAGTTAATAAACACATGCACTATAATACTGTAATTAATCCATTTTATTCTGTGAATTAAAAAATAAATTGATTGTAAAAATTAGGTTTAACCAATATAACCAAGAAAGGTTTTTGTCCACTCTGAAGAAGATTGTGTACAATGAAATTAAGTTCATGAATGTCTCCTTCCTCCACTCTACTTTTATTTTCTCTCTCTCTCTCTCTCTCTCTCTCTCTCTCTCTCTATATATATATATATATATATATATATATATATATATATATGGAACGAAAATAAAAGTAGATTGAACCCAGTGCCTCACGCATGCTAGGCAAGCACTCTACCACTGAGCTACAACCCTGGCCCTTCTCTACTTCTATTTTCATTGGGACATTCCCTTTTTACCACTTATTGTGCTCAGAACACTGTACTTTGATTTAGGTAGGTAATAATGGCTAAGTTTGTGAAGAATTACAAGGTCTTCAATATGGAAATAAAACAAATAGGGCATGGTTTAGTTTCCTTATCCTTCATTCATATTGTCACAATTTTTTCTATTTTTTATCCAATTAAAAATTTACACATTTCACTTTATAAATCTCCACTTGACACTTTGCCATTTTTGTTCAAGCAAAGAAAATTTCCAACTCAAAATAGTGAGCCTTAAAATTCCCTAGAGATATCAGGCTTCAGGCATAATTTGAGGAGAGCTCTGAATAGCTGTTTGTTTTCTCCATCTTTTTCTATGCATTAACTATATCAACTCACTTCTTCCATGACCTCCAAATGTGATAAGCAGTTCTATTCCTCAAATCCATACAACATGCCACCCAATAATATAGTTCTTATCTTAATTGGTGAACATTATCTTAGTTGTTGAACAACAGACCTGGGATTTGATGTGTTGCTCTCAGACATTCCAGAGGGAAGCTATTTTTAAAGTTTTATATTTGGAAAAATTTGGTAATTGACCATATCTAAACTAATCATGGCACCAAGCAGAATAAAAATTCTAGCTGGACAGCCAGGAGTGGACTTGGGTCCTCAATGCTATTATACATGTGCTGAGTCTGGGACAGGACTAGAATGCCCACTATAACTTCTTATTTTTCATAATGATGCTACAAGCCATGTGCAGTCCTAGATGCTTAATAATGAAGAGTTTTACTGAATGGGAATTATGTAAGTACTAATGCCTAGTGCTCTCTATTTGTTTTTTCATTTCCTAAGATCATTCATGAGATGCCACAGATTATTTACTTGATTTTACATCATAGGTTTTGCATTATAATTTTGTATCATAGAGTTCCAATTACCTGTCTGTTATGCGTGTGCTTTTGTGTGTGTGTGTGTGTGTGTGTGTAAGTGAAAGAGATGTTATTGCCCTTTAAAACACAGTGATTTAAAACACATTCTATAATAAAAAACCTTAATATTAAAATATAGGTTTTAAGGCATCAAATATAATTATACAAACAATATCACTAATTAAAACAAATTGACATTCCATTAGTATTTCATTTGATTTTCTAATAACTTGAATATTTTATATTATTTAGTTAAAAAAATTGCCATTTTATGATGATTTTATTTATTTTTCTCATATTTAACTTATTCAACAAATAATTTGTTATCAAAATTCATGTGGAAAATACAGCACTAGTTATGGGATATAAGCTATTGTTTAGATCTTAAATGTTCCCGAATGGCCATGTGTTCAAGGTTTGATCTCCAGCTCATGATGTTATTTGGAGGTGATGAAATCTTTAGTAGGTGGGAATTGCTAGATTTAGGTCACTGGGGACTAGCTGTGAAAGGGGACCCTAACCTATTCTTTTATTTTTATATTTTCTTCCTGGACACCATAAAGTGGGCAGATGTAATCCACCATTCATAGGGGCCCCAATTTTCTGCCTCACCACTGGTTCAAACACAATGAAGTCAACCAACCATGCACTGAAACCTTTGAATCATTGAGCTAAATTAAAACATTCATCATGTTAAGTTGTTTACCTCAGGTAAAAATTCAGTTGAGAAGAGACAGCGAGGGACCCCTGCTTGCAAAGGGGAAAGTAGGAATTTTTTCACATTGCCCAGCAATCAGGACACTCAGTGGCTACTGCAGGATTAGTTCTAGGAGGCTTGGCTACTGCTTAAGGTGTTGGCAGACCTTGGCATAAAGAATATGGTGCTGGTTCTGCAGGAATGCAGGATGTTGGAGTTAGGGGGTCATGACGGCTTGCATCAAGATTACAAAGAAAGGCCTGGGATACCAGGCAAAGTGTAGTATGATTAAAACCCTTGAAGACTTCCTCTTAGATGTTGATGTGTGAAGATGTGAGAATGAACCTGAAGTTGCAGCAGAGACCCTCAAGATTAAGAGATACAAGTAACATGGGATGTCTGCTCCCCAAAATGCTGCAGGGTTTAAACTAACAACCAACTGAACATCACAAAACCATGTCCTTCAGATACAGTTACAGGACTTGGTTTCCCATCTAGATTTTGGTCTTGTTGGGTCTCATCCCTTCTTTTTATGTCTCTGTTTCTCCCTTTTCGAATAAAAACGTTTACTTTCTGCCATTATATATTGGATACATGTAACTTGTTTTTAATCTTTAGGGGTGAAAGTGCTGATATTTTTGTCTTAAATCTCAGGGGAGACTCAAAGGACTAGTGGAATAACTGGTCCAGGAATATTTTAAAATAAATACTGGTGTTTAAATGCTTGCATACATAAAAGTGGCAAGATTTTGGATTCCTGAAAGGCTGAGAACTCAAACGGTGTTCTCTTCAAAATAGTAGGAGGCAAATTTCACTAAAATAGGCATTTAAAATATCTCTGTCTACTGTCCTAGGGACTAAATAAAAAAGATGACCATTTTCACAGTGTTGTCAAAATTACCTACAACAATTTCAGAAGCCAGATCCAGTGTCACATGCAGAAATATGTTCAATTAATAGTATAAAAAGTTAATTAAAATTGAAAATCAGGAATTTAATATAAAAGTAAATTTAGAAATACTGAGATCCACAGAGTTTCAACAGAAGCAAATATTAAAATACTTGAAGGAAATCTGCATAATCTAAGGTAAAGAGAAATCCTGTAAAAATTTGTAACATCTGAAGATAAGGTTACAGTTAAAATTGTATACCACACAATCTAAAAACAGTAAAAGAGAAACAGAACATGTAACCTTTTGTGAGTAATATAATAAAACAAACGAAATTAAGAGGCTTTAAAGAAACATAATTAAAATAATGAAGAGTGAAAGGAAGCATAGATAACAGGTAAGATGAGTACAACATATAAAGATTGAAAAATGATCAAATACAAATTCTTGATATTGAGATACAGGCATTTGAATAAAGAGTTTGAGGGAAAGGAAAAACAAACTGAACATAGTTGAAGATTTAGTGAAATAGACTATAGATCTGAGAAAATCAGCCAAAAGTGAAAACATAAAATACTTAAAAGAGAAATACAAATTATATGGAGAACATGACAGGGGAAGATGCAATTAAGTAATATCTAATAAGAATTTCAGGACAGAATTAATAGAAAAATGGCAATTTTCTAAAAATAATTAAGAGAATTTTCTGGATTTGAGAAAACACAAAAATTCTCAGTATTAAATTATTGAAAAGATACCCAAATAATCAAAATTACATCTATACCCATCAATTTATTAAATCATAAATTCAAAAACAGAGAAGAAATTAATTATCTACACAGAAACTTTAATCAAACTTACATAAGGTTTCTCATCAAAAACAAATGTCAGAAATAAATGGAATAATTTCTTCAAAGTGCTAAAAGAACATAGCTCATAGTTTAAGATTATAAACTCATTTTAAAGTTCCATTTAACATTGATACTAAAATGTTTATACCTACAAAATTACAGAATTTCCTACTATAAAGAGTTCTTCAGTGTCAAAGAAATGAAAGTTGGAAGGCAAGGGTGATGTTGAAAAAAGAAAATTGGAAAAAAATAGGTAAGTAAATTTTAACAAGTAATAGATAATTTTATATAGAATACATCAATTAATAATAATAATTGTTATTGCAGGATATAATAATAATATTTACTTAAGATCTTAGACAACAAAATTATGAAATATGGGAAGAGATATATTTCAGTTGAACTATTCCAAGATCTTTTTCATTAGAGGGAAAGGATATGAGCATTGATTAATAATTTCAAGATAAATTAATGTTTTATTTCTCCTTTAAAATATCCATAAGAAAATAAAGGAAATAAAGATGATATTATGTGTATTACTATTTATTCAGTATTTAGTCTTGTGCAGGCACTTTTCTAAACATTTTAAATATATTTAGTCGTTAAAATTTCATAGCAGTTCTAAGCTATTGATTTTTTAATTCTGTGTTTTATTATACCTGGGTATTTTTAATATTATAATCTATCTTCTTAATGTGTTTTATATATTTAATAATGATAACAATAGTAAAATAAAATATTCTAAGAATTAGGTTACTCATCATTTTTTGATTTTTAAAAAAAGTGGAGTAAAAAAAATGTTGGAAAATAACAACAGTAGTTTTTACTCACTTAAGTTTTATAGGATCTTTTTTCTCATAAAAACATTCAGTATAAATTTCAAGTAAAGAGCACATTTTAAGCATATATTTTTTTGTTTTTGTTTTCATGTGACACTCAGTAATGGACTCTAAATCAAAGTGGTCTCAATAGATGTTGATTAAATAAAAATAGAGGCAGATTATATATTTTAAGCTCTATGCAAGCAAATTCGTACCTTTTTATAGACACTTGCTACTTTAAAAGTCAATTTTTTTCCAAAAATGATATAACAGGATAGTGTGTGTCCTCTTTCATTCATGAAGGAAATTCTGTCCATCTACTTAAGGTAAAAATATTAATATCAAGGCATTTCTCAAAGACCATTATGATATTATTTTTATAATATACCTATATGGCTTGAGATCTAACCTTTGCCAAGATATTAAGCTATTTCAACTACACCATAAGAAGCTAAATTCGCTGTCAACACATTTTTGTAAAATATTAACATTAGGTACCTTACATTAGTACCTTACTCTGTACTTCTTAATATGCACTTTACCAAGTTGAGCTCATCAGTTAGAATTTGGCTTGATGAAATTTGAAATACTTTGCTTTGGCAAGATCAGCATATTGGTATTCCTGGTAAATCTACATCACAAATATAATTTTATAAGTCTCAGTCAATAATCCTTATCATATTAGGAAGCAATGGGACACACAGGCATCCTCAGACTACAAAGTTCTGCATACTGTAAACTCAAGCAAGTTACTTCTATTCAGTATTCCAATTTCTTGCTTGGAAACTGAGGAAATAAAATTATATAATCCTGAAGGTTTTGTGATTGATAAATTATCAAATAATATTTTTTAAAATGCTCATTCTTCATATTAAAATTTATTCCATTGTTTAAAACTAAATGAAATTTCATTTTAAAAGTGTTGTGGGTTACATAAAAATAGGAGAGCAGAACCAGAATTTTTAAAAGATGTAACAGTAAAGGAGATTTGAGAAGTTGGCAGAAGTTAGCTGGGCAGTGAGTCCTGATCTCCTCACAACATATAAATGAGGCACTTAAGGAAAAGCAGAATTGAGAGGTGGTGACAAAATAAATACTATAAGACTCAATATTACAAAATTTGAGACCTGGAGAGACTTGAAAATTGGTTAGCAGTGTAGAAAATAAGCACTAACCCTGAAATAAAACCAGGTGAAGGAACACGGGAGAGGCAACAGAGAGAGAAAGAAGGAGAAGAAAAACTCTTAAACTTACCCACTTAGAAAACATTTGGAAAAGCAGAAAAAATTAAAATGTGACACAAACAGAAATGTGTTTGAAGCAGAATCAAACAGCCTGACACCAAATCTTGAATAAAAGCTGTGCCATGTTCTACTGCCATTTTATGGATCCCTTAGCCAACTAATTTCTTCCTTAAATCAACACAGTATCTTCTCATGTCCAGACTGCAAATTAAACCAGAAGAAAGTTTCCTCCAGTGGGATCTCTTAAGAATCCTGCAAGAAAGAACTTCTAGAGGACATTATTAGCTGAAAGACATTGAACCTTTCTGATGTTGAACAAGGGGAGTGGGGTGAAGCAGACCTGTGGGGAGAATAGCAACTAACCCGGCACTATACTCATCCTCAGAAAGACAGAGCAGCAAAGCACTTTGGGCCCTTAATAAAGAAAAAGGAATCCAACAGGACCACATCAACCCTGACCAATGACGTTGGGTGGGTGCACCATGGGAAATTGTCTGAGTCCTAAGAAACCTAGAAGGACTGTTCCATTTCACCACACCCACAGTCTGAGCAAGGCCATATTAAAGGGAATGTGCCTGAATTATCTAATGACATAGAGGTCTGCTTCTTGGATAATGGCAGCAGCCCACAGAAGCCACTGGAACAAAGTGCCTGAGTACCCCAGGTAGCTTAAGGCAAGGCATCCAAATCATTGCCATTGCTAGAGGGTAGACAATCAAGATGGAAAGTTGCCTGGTACAAGGCAGCAGAGAGCAACAGCTCCCAGCCTGATTTACCTCCAAGAATTACACATGGTCTCAACTGGTGAGTTATAGGGCATTGTCTACAAGAGACCCACCTCCCAAGCAAAGACATCCAGAGACTGTAAGTGAAAGTTTGGGAAAAGACACACCATTCAAATGGTAGTCATGAACAACCAACAGTACCTATTCTCATATCAGACATAATAAAAGATTCTACACAGCTAAAAAACACAATTAATAATATGGACCTAGCACACATCTAAAAAATCTATGAAATGACAAAGAAGATCATTTTATACTGCTTAATGGAATGAAACAACAACAACAACAAAATATTGTAAATATTTATGCCCCAAGAAATGGTGTATCTATGAACATAAAACAACTTTATGAAATTTGCCAATAAATGGATGAATATGAAGGCTATCATGCTAAGTGAAATAAGCCAGTCCCCAAAACCCAAAAGTTGAATGTTTTCTTGATATGTGGAAGCTAACTCACATGGGACAGGAGGGGAAGAAAAGAAATTCAGCAGATTAGATAAAGGAGAGTGAAGGTAAGGGATGGGGGAATAGATAGGAAAAGAAAAGACAAGGGAATGAATCTAAAGTAATGTTCCTCTGTGCATATATGATTATACCACAGTGAATCTCACCACTGTGTGCATACACGAGAATGGAATCCTAATTAGAATAAGATATATTTCATGCTTGTATAATTATATCAAAATAAATTTTACTGTCATGTATAAATAAAAAGAACCAATAAAACCCTTCTTAATATTAAAAATTATTTATTATCTGATACAATAATACTGAATGACTATAACATACCTCTAAAATTCCTAGAGAGACCATCCAGACATAATCAAAGATTCTACACAGCTTAAGAAAACACAAATAATTATATGGACCTAGCAGACATCTATAAAATACTTCATCCATCAATGATTGAATTTACTTTTTCTCAGCAGAACATGAAACATATTTAAAAATAGACCATATTTTAGGTCACAAATTAAATTTTAACAATTACAAAACAGGGATAATGATGTGTATTTTACAAGATCATAATTAAGTAAAATAAGAAATACATGATAAGTTATAAAATATGAATCACTGTAATATATGGAGATTAAATAATATACTTTTGAATGATGAATAGGTAGCAGAAGAAATCAGGGGAGAAATTTAAAAATCCACAATAGTAAATGATAACAGTGATACAGCATATAAAAATCACTGGGACAATATGAAGGCAGTTCTAAGAAGAAAGTTCATAGCATTGATCACATATATTAAATTAATACAAATATATCCACTAAATAATCAAAATTATACCTCAAGTTCTTAGAAAAATAAAAAACTAACACTAAAACAATTACAAGATAAATAATTAAAAACAGAGCCAAAAATCAATGAAATTGAGAATAAAAGTTCAGCAAAACAGAGTTGGGTTTTGGAAAGGATAAAAAAAGATTGATAAAGTCATAACCAAACTAAACAAGAGGAAGAAAGAGAAAATTAAATTAACTAAATTAGAGAAGAAAAAAGAAATGCTAACATAGATGCTACTGAAATCCAAAGGATCACCAGAAACTATTATGATAATTTATACTCAATAAATTAGAAAATCTTGAAGACATGGACAAATTCCTAGAGATATATGACCTACCAAAATTGAACCATAAGGATGTAGAGAACATAAAGAAATGAATATCAAGCCATGAAATTGAAGCAGCTGTCAGAAACCTTCCAACAAAGAAGAAAAGTTCAGGATGGAATGGATTCCCAGATTTCTAAATCAGAAAAAGGAAAAAACTGCCAAATTCTTTCCATGAAACCAGTATAACCCTGATACCAAATCCAGACAAAAATATATCAAGGAAAGAGAACTTCAGGCCAATATCCATGATGAACACAGATGCAAAAAGTCTTAATAGTGGCAAACCACACACACACACACACACACACACACACACACACACACATACACGCACACAATACATTAAAAAGAATACACAACAGTCAAGTGGAATTCTTCTTAGGGATGCAAGTTTACTTCAACATATGCAAATAAATAAATGTAATTCATCACATAAATAGTTATGGGCAAGAATCACATGATTAAGTAAACACAGAAACAGCATTTGACAAATTATAGCACTAAGTCATATTTGAAACACTAGAAAAACTAGGGACAGAAGAAACTTAACTTTGTAAAAGCTGTACATGATAAACCAAGGCTAATATTAAACTGAATGGAAAAAAAATTGAAATCATTTCCTCTAAAAACAGGAACAAGGCAAGGATGCCCACTTTTACCACTTCTATTCAGCATGTTCCTTGAGACTTTACAGCAATCACCTAAGAGAAGGAAATTAAAGCAATGCAAAAGGAAAAGAAGAGCTTAAATTATGTTTGCTGATTACATGATCTTAGATTTAGTAGACTGAAATAACTCCATTGAAAGACTTCTAGAGCTGATAAATGAATTTAGCAAAGTAGCAGGATATAATTACAATAATGAATCTGATAAAAAAGAAAATAGGAAAATTATTATGTTCATAATAACCTCAAAATATGAAATAATTAGGAATCATTTTAACAAAAGAAATGAAGGAAATTTATAATGAAAACTATAGAAAACTAAAGAAACAAATTTAAAAAGAGCTTAGAAAGACTTCTGCTGTTCTTGGATAGTCATAATTGATATTGTCAAAATGGCCATATTATCAAGAATAATATACAGATTCATGCACTTGCCATCATTATACCAATGACATTCTTCACATAACTTGAAAAAAAAAGTTCTGAAATTCATTCAGAAAAGTAAGAGATCCAGTATAAACAAAGTAATCCTTAACAAAAATAGTGATTGATGATAAAGGAGTCACAATACCTGATCTCAAATTATTCTACAGAGCTAGAGTACTAAAAATAGCATGATACTAGCACCAAAACAGGTACAAAGACTGATGTAATAGAATAAAATAAAATAAATCAATATGTGGAATGACATCATACTAGAAAGCTTCTGCATAGCAAATGAAACAAGAGCATAAAGAGAGAGCCTGCAGAATGGGAGAAAAATTTTGCCACCTGCTCCTGAAGTCAATAATACCAGAAAATTCAAAGATTTTAAAAAATCACAAAAAAATCAAACAACCCAATCAAAAAGTGGGCAAAATAACTAAACAGACACTTCTCAAAAGAAGGAGTACAAATGGCCAATAAATATAGTTTAAAAAACTTTCAATATCTCTAGCAATTATAGAAATCAAATAAAAACTAAATTGAGATTTCATCTCATTCCAGTCATAATGGCAATTATCAAGAACACAAATAACAACACACGTTGATCAAGAAGTGGGAGAAATGGACACTCACATATTGATGGTGGGGTTGCAAATTAGTGTAACTCCTTTGGAAAGCATTATGGAGATTCTTCAGAAAACTAGGAATGAAACCACTGTTATGACTCAGATATCCCATTCCTCAGTATATATCCAAAAGACTTTAATCAGCATAATATAGGGGGGCAGGTAATCAATATTTATAGCTGCACAATTCACAATAGCTATATGGAATGAAATTTGCTTCCCTTCAATGAATGAATGGATAAAGAAAATGAGGTATATACATACATAATGGAATATTATTCAGCCATAAATAAAAATGAAATTATGGCATTTGCTGGTAAATGGATGGTCCTGGAGACAATCATGAAATAAGCTACTCCCTAAAAAGGCAAAGGTCAAATTTTTATTCTGATATGCATAAACTCACCCAAAATAAGCTAGATAGGGGAAAGAACAAGAAAAAAAGGAAGTGTATTTAATCAAAATAGAAGATAAGTAGAAGAAGGGGACTAGGAGGCAGGAAGAATGGACGCGATAAGGGAAGAACAGTGCTATGAATCTGACTGAATTTCACATGTACACACATGAATATACCACAGGGTATCACAACATTAATGGGAGAATGGGAGAAAAATTTTGCCACCTGCTCCTGAGGTATATCCATAAGACACTAATTAAAAATTATATATATATATAATTTATATATATATATATATATATATATATATATATATATATAATGTTCAAAGATTCATGTTGTCGAGGAGGGGTGAGGGGTGAAGGTGAAGTGCTAGGAATTGGATTAAAGCAAATTATATTCCATGCTTTCATAATTATTTCAAAACATGTCCTAATGTTATGTATAATTAAATAGAATCAATTGTAAAATGTTCTTTAGGAAATAGTGACTTAAAAGGCAATCTAGCCTACTCTATCCAGAAGAAGATTATTTCTTATGAAAGACACATTCATACACAGTATGAAAGATAAATAGTGGAGGTATGGGAAGGTAATATGGAGCATAAGCAATGGTATATACAAAAGGCAATAGTAAAGGGTAGGAAAATGACATGATTAGGGAACATCAATTTATTGATAAACTTACAAATACAGGTCTTTTCCCTGTATTAATGTTCCTACTTATTTATTTTTGGAAAAGGTTCTCATATATTCTTGCTTTTTATTCTTATGAGAAAAATCATAGTCTTTTATTTATATCCTAAAAATAAATCTAGTACAATTACTGAGCAAGATAACATTTTTTTTATAAATGCACAAAGAGTCACATACAGAAAGTGAGGCAATAAAAGCCATTGATATTACAGAATATTATAGACAATTTGAATACTTTCACATATTTTATTTTGGCTTTATAACCACTGCGGAGAGTTAAATAAAACAAACTTTCTTTTTTTCTGAATTTAATCTTTTTTAAAAAATTTTATTGTTGGTTGTTCAAAACATTACATAGTTCTTGATATATCATATTTCACATTTTGATTCAAGTGGGTTATGAACTCCCATTTTTACCCCATATACAGATTGCAGAATCACATCGGTTACACATCCACTGATTTACATATTGCCATACTAGAGTCTGTTGTATTCTGTTGCCTTTCCTATCCTCTACTATCCCCCCTCCCCTCCCCTCCCCTCTTCTCTCTCTACCCTATCTGCTGTAATTCATTTCTCCCTCTTTTTTCCCCCTTTCCCCTCACTTCCTCTTGTATGTAATTTTGTATAACCATGAGGGGCTCCTTCCATTTCCATGCAATTTCCCTTCTCTGTCCCTTTCCCTCCCACCTCTCATCCCTGTTTAATGTTAATCTTCTTCTCATGCTCTTCCTCCCTACTCTGTACTTAGTTACTCTCCTTATATCAAAGAAGACATTTGGCAATTGGTTTTTAGGGATTGGCTAGCTTGACTTAGCATAATCTGCTCTAATGCTATCCATTTCCCTGCAAAGTCTATGATTTTGTCATTTTTTAATGCAGAGTAGTACTCCATTGTGTATAAATGCCACATTTTTTTAATCCATTCGTCTATTGAAGGGCATCTAGGTTGGTTCCACAATCTTGCTATTGTGAATTGTGCTGCTATGAACATCAATGTAGCAGTGTCTCTGTAGTATGCTCTTTTTAGGTCTTTAGGGAATAGACCGAGAAGGGGAATAGCTGGGTCAAATGGTGGTTCCATTCCCAGCTTTCCAAGAAATCTCCATACTGCTTTCCAAATTGGCCGCACCAATTTGCAGTCCCACCAGCAATGTATACCCTTTCCCCCACATCCTCGACAGCACTCTTGCTTTTTGATTTCATAATGGCTGCCAATCTTACTGGAGTCAGATGGTATCTTAGGGTGGTTTTGATTTGCATTTCTCTGACTGCTAGAGATGGTGAGCATTTTATCATGTACTTGTTGATTGATTGTATGTCCTCCTCTGAGAAGTGTCTGTTCAGGTCCTTGGCCCATTTGTTGATTGGGTTGTTTTCTTATTGTTTAATTTTTTGAGTTCTTTGTATACTCTGGATATTAGGGGTCTATCTGAAGTGTGAGGAGTAAAGATTTGTTCCCAGGATGTAGGCTCCCTATTTACCTCTCTTATTGTTTCTTTTGCTGAGAAAAACTTTTTAGTTTGAGTAAGTCCCATTTGTTGATTCTTGTTATTACCTCTTGTGCTATAGGTGTCCTATTGAGGAATTTGGAGCCCATCCCCACAGCCTGTAGATTGTAGCCAACTTTTTATTCTATCAGACGCAGAGTCTCTGATTTGATATCAAGCTCCTTGATCCATTTTGAGTTAACTTTTGTGCATGGCGAGAGAAGGGGATTCAGTTTCATTTTGTTGCATATGGATTTCCAGTTTTCTCAGCACCATTTGTTGAAGATGCTATCCTTCCTCCATTGCACGCTTTTAGCCCCTTTATCAAATATAAGATAGTTGTAATATTGTGGATTGGTTTCTGTGTCCTCTATTCTGTACCATTGGTCCACCCGCCTGTTTTGGTACCAGTACCATGATGTTTTTGTTACTATTGCTCTGTAGTACAGTTTGAAGTCTGGTATCACTATACCGCCTGATTCACACTTCATGCTTAGAGTTGCTTTTGCTATTCTGGGTCTTTTATTTTTCCATATGAATTTCATGATTGATTTATCTATTTCTACAAGAAATGCGGTTGGGATTTTGATTGGCATTGCATTAAACCTATAAAGAACTTTTGGTAATATTGCCATTTTGATGATGTTAGTTCTGCCTATCCATGAACAGAGTATATTTTTCCATCTTCTAGGATCTTCTTCTATTTCTCTCTTTAGGATTCTGTAGTTTTCATTGTACAAGTCTTTCACCTCTTTTGTTAGGTTGATTCCCAAGTATTTTTTTTTTTTGAGGATATTGTGAATGGAGTGGTTGTCCTCATTTCCATTTCAGAGGATTTGTAGCTGATATACAGGAATGGTTTTGATTTATAGGTGTTGATTTTATATCCTGCCACTTTGCTGAATTCATTTATTAGCTCTAATAGTTTCTTTGTAGACCCTTTTGGGTCTGCTAGGTATAGAATCATGTCATCTGAAAATAGTGATAATTTAAGTTCTTCTTTTCCTATTTTTATGCCTTTAATTTCTTTCGTCTGTCTAATTGCTCTGGCCAGTGTTTCGAGAAGTATGTTGAACACAAGTGTTGAGAGAGGGCATCCCTGTCTTGTTCCACATTTTAGAGGGAATGCCTTCAGTTTTTCTCCATTTAGAATGATGCTAGCCTGAGGCTTAGCATAGATAGCTTTTACAATGTTGAGGTATGTTCCTGTTATCCCTAGTTTTTCTAGAGTTTTGAACATAAAGGGATGCTTTACTTTGTCGAATGCTTTTTCTGCATACATGGAGATGATCATATGGTTCTTATCTTTAAGTCTATTGATGTGGTGAATAACATTTATTGATTTCTGTATATTGAACCATCTTTGCATCCCAGGAATGAATCCTACTTGATCATGGTGCACAATTTTTTTGATATGTTTTTGTATCCAATTCGCCAGAATTTCATTGAGGATTTTTGCATCTAGGTTCATTAGAGATATTGGTCTGTAGTTTTCTTTCTTTTTCTTTCTTTGAAGTATCTTCCTCTGGTTTAGGAATCAGGGTGATGTTGGCCTCGCAGAATGAATTTGGAAGTTCTCCCTCTTTTTCTATTTCCTGGAATAGCTTGAAAAGTATTGGTATTAGCTCCTCTTTAAAGGTTTTGTAAAACTCTGCTGTACACCCATCCGGTCCTGGGCTTTTCTTAGTTGCTAGTCTTTTGATGGCTTCTTCTATTTCCTCAATTGATATTGGTCTGTTTAGGTTGTCTATATCCTCCTGACTCAATCTGGGTAGATCATATAACTTAAGAAATTTATTGATGCCTTCACTATCTTCTATTTTGTTGGAGTATAAGGATTCAAAATAATTTCTAATTATCTTCTGTATTTCTAAAGTGTCTGTTGTGATATTGCCTTTTTCATCCCATATGCTAGTAATTTGAGTTCTCTCTCTTCTTCTCTTTGTTAGCATGGCTAAGGGTCTGTCAATCTTATTTATTTTTTCAAAGAACCAACTTTTAGTTTTGTCAATTTTTTCAATATTTTCTTTTGTTTATATTTTATTAATTTCAGCTCTGATTTTAATTATTTCTTGCCTTCTACTTCTTTTGCTGTTGTTTTGCTCTTCTTTTTATAGGATTTTTGAGATGAAGTATGAGATCATTTATTTGTTGGCTTTTCCTTTTTTTAAGTAATGAACTCCAGGCAATGAATTTTCCTCTTAGAACTGCTTTCATTGTGTCCCATAGATTCCGATATATTGTGTCTGTGTTTTCATTTATCTCTAAGAATTTTTAAATTTCCTCCTTGATGTCTTCTATAACCCATTGATCATTCAGCAACCTATGTCTAGGGTGCTTTCTCAACATTATACATAAGGTCTTAAACCAGTTCTTTTCATAAGCATGCTTTCAGCAAAAAACATTGTTGTTCCATATTTCTTTAACAGATGAATACATAACCATAATGCTTGAACACTGGCCCTTTTCTGCTACATGTTCTTTACTGGGAAAGAAAATCACACTTTATCATACACCCTTATAGTTAAATTTGTATGTGTGGAATGGAAGCTAACTATTTGAAAATAAAATTGTGTAAGGTTCTTAGAAAGTTACATGTAAGACATTCCACTATTGTAATGTATGCAATAAATAAATTTAAAAAGAAAGTTAAATGTAAAGAAGGAAAACAGGAATTATAAGATAAATATACATGAAACTAGAGAATAATCTTGTGTTAGCAAATGAAAATACAGTACAAGTTAAATTCCATACTGAAACATTGGGCTGTGAAAAGTGAGTCACATTAGTTCGTATATACATTAACAGTTTTGGAGGAAGTACAATTGATATGTTGTCCATAGGAACTGAAAGTCATGTTGCCTTATAAAGCTACAAGAAATTGTCAAGTGTTATTAACAGTAAGTCATGGTTATAAAAGACCTATAGTTAAAGGAAGACCACCTCAGCTAGTTTATTTAGAAAAATGGGATTATATTAGACTGTTCAAAGTGATACATGTTGTCTCATGGAATTTCTCTGACCTATTAGAAGAAAGCACCATTTATTCCATTTATATTACTGCTTTAAAAATCTATTAGAAACTTTTGTTCTATCAGAAAGAGAAAATAGCTTTATCTATTCAAGAAAAATGAAATAGCTCACAGAAGTATCAGTTGGGGATTCTTTCATTTCTGTTTTAAAATGCATAATAGGATGAATTATTTTGAATTATCAACTAAAGACAATAAATACTATACAATTTTGAGATACACACAGGGAAAATAATGATGGAAACTCTTTCCTCACAGTAACAGTATTACTAATTGGTTCCAACTACAGGAAGCAGTGAGTCCAAAATATGCTATCTTTTTTTCAATAGCATAGGCTTTTAAAATTAGCAATGATATAAGTTGAGTTGACTCAGGGCACCTTCTTAGTATCAAGGGATCCCATTGCATTCTTGTTGTAAATGGCAGAGTTGCTGCCACTGCCACCCAGCTGTCCCCACAGGAGTGAGTGGTTTCAGTGAGTGAAGGCTGTTCTGAAAGAGCATGCAAGACTTGACATTTATCTCTTGACTGTTTAGAAATGATTTGACACCAGTGGGACACATCCACCTCAGGTTCACTCTCATTGTTCAATCCTGTTCTCAAAATGGACAGGTGCAAGCATGAAAGGTCTTTATAAAAACCACCTTTGTCTCATGCTGAGGTTACATTTGCCTGGCCATGAGTCTGTGGATAACAAAAACTATTTTTCATTGACTAGGACAATGGTTTTGAAAATTGTTTTCCCTTGGCCCATGAAAGGAATTTCACACAGAGAATCTATAAACACACTCAGAACCAAAAGTTATATTTAATGAAAACACTCTGCATTGGTCTCTGATATTTTGTATTTGATTATATTTTTAAAAATATAGCGGGTTGCAATTCCCCTAGATTATTGCAGTTCCCCCTAATGTATGTTCATTTGAAGTTTATAATACATTGGTTTAAGAAGCTCTGCTTTTAGTAGATCCACTGTTTCTAATACATTTCTTTTCCTTGGGAAAAAAATTTTTTAAAAAAGATATGTGCTTGGAAGGTTTGGATAAAAATGTTATTTAAAAGTGCATTTTAAGTGCTAATACACTAATTTTTTCTTTGATTTTGCTAAAAACATGTGATTTGAATGTTCAATTACTGATGATGATATAAAAATTCATGAATTATCACACTTCTACTTTAGGTTCAAATTCTATCTGTTATTTGTTCATGCAAAGAGGTTGATTCAGTTAAATCTGTGGAAAGACCCAATCTCTACTAAATGATTCAAAGACATTTAGAATATTTAAATAAAGTGAAATGTATTAACAGCCATGAAATTCATGATATAGTTTTGGCTTTTAGAGAAATGATGAGTTTATTTGATAGACATGCAAACAGTTTTATTTCATGGCATTTCTTTTTTGTTAACTCAATTAACAATGACAAAATTATTTCATGTGAATAACACATTATCTTGACTTTAAATGCATATAGATGAATGTTCTCTATTCATCAAAACTGTCTACACAAAACTCATAAGAAAAATTAAGGAAAATAATATATTCCAAAAGTACACTATTGTTTATATTTTTTGATGCCTGTGTACTCCATCTTTTAAAGTTTTAATTTGTCTTCCTTAGAGATATACAAGTTTACCCCTCGTTATTTTGTTTTGTCTAAACAATTAACAATAATGTTAAATGAATAAATCCATTATGACTGTAACAAGAGGTGAAGAGTGAATGTTTGCTGTGTTGATAATCATATATAGACTGAGTAAGCAAACAATTCTGACTCCTGGAACTTTCCTTTTGTATTTTATATTTGCGGTGAAGAAAGCAAAGTTTTCTTAAGCAGAACTACATAAGCACTTTCCCAAATGGCCTATAATTCTACTGCCTCATATTTATCATTACAATATTTTTAAATTTCATGGCTGCTCTCTTCCCTTGTGTTATGCTCAATCTCATTGCATGCATTTATTTTGGATTAGGAGACAATAACATAATAAAACATGACTGATGCAGGGGAACATGATTCATTATTATATTTCACATCAGCCTTGGAAAATTTGATCAGCTATACTTATAAAATTGTTTTTCAAGTTATACCTTGAAGTTCAATGTCTACATAGAAACTGATACAATGCAGAACTTCTTATATAAAATATTTTATATAATTAAGTTTTCAGTTCTTATATATGGAGAGTTTGAACATTTAAATATGACATAAATTATAAATGGAAGATCAAATATTTAATTTATGTCCTATGTTTGGTGCATCATCTAAATTTATTTCTCTAAATTCAAAAACATGAGTTCTCTTCATAGGCCATAACATTCAGACATATTGTAGTGAATAATGCAATGTAGTAGGAATCAAACAGTATAACCTTCTGAAAAAAGATTAATTTGGATTAGGTGAATTCAGTATATGAAGCTATAAGTAATACTGAGAATTCCCTTTAAATTTTTGTTTTGCCTCGGAGTGAGCTGTTCTTCACCCCATAGATTGAGAAGATACATAAGAGAGTATAGTAATATGTTCAAAAAATGAAACCTGTTCATTGCATGATAAGCAGTATATTAAAAAGGAGCAACTGGAGACATTGACCACAATAAGTAACCATAAAAAATATGAGTTGGATCTCAGATCTTAAATGGTGAGAACAAATTAATGAATCAACTTTGTGGTTATTTTTGTGACAGTGGACTGCAGACTTAATTTGAGGCACAGAAGATCAGACTGGAGAAGATTTTTGTTCAAACTCTGTACTAGAATTTTACAGGTGATTTATTTCAAATCAGTCAAAAAAGTACTCTGAGTCTAGCCTTGTGTCAATTCTGTGAGTTATTATTATAGAACAGCATACATTCTGGCCCAAATTGTTGATTTTATGTAAATCTGAATATATACAAAATGAAATTCGTTTCAAATTTTAAATCAATTCATCATACAATTTAACATAGCATCTGTTCAAGTGACCTGAAATTTAGTCATCATTTGAAATATTTGATTCCTCAATTTTAGTTATGGAATTTGTAAACCCAAGACAAACCAGTTTAGAAATAATTTGCATAATATAGGAGTGCTTTTCTGTAAACTATTTAAAGAAATAATTCTAGTTGAATTTACTTTGAGGACACATTTTTAGTTGATGAATGCATATTTTATCTGACATACTTCATTTGTGCTCTTTTTATTACTTGTAATCATTCTTCTTTTTTTAATAAATTAGAAATGTTATTCAACTTTCAGTAACTAGTCCTACATCCTAGTCCTGACAAATAGAATTTATGTTAATAATTTTATTCACAGTAACTAAGATGAGAAAAAATTGGAATAAAGAAAAATGAGAATTATAAGGCAAATTAAAAAAGCAAGTGACAAAAAGAATAATAGCTATTATATTTATGTTTATATGAGACATAAGTTTCATCACAATTATTTCTCTAGCTTAGTTTTATTAGCATCTTTTGAACAACACATTTTATCCTAATTCATGTTTCCAACCAAAGTAATAAAAGTTTATTTTTATGCAAAATTATTGCAGTTTTTTGTGGTTTTGCTCTTTTCTGATAGGGTCTTTCAGTCTTCTTAATGCCTTTGTACCTCCCACCACACAAAAGACAGACAAATATTTTTTTCCAAATCAAAAAGTATTCACATAAGACCAGAAACAATTCCTTATTATATACTAAGCCAAAATTAATGCAAAGCAGAAGAATAAACTTTAATTTTATGGTGACATTTTACTGACTTGTTACATTTTATTATATGGATTAGTAAATAAAATACATTGAGTAAAATGAATAAAGAAGATAATCTCTGATTTCTTTTCACCTACTATCCTCTCTTCAGTACAACAGTCATAATATTCACCAGAAAACACACTTATTAGATGGGCTTTCCATCAAAAGAGGGTAAAATGCCAGTGGAAAATAATTGTGGCTTTTAAAGCACCTGAATCACAGGACCTACTTCTAAAATAAGTACCTTACAAGTGTTATATAGCTTGCCATCTGTCTACAGTATAACAATGAAAAAAATCAGAGGCATTCATGAAGATATGAGAAATACCCAAAACAATACAGAACAAATAATTTTAAATCATGATAATATCACTACTACAATATATCTCATGATATTTGGTACAAGAAATCTAAAAATTATACTATTCATTTGATGTATTTGGGACATGTCAGTATTTCTTTAAAACTGTTTAATGCCATGACCTCATGAAATATAAAATAATTCTTTGGCTTGAATTTATATCTCAGGAAATTTTCTTTAAAATGCATGTTTACTTTGTACAATAAATGATATATTTTACAAATTAGTCAAAATTCAGCAGCATACAGATTTCCATAAGATTGTTGATATGGATGGATCACTGTTTTAAATCCTCTTAAGGAGAATAACCATTGTTTTCAATTCAAAATAATTTACAAAAAGGGAAAAGTGTTATTTTAGACAGTTTTCATTTTATCCTTTTTTTCCTCTTGAAACAACTTTAGATCACTTCAGATCATTCCCTACAAATATTTCCTACATATTGATGTCATCATAATTTTAATTATTTCTTGATTAATATATATCTAAATTTTCATATTCCTTTAAACTATTCCATTAGAACTTATGGCCACATAAATCAGAATAGATTATTGATAGACAATAGCAACAAATGCAGTAGAAAAATTAAGACATGGGATACTCAGGTAAATCACTTAAACTTGCCATTCGTTTCTCTAAAAATATAATAGGGGTAGGTAAGGTGGGTGATTTAAAATCTTTCATTGCATAGTAGATTATGTTATTATTTATCTAAAACATGACTGAAAGTTTTAAATGCTGTTTGAAATTACATATCCTGTGGTACATGGGTATTTAAGCTACCTGATATCAACATTTTATCAAGAAGTAGGAAATACACATTTGAACTCAGAACCAGAAGGATGTTTTTTCCATTTGGTGTGCAAAACATTGTGTCATAATTTTTGAAATTATGCATCATTTTAGCAAATTTGAAAAACAGTCTTGAATGATTGCAAATTAATTAAAAATTGGAAATCAGAGAAAACAGTTTTTAAAAGTGGCTTGATAGACTATGTTTAGTTATGTTTTCTCCTGCCTCAGCATATCCCACATCCAATTTTGTCATGCACTGATATCAATCCATTAAATTTGGAAGAAAATGACATGTTTTGACAATATTACCTCATTCTTCACAAAGCAAGAAAAATAACCACAACAAATGAAAGATTAATGAATTTATTAAACCATTATGTATTGCTTCCAAGCACTAAATAGTACTATTATTCACTTATTTTCATTAAAAGAATAAGTGTCTCATCACAACAAATTACATCTCATTTTCTATAAATTCTGGCTGTTGGGATTTGTTAAAGATATGAGGGTGAAAGTCTATTTATTATTACCACCTCTTCTTTTCATTTTCCAAATGTGTCTAAATGTTCATTTCTCAGTGCCAGTAGTCTGATCAGTAAATATGACTAAAGAAGTCTGCCAAATTTGAACATGTGGAAGACTAAGAAATGCTTGAGAAAACCACAAATATGAAGAAACAAAAGGCAGCTTCTTTTGAACTGAATTCTTCAAGTTATTTATCTTACAGCCATGAAAGTAACCAACTTCATCCTACAGCATTATTCATTATTATCTTTTTATTCAATCTTCCAAAGATATGTCAGTTGGTTTCCTGTCTTGGGGTTTTATAATATTATGCATAAATTATAAGAAGGATAAATAATTGTTTTTTTCTGGTAGATTTAGGTGAATTATAAGACACAGTATTAAAAGATTAAGTTCTCATATACTGATGCTAGCACACATTAAGAGGGAAGGGAAAAACAGAAGTTCATTGGATTAGACAAAGGGGAATGAAGGGAAGGGGAAATGGGAATAGGAAAGATAGTAGAATGAATCAGACATAACGTTCTTATGCTCATATGTGAATACATAACCAGTCTAACTCCACATCATATATATATAGCCAGTGTAACCTCAAGAATGGGATCCTAATCAAAATAAGTCATACTCCATATAGGTATAATATATCAAAATATATTATATTATCATGTGTTTATTATCTAAAAATAATAAATAAATAAAATGAAAAATATATAGACAACTTGATTAAAAGAAAGACTTGAGTAACTTAAGGAATACATGAAGTATTTCTTACCAATATGAATCTTTTCTGTCATTTCCAACTATTTAAAAATAAGGAATATTAAATATAACAGTAGTTCAACATGACACATTTTATAAAATCAGTCTTATTTTTCATAAATATAGGTGGCAGTTACCATATATCATACATAGACTTTGACTTCTCTTCTTGATAGCTAGGGTATCTATCTGTCACATATTGGCTAATTGATACCAAATTACTTTTATTCCCTCAAGTTTTTTTCTTTGGACTTATTTTTTACCAGATATAGACAATCAGATAACAAATGTCTAATCTGAAAAGTTTTCTAAATTTTACTTTATTCCTAACATCCTCACTCTCACCTCAGATCAGTTCTTGCTTGGTAATGTGACAGGTTATTTGTTGGTGTTCTACCAAATACATTCTCTTAAATTTGTTACTATTTTTCATTAATCTCTAAGTGCCTTATGTGCAATATATTAGAACACTAAAATCACAGAAAAGTGTAAAAGTATTTAGTACATATTTCCTAGTACATGATACTTCTTAAAAACACCTTTCAGCCTCATAAAATGATTTCATCAATGCTGTGCTCTTTCACACTTATGAATATTTTTTTTCATTTTTTTGTAGTAATTTTAGGAGTTACTTCTACATTAAAAAGCTGGTGTAATTAAAATTAGTCAAAATGACTCTATTCAACCATTTAAAAATAACAAAGAAAAAAGAAACAAAAAGTTTAATAACTGGCATTGAAAAAGATCCAGAGAAGGTGTATAAAACAATCAAAAATATAAATTATTTCTATGGTATCTTGTAGAGGTTCTCAACCAACTGCCAGTAACCTGAATTAAGCATGCAAATTTATTTTTTTCACTACAGTGTTTGATAAAGTACAATTTAATATCTTCAAAAGATGACACATATATACATTTTATTTTTAATTGAAAAATAATAATTTTCTGTGCTTATAGGGTATAATGTGATGTTTTGATACTTGTTTGAAATGTGAAATGTTTAAATCAGGCTAAGAAACAAATCCTTCATGTTCTATACCTATATTTTGTGCTGAAACATTTAAAATCCACGATTTTAGCAACTTTGAAATATATAATGCATTATTATTTATTACAGTCAACTTTTGGTGCAATATATCACCAAAGCACATTATTTTTGTCTAACTAAAACCTTGTACCCTTTGATCAACATCTCCCTTCTCCCCATCCATCATTATACTTTCTGCTTCTATAAGTTCAAGATTTTTTACCTTCCATATAAAAGTAGATCATACTGTATTAATTTATTTTTTTTGTATCTGGCTTGTTTCCCCAAACATGATATTCTCTACATTCATCTACATCATCACAAATTGAAAAGTTTCCCTCTTTTTAAAGAACGAATGATATTCCATTATGTATATACAAAGCATATTCTATATCCATATATCTAATGATGAACACTTGTTTCCACATCCTAGCTATTGCAATTAATGCTGAGATGAACATGGGGGTGGAAATAGTTCTTTGGCATACTGATTTCAATAATTTTACATATATATATACAAAAGTGGTGTTGCTGGAACATATACCAGTTCTATTTCTAGTTGTCTAAGGAAAGTACATAAAGTTTCCTATAATGACTGCATAAATTTACATTCCTATCAACAGTGCACAAACTTTCCTTTTCCCACACATGCACTTAATGCCACTTACAATTTTTGTTTTTGATAACAGCCATTCTAAGTGGTGTGAGGCAAAATCTCATTGTAGTTTTCATTTGCATTTCCCTGATGACCAATGAATTTTTGCATTTTCGAATATCTGTTGGGTTATTTGAATATCTTTATTTCAGAGTGTTTACTTACCTTTGGCTGTATTATTTTATTTCATTAGTTTATGTTGTTATTTCCACAGTACCAGGGATTGAACCCAGAGATGCACTGGGTTGAACCCATAGATGCACTGGGTTGAACACAGAGATGCACTGGATGCCCACTGAGCTATATTCCCAGTCATTTTTCATTTGTATTTTGAGACAGAGCTTCAATAAATTGTCCAGGTTGTCCTTGAACTTAAAATACTACTGCCTTGGCAACCCAAGTAGTTGGGAGTACAGCCTGCACTACTGAGCTGCTTCATTTTCTTAAAGTATGTAGCTAGACATGAATGGTATGAAGGGATATAAAACAGAGCCCAGGGCTGGGGTTGTAGCTCAGTAGTGGAGCACTTGCCTAAAATGCATGAGGTCCTGGGTTTGATCCTCAGCACCACATAAAAATAATGCTCATAAATAAACCTACCTATCTCAGGGACAGATACTATATTCTTAAAAGAAAAGAGAAATGGCTATAACCAGCCTAAGACACTTTCCAGTTTTGGAGCATATGCAGAGTACTGAGGAAGTAAGCCATGGGAAGAAACCATAGTTGCCATATCAAATACATAACACATGAAGAGGAAGAGTTTCAGACTAAATAGAGCAACCCACCATGGGGATAACCCTACACCCTTTCCTCTCTGGGAGACAGCCATTCCACGTGGAATATACTTCAATTTTACTAAATGAACTCTTTTTGCTTATTCTATGTCCCTTGGCTAAAATTTTTCTTTCAAAAGAAAAGAACAGAGGGATGATCTCTCTCATTAACTGACCATTTTTATTAGATTATTTGTTTTATTGCTTCATTATTTGCTTTGGTTACTTTATTTTTATTACTTTTTTACTTTATTTTATTACTTTATTCCCTTCGCTATTCATCTATTCCTTTCCTATACAGAATCTTTTTAGTTTGGTACAATCCAGCTGATTATATTTGCTTTCTTTGCCTCTGCTTTTACCTTTTCTTAAGAAACTGAAAAAAAAAATTATTGCTTCTCAGTACTTGCCGATGCATATAATATGAAGTTACTGTCTTTTGCCCAATGTGTGTTCTTGGGTCCTTTGAAAAAAAATGAGTTGACCATAAATTCATAGGTTTAGTTGTGAGATCTATATCTCTTCTCTTTGTCAATGTGTCAGCTTTTAACCCAGTATGCTATTTGATTATTGTAGCTTTGTAAATGATTTTGAAGCCACGTAGAGTGATACTTCTAGGTTTGCTCATTTCTGTGATTTATTTGTCTATTTAAAGACTTCTGTGATTTTTGAAAAGTGTATTTATTTGTTTGCCCCCCATTGCTAAAACAAAATAACCGAGGTCAGTATGTTGTAAAGAAAAGAGACTCATTTAGCTCATAGTTTTAGAGGTTCAACAGCATGGCATTCACAGAAGCTAGGCTCTGCTGAGAGCCTTATGTCAAACAACATCACAATGGCAGTAGCATTGATGTATGTAATAGATGACATGGTAAGAAAATAACAATATTGGGGCTGGAATTGTGGCTCAGCGGTAGAGCGCTTGCCTACCCCAGGTGAGACTCAGGTTCAATCCTCAGCACCACATAAAAATAAAGGCATTGTGTTGTGTCCATCTACACCTAAAAAATAAATATATAATAAAAGAAAGTAACAACAAGCTCTCAGAGAAAGTAGCTAGGGTCCAATGTAAATTACATTATTCTTTGGGAGGACAGCTAATTGTATACCACTAGGCTCCACATTTTACAGGGGCCACTAACTCTTAAAATTGTCACGTTAGAGACTAATCTTCCAAAACATGAGATTTAGTGGAATGAATCATCTCTAAAACCCAGCATTACTGCTTTATTTCCAAAGAACAACTATTCTCACACTGTAAATGCATACATTTAAACCCAAAGAATCCTAAAATCTCAACATATTTAGGCATCTCTCCAAAGTCAAGGGCAAGGCCTTATGTGAGACTCAAGGTAAACGCCTTCCAGCTATGAGCCCATGTATAACCAAAAATCAAGTTATATACTTCAATAATAGAATGATGAGATGGGATACGATAAATATTTCTATTCCAAAATGGAGATATAGGGAAATATAAAGGAATAATCAGCCCAAAGCAAGATTAAAATCTAACAGGGCACACATTAAATCCTAAAGCTCTGTCATATTGTGCAAAGTGATTGGGGGGGGTATCTCAAAGCATCACCCTGATTTGCTGTCCTCAGGCCATGTGGCTGATCTCTCAAATGGCACCCTAAATGTTGCATCTTTAACATATGTCTGTCCCATGCTGATAGGTGTTCTACCATACCAGGCTCCTGCCTGTAGTTTCACTCTCATGTCTTTACTATGTATCATACCACTGAAGGCTGTCCTAGCATCTCTGCCCCTGCAACAAATATATGCCTGGCTCCTTAGGCTTTCCTTTGGAATCTTGGCAGTAATCAACATGACCCCTTATATTTCACATTCAGCATGTCTGCATAACCACCATTATGTGGATAACTCCATGGTTGGTCTGTTCCTTCTTTTTACTTCAGAGAAAAACAAAACAAATGCCAAAAACAACAAAAATGGCTGGACTAACTTGAACCATGGCTGGAGGAGATACATAATGCTTTACCAGAAATCAAACAATAATCTTTGGTCCTTTGCAGCAAATCTGTGGAGAGTGTCCCAGAAGCATTCTCTAAAACAAATCTTCCTTTATCGGAATCTATACCAGTGATGTGAACTATTGCCTCGGAGATTTCTGAAATGCCCTTAATAAGTTTTACATATTGTCCTGAACATTAGCATTACTGTAAATCTCCTTAACATATAGTTGCTTGGACAAACCCTCACAATCTTCCTCTTTTCTCCTTCCATAATCTACTTCACCTTTGCAAATTATTCTCTTCTGCTTCCTTTGTTGATATGACTCACTTAAATATCACTAAATGAATTCAACAATACTCAAGCTATCATCTGAAACTTAATGTTAGGAAATTTACTCTAGCACACATCCCAGATCTTTGCTTTTAACTTTGGCTTTCTACAAGTCTCTAAGTTATAGAAAAATAAGAGTCAAGTTCTTTGCAATTGCATTCAAAGTAAGGCCTTTATTCTATTCTTAATAAGACCCTCATTTCTATCTAAGTTTTCTGATCTCCTTGAGTTCTGAGCCCTCAACAAAAATTCCCATAATGCTCTCCTTAGAATATTCTAATTTTTTCTAATCTGCTCTTCCACCCTTTTCTCATTACTCAGTGTGAAGTATGCTACCACATCTTCAATTATAGCGATAGCAAGAATCCCAATCAGTAATAGCAAATTTCTGTATTTGTCTGCTTTCTTTTTTATTTTAAACTAACGTATAAAGACATAAAAATTGTTTATATTTCAGTGTACCATGTGATGTTTTGATACATGTATGCATTGAGTAATATTTAAATCAGATTATACATATCCATCTCTTTAAACATTAGCATTTTTATGGTGAAACATTCAAAATCCTTACCTTTGGGTTTTTGAATTATGCAGTTTATCATCATTCATTGTAGTCACTGGATAGTGCATTAATATACAAGAATTGTTTATGCCTATCTAACTGTAACTCAGTAGCTACTATTAATAAAACTTTCCCCATCCCCTCCTGCCCTTGACTATTCCCAATCTCTGATAACTACCATTCTATACTCAACTTCTACAAGCACAACTTTTTAAGATTTTTACATATGAGTAAACTCATATGGTACTTGTCTTTCTATGACTTACTTAGTCTACTTATTAAACTTATGACCTTCAGTTTAATCCATATTGTCACAAATGATAGAATTTCATTTGTTTTTAATTACTAGTACTCCATTGTAATATATTGACCACATATCTTTTATCACTCATCAGTTGATGGACATTTAGCTCCCTTCCCTTTCACTGCTTTTAATAGTGCTACAATAAACATGGAATCTCAGGTATCTCTTTGAAATACAAATTTCTTTTTTGATATTATAATTTGGATATCATATTAGTATTAAAGTTCTCTGAATGCTTTTATTTCAGTATTTGATGTTACAATATGTACATCCCACTAGTAGTATAGGTCATACAACAGCTGTTTTATCAGTTTTTCATGATATAGTATGAATATAACGGTAATAAAGGCCTCCAGACAGTTATCATAATCGATTTAGAGGCCACAGTATACATATTTTTTAAAATTTTTTTATTAGTTGCTCAAAACATTACAATGATCTTGACATATCATACATTTGATTCAAATGGAGTATGAATTCTTATTTTTCCACATGTACAGATTGCAGGATCACATTGGTTATACAGCCACATTTATACATAGGGCCATACTAGTGTCTATTGTATTGTGCTACCCTTCCTATCCCCCCTCCCCTCCCCTCCTCTCCCATCAACTCTCTCTACCCACTCTACTGTGACACTTTTCTCTCTCTCTTTTTTTCCTTCCCCTCACACCATCTTATATGTAATTTTGCATAACAATGAGAGTCTCCTTCCATCTTTCCTGTGATTCCCGTTCTGAAATACAAATTTCATTTCCTTTGAATAATCAACTAGTAGGGAGAAATATTTTATCTTTTGGAGAATTGCCATTCTTACTGGAGGGAATTAACATCTTTGGTTTTGATTTACATTTTGATCAGTCATATTGAGCATTTTTTACATACCTGTTAACCATTCATATAACTTCTTTTGAGAAATGTCTATTGAGATACATTGCCCATTTTAATTGAGGTTTTGCTTTGCTTTGTTTTTTGGCTACTGAGTTGTTTGGGTTTCTTAGAGATTCTGGATATTAATACCATGTCAGATGTGTACTTTGTAAATATTTCTCCCACTCTGTAGCTTTTCTCTTTACTCTTTTTTGTGACCTTTGAATGTAGAGTATTTTAAAATTTGATGTAATCCCATAAGTCTTATTCAAAAACATTTTAGTCCATTACAATGCCCTGAATCATACCATGTCCCATGTTTTCTATTAGTTGTTTCAGAGTTCAGTTCTTAAAGTATTTAATAAATTTTTAGTTCAGTTTTATAGCTGGTGAGAGAAAGTAGTCTAGTTTCATTCTTCTTTATATGGGTATTCAAATTTCCCATTATCACAGGTTAAAAAGACTGATCTCTCTCCAGTGAATGTTCTTATCACTTTAGTTAAAACCAGTTGGATATATATATATATATATATATATATATATATATATATATATATATATATATATATGAGTTTATATTCATGAATATAAGTTCTCTGTTCCATTTGTTAGTTTCTGCAGTTATGACAATTCCAGGAGGGTTGAGTACTATGGTTTTGTAGTATGTTTTGAATTCCGGTATTATTATGCCTACACCTTACTTTTTTTGTTCAAAGTTCCTTTAACTATTGGTTTTCTTTTTCTGATTCTTTTCAAATTTTGCGAAATTTTCCTAGTTCAATGAAGAAAGTTATTGGAATTTTGGTAAGTACAGTATTGAATATATACTTTTATTTTAAAAATAAAATATCAGAACCTGTGTACTTTAAAAATAGGGCTTAATTTAGTCACAATTCTGCAGGTTTTACTGTGTGTAATAGGACACTATTTAGCTCTGGTGAAAGCCTGAATGCAGATAGTATCATAATACCAGTAGCAAATTCTGAAGATACCACATGGTAAGACAGGTGGCCAGAGGATAATTCAGGGACAAGGCTCACTCTTGTATAATAACTCACATCCCAGGAATGAACCAGTATCCCATTAGAAGTACATTAATTCTTTACAAAGGCAGGGCCCATAATGACCTACATGATCACATCCCACTATGCCTTACTATGTCCATTAATGGTTTCACTACCTCTTAACATTGCCATTCTTTGGACCAAGCTACCTATACAAGAACCACTTAGTGAACAAACAACAACCAAATAATATCACATAATATGGGCCGTTTAACAATATCTAGTCTTCCATTCCTTTTAACAATATCTAGTCTTTATTATTATTGCATATAATTACTTTGGTGAAAGTTTTATAGATTTGTGTACAGATTTTCAACTCCTTGGATAAATTTACTCATGAACATTTTAATTTTTAAAGTTACTGGGAATGGGATTGATTTCTTAGTTTATTTTTCAGATAGGTCGTTGGTAATTTAAAGAATAACTGCTGATTTTTATATTTTGATTTTGTGCCCTTTATTTTTCTGAATTCATTTTTTGGTTATAGCAAGATTTTTCAATTATTTAGAGGTTTCTACATATAAGATCTTATCACCAGCAAAGTTAATCTCACTTCCTTTCCAATTTCAATGCCTTTAATTTTATTTTTTTGTCTAATTGTTCTGGTGAGAAATTCTAATACATGTTGAACAGAAGAGATGGGATGTATATCTTCTTCTGAGAAGTGTCTGTTCAGTTCTTAGCTTATTTATTTATTGGGTTATTTTTTCTTGGCCTTAAGTTTTTTGAGTTTTTTTATATATCCTGGAGATTAGTGCTCTATCTGATGTGCGTGTAAACAATCAACAAATATATGAAAAAATGTTCAATTTCTCTAGTAATGAGAGAGATGCAAATCAAAACTACTATAAAATTTCATCTCAATTGAGTTTTTGCTTTGCTTTGTTTTTTGGCTACTGAGTTGTTTGTGTTTCTTATAGATTTCTTATACATTCTAGTCAGAATGGCAGTTATCAAAAATACAAGGAATAATAAGTGTTGGCGAGGATATGGAGAAAAAGGTACATTCATATATTGCTGGTGGGACTGCAAATTGGTACAACCAACATGGAAAACATTATGGAGCTTCCTTAGAAAACTTGGAATGGAACCACCATTTGGCCCAGCTATCCTACTCCTCGGTCTATAAGCAAAGGACTTAGAATCAGCATACTATAGTGATACAGCCACATCAATATTCAAAGCAGCTTAATTCACAATAGCTAAACTGTGGAACAAACCTAGATGGCCTTCAAAAGATAAATGGATAAAGAAACTGTGGTACATATACATAATGGAATATTACTCAGCATTAAAAGAGAATAAATTTATGGCACTTTCAGGTAAATGGATGAAGTTGAAGAATATCATGCTAAGCGAAGTAAGTCAATCCCAACAATCCAGTGGCCAAATGTTCTCTCTGATAAATGAATGCTGATCCATAATGGGGGGCATGGAAAAAATGGAGGAACTTTGAGTGAGCAAAGGGGAGGGATGAAAGGGGAATGGCATGGGGACAAGAACGATTGTGGAATGAGATGGACGTCATCACCCTAGGTACATGTATCACTGCACATGTGGTACAATTCTACATCATGTACAATCACAGAAATGTAAAGTTGTCCTCCAAATTAAAATCAAAAAGAGATAGGAATAAACATCCTTTTGTTGTTTCTGTTCTATTTTCTCTGCCATGTATGATGTTAGCTGTGAGCTTCAATATATGGTCTTTATTGAGTTGAGGATTATTCCTTCTGTGCCTAAAGTGTTGAGATTTTTTTACCATGTGATGATGTTTAATTTTGTGAAATCCTCTTTTGGGGATGTATTTTGCCTTTAATTCTGTTAATAAGATTTCTCTTATCAATTCATTTGTATATATTTAAATATTCATGCATCTCATGCTATATCTCCCTTGATCATGGTTTGCTAGTATTTTGTTAAATGGTTTCACATCTATTTTCATCAGGGTTATTGTTTTTATTATTTTCTTGTATTGTCCTTGTCTGGATTTGGCATCAAGATATTCCTGGCTTCATAGCATGAATCTGGATGTATACTTTCTTCAATATTTTGAAAGTTTGAGAAGGATTAGTATTATTGTCAGATGTTTGGTAGGATTCTGCTATGCATTCATCAGGTCCTGGGAGTTTCTTTGATGTGATTTATTATTGGCTCAAATTACTTACCATTTGTTTAGGTTTTCTAATTTTTCTTGATTCAGTCTTAGTAAGTTTTAGATTTCTAGTAATTTATCCATTCCTTCTAGGTTATTCATTTTGTTGTGCATAATTTTTCACACTAGGCTGTGTTTGTTCAGCATAATCACTTCCAGTAGTTTAGCACTGGATTGTGCCCTGGTCCAGATTTGCTGGCAGTCTACTGTTGGTATGTTTTCACTGCTTCAATATTAGAAGGCACTCAAAGCCCATGTTTATCCCAAATACCATTGGTGTATTATTCACATAAAACAGGTAATTCATAAAATAAGGAGTCCATCACAAGTCTCTGCCTGAAATCAGATTAGCTCCAGATTCATCATTGACAGTTACCAGTCAATATTACTGTGGAATTCTGCCTGGTTCTGAACAAATTCACCATGGATGGGCTATTCCCATGGTCACCAATGATACCAAGCTGTGTCATACTCTGAGCCTTCAGTCTGTCAACACCACTACACTTTCGTAGGATTGCAGAGCAAACTTACATGAGGAACCTATTTCTGAGGTTTACTCATGGCCCAATACTCTTGTAACCAGTCATAGATAAAAATAGCTGGAATAGAACACTGATAGTATGGGTTCCTGGGTTTTCCCTTGAGTCAGAGATGTTCTAGAGGCTGTACTCACAGGAAGGTCTGAAGATGAAGACTGTTTTTATCTGTCCAGTGTTAAGTTTCATCATCCTTGCCCTGTGTTCGGGTGCAAAGTATTGTGCTTACTACCTTGCATACTGCCAGTAAATGGAGTTCTACACCATACTATACTTCCCAAATTTGGGTAGTATTGGTAAAGGATACACAGTCTGATTTTAAAATTATTATTTAAAATTATGCTTGCATCTCACAGCATAATGAACTGTACAGTCTCAGTAGAAAGGTGGGTGTACTCGAGGTCCATTCCAGGCCTGGAAGTGATGCAGTCTGATACCTAGATTTCTCCCTCTGACACACAGGTTTTCACCTGATCTCATGGTCAGTGACTTTGGCATGTACATATAGCCTTCAGTTTCTATCAGGTGGAATCTCACTGCAGTAGGGTCACACTGATATACAAGAAAAAAAGGTTGTGTTAATGTTTTTGCCCTGCTGTCCAATAGATAATGTTTTTCTCTCTGCTCTGTACTTCAAGGTTGGAGAAGGAGAGGTGGTTGCAATCAACTGCCTAGTCTAAATTGTATCCAGAGGCTAAGAGTAAATTCTTGGGACTTTGTAAAGCACTAGGTTCCATATAATATAGGACTGATAATGTATTTCAAGTCTATGATTTGGACTTACTTCTGTCTATCTTCCCCCAAATAGGACACATGTTTCTCCATGCTAGGCTGCTTGGTGTTTGGGGAAGGGTTATTTGGTAAAATTATTTATGCCTTCTTCAGTATTTTCTCATTTTATTATACTGACATCTGTCATTATGGTCTCTATTCTGATTTGCTTAGCTCATGTAAAGCTAGTTTGTGTGTGTGTGTGTGTGTGTGTGCGTGTGTGTGTGTGGGTGTGGGTGTGTGTGTTTGTGTGTGTGTGGGTTTGCGGGTGTGTGTGAAACTACTTTTTAGCTGTTCAACATGATTTGTTTGTGGGAAGATGATCACCAGAGAATTTTACTGATCTGATTTCTTGCCTCAACTAATTTTGTAAAGTATGCACATTTTGCTGTTTGTGGCTACCAAAGTTTCTTTTCCATTAACTTGTGGGTGAACAGGTGATTCAAGAGATATTTTAGTAAATTCCTAGAACTACCATAGAACTATATTTAATAAAGTCCTCATGTCAGGAGATTGAAATTTGAAATAATCACTATTATAAATTTCTATCTGTATTTCATCATGGAATTTAAATTTTAAAAATTTAATTAGTACCCTAGTGTTTTACTCATTTTATATTCCTATATGAAGGAAATTGTTAGAATTGTTTTATACTAGTCAGTTATAAAAAAAAAAAACTACCAACCAGTCATTTTTATATTAAAAATTATCACCTTGCAATTGATTGTGTTACAGGGGCTCATTTAGATTTGTTAATGTGCACAGTTGTAAAATATTTACTCTGTAATGAAAATGTAGGAATGTTACTTTTTATAAACATTTATCTCTATGCAAGTTAACATATATAATTAAAACAATTACTTAGAAATCCAAATAAAAGTAATGCATTTACTTTCAGTACTTTTATTTAACCCAAACTTGATTGCATGGAGAAAGTAAAGTTTGATCTATTGAAGGCATTAATTTTTTTTTTAGTTGTTGATGGACCTTTATTTTATTTATTTTTATGTAGTGCTGAGGATCAAACCTAGTGCCTCACACATACTAGGCAAGCACTCTACCTCTGTGCCACAACCCTATCTAGAAGCCATTTTTTTAGCATAATGTATCATAAATGGTATATTCATGAGGAAAATATCAGTTAAATATACATTTCTACAAAACGTTTTTTTTCTCAAGTTTATTGGAATAGCTACTTCTATAAAAAATTACCAATTATAGTAACACACATTTCATTCTTTATATTTTCTTGAGACAAAGATGAAATTAACTATAAATATTCATGTGTCTGAATTACTATAGTATGCTGATTTTAAGTCCTTTGGATATAGATCAAAGAGTGAAATCAATTAATTTTTAAAAATAATGAAATTAGCTATGTGAATTACATTGTTTTCTGAACTAAATTATGATTAATAGTCTAAGTCACCGAAAATAATAGTATGTCTTTTGTGTTCACTTTTGTACTGATTTGTTTGAATAAAAATTATCCATGCTTGCATTTGAATAAATTAGTTACTACATTTCCCCTTTTCTCTGAAGTATAATCACAAAGAACCCAGAAGAAAGAAATCACATCATTATACAGATTATTTCTTCAATTCTATGTAATATCAGTTTTTAAAAAGCCATGCTTAACTAATAATCAAATGTTGACTATTTAAAATATGTTTGGAGGTTTATAACACATTCAGAGAAATGAGCTTACAGAGACCTATTCTATATTCATTAAAAGCATAGGCCTTTGAAATTGAACACATCTGGATTGAACTCCCAGTTCTACAACTAGCAAGCTGTGTGAAATCAGGCAAATTAAATAAATACTCTGTCTTAGTTTTCTCAACAGTAAAATGAGAAGAATAATAGTGTACACCTCAAGAGTTGATAGGAAGGTTAGACAAATTAGATCTTAAAAATTTGTGCTATGCTATTAAATGCATCCATCTAAGGATATAACATGCAGTAGTGAAAACCATAAAACTTGAAGTTATACTGTGAAGGACACCACGGATATTCAAAAATTATGATACTTTCTTATTATGTTGGTAAAATATGCATCAAAATGTTTTTTTTACATAGCTCCTGTTTCAAAAATATTAATTCATTTCTTTTTCTCTTTGATTTAAAACAAACATTTTCTTCTATTTTATGATGGATTAAAATTTACTGCTATTTGAAAAATTGAGTTTCATATTAGATAAAAAGCTAAGATCAATATAAATTAGGTGATCAATATACAGTAGCTAACAGAACTTTTGATGAGGAGAATTTAATGATAAATCATAATATCAAAAACTAGGCTTTGTTAAAGATAGTTTAAGGTATAGTTGGTAAATGGCTGACTCAAAAGAATAAGGAACATATTCAGGAGAAAGTAGTAACTGAATTGTAATATTTGGAGGCTGATAAAACAACACAAAATGTCAATAGACTACATAAGCTATATAAATGATTTCACTCACTTTTCTCTCCTACAGAGAAAACAGATGCCATTTACATAATATCCACAATCCCATAGGGCATACTCAAACTTCTACTTAATTCCCTTTGTATTTTCCAAAACTCTACCATTTTATGATTCAGTCAAATGTTAGATTGTGAGCTCGAATGGTGCAATTTGAAAGTAACCTTTCATAGGTAGTACTCTGTGTAAATGAAGCAGTGTGCTCTGCTTCTGAAAATGATAGGCTTAGTGTTAAGTCCAAATTGACAGTTTGAAAAATTAAAAAGTATTAAGTCAAATAATGATAAAATCTATGTGAATTAATCAGTGTCTTGAGATTTCTGAATTATTTCTCAATTCATATGTGAGAGAGGAGAAAAACCATAGATATGAATTTAGCATATGGGGCAACATTTTCCCAGAGACATCAGCTGATTCTGGAAGTTAATAAAGAGACTAAGTCCAATTGTATTTCCAATAGACTCAGTTACACCAAGACTTGTCAATATTGAAGATCTGGGCTTTTAAAAGAGAAACTGTCCCAGTTAAACTATACTGTGGAAATATAAGAAGAAGAAAGTACTAGAACTGTATGAGTCCACAGACATACTATAATCCATTTGTTAATAATATCAATCATGATTGGGTTATTGATAAAGGATTTTATAGCTAGATAGAATTATAATATACATTTAAATTAAATATATAATTCTTCCAGGAACATAAAAATATCACTTATCATCTCCAATTAATTTTCTATATTGTAGTACTAAGGATTGAACCCAGGGGAGCTCTAACACTAAAATATGTCACCAGTCTTTTAAATTTTTTTATTTTGAAACAGGGTCTCATTAAGTTTCCCAAACTAACCTTGAACTTGTGATTTCCGCAGGCTCCCAAGTATCTGGGATCATAGGTATGTCCCACCAACCCAGCAAGTCTATAATTTTTTAAATAAAATAGATGATACAGAGAAGTTATCAGACATTTGAGCAACTATACCATGTGCCACAAAATCAAGAGAAATGATAGATTCTATTGTCATGTATAACTAAAAAGAACAAAGCAAAAAAGAAAATATAAAAAAAAATCTCTGAGATCTCATCCACTTCACTCCTGTGGTCATGGTGAAAAATTATGCGGTATTATTAATTTTATTATATTTATTAAAATAAATTTTATTTGTATAGCTGGTGTGAGTATGTATGTGTGTAATTGTGTGTTTATATAATATAAAATATGATTTATATATCATGTATATGATCTAAAATTTTTACTAACCAAACTTATTTTATTTCTATTGTTATTTTATTTCTATAACTTTAAAAAGTGACATCTAAATATTCCCTTTTGAGAATAATTCCCTGATTGATGATTTTCTAGACTTAACTGAATTTGTGTAACTTCTTAATATTCAAATAAAAGTAAATGGATACACATTAAAAAGAATGAGAGATGATAAAAACAAATCCAAGACTTACTTAAATAATGAAGGGCTGTTATTTTGGTATTTGAAATAAAAATAATTATGAAAAATAGGTAAATAAAATAGAAGAATAAAAATTTGACAGAATTGAAAACTGTAAATATGACCTAATAAAAGTATAAAATCGTAAAATTAAATAAGATGTAATGGATAGGTTTATGTATTAGATACTAGTGAGAGAATAAATAAAATAGCAAGTATTTTCAAAAAGTTATGAAGACTTAAACAGGAAAATATAAGAAAATTACAAATGGAGGGAAGGCCTATTGTTTATGCACTGATTAAGGTTCTAGAAGGAAAGAAGAAAAAAGATGAGGACAAAATTTTCAAAGATATAAAGAATTGTAAAACATGATGACCGCATATAATGTGACCATCTGGATGAAATTTGCAATAGAAAAAGGATATTTAAAAAATAAATAAAATCTGAATGAAGTGTAGGCTTAAATCAATGTATCAACATTGATTCATTAATTTCAACCAATTTTCCATTCTAATGTAAGAGTTAGGATCTTAAATGTCCCCCAAAGGCTCATGTGTTAAAGACTTTGTCTCCAGTGTTGCTACTGAGAAATGGTAGAAACTTTGGGAGACAGTGTAAACTTCATGCCTCAGATATTGGAGCCACCACAATAGCAAGCTAGATAAGACCCTGAGTTCTTGCACCAAGCTCTATCATTGTAAAACTGTAATTCACACACCAGCTTAGCCACCATAAACAGTTCACCAATACACTAGATCATGGAGTCACTGTACCTATGAGCACATTCACACTCTAGATCTTGCCTCTCTGGCTGTACTACACACATTAACACATCACACACTGGAATCACCCCTACAGTGAGCTAATAAATACACCTCAGATGTGAGTGCAATTGTCTCTTTTCATCCCCATGCTCCAAGTCACAACTGAGGATTAGCCTATGTCCTGGATATTTGTGATAATGTAGCTTAGTGAATGCTCATTCGTCAGACACTGGATCAAAGGTTCCACTGCCTCAGTGACCAAATTCATAGTCAAAATCAGCCAGAATCAAATTAAATTGTTTTTACCTTAAAGTATCTTTGTCTAACTGTAATATATTTTATATAAGCCTTATGATAACCACAAAACAAAATTCTGTAGTAGATCACAAAAGAAAAACAATAAGGCAATAAGAAATAAAAGGATACCCCTATAGAAAATGATTAAGTCACAAAGAGAAAGGATGAAAAGAACAAAGCAAATAGGAAAAAATAGCAGTAATAAATATTTATGTATAATTAACTTGAATGTAAATGGATGAAATTCTCTAATAAAATACAGAAAGTGACTAATAGAATTAATAAAAAAATAAGACCCAGCCCCTACACTACCCTGAAAAGACTCAATTCACCTTAAAGTACACCTATACATTGAAACTGACAGTAAGGAAAAATATTCTATGCAAATATAAACTAAAAAAGAACAGGGGAAGATATAGTTACATCATATAAAAGAGACTTTGTGTCAAAAACTGTAAAATAGAACTAAAAAGCCATTATTATATAGTGATAAAGTGGTCAATTGATTAAGAAGATACAATTTTAAATACATATGCATTCAACATTGGAATACCTAAAAATATAAAACAACTATTGAAAAATCTGAAAACTGAGTTATACAATAATAACTAAGCACCTCAAAATTCCACATAAAACACTGAGCAATCATGCAGACAGAAATTCATTCTGAAAAACATTGGAATTTGAGCAACATTGTAGAACAATGGAACTAACACACATAGATTAATATTAAATCCAATAGTAGCAATATATACATTCCTCTAAAGCAGGCATGGAGCATTCTCCAGGACAGATCATGTGCTAGGCCACAGAAATACTGTATCAAGTTTAAGGATATTAAATCATATCAAGTGGTCTGTTTTGACCATAATGTAATAAATGTATATCAAAGATATAGCTGTATTTCCATGTTTACTGTAGCAATATTTATGATGACCAAGATATAGAATCAATCTATGTCCATAAATGTATGAATGGACAAAGAATATATATTATATATTATAGAGAGAGAGAGAAAGAAATACTATACATTATTAAAAAGAAATCTTTATACCATTTATATAACTTGAATGGACCTGGAGGTCATTATGCTAAGTGAACTGAACCTGTTAAGGAAAGAAAACATTGAATTATTTCCCTTAAATAAACCATCTAAAATAGTACTACTCCTACAAGTAGAGAGCAGAATGGTATTTATCAGGGACTGTGAAGGGGTGGGGAATTATAGAGATATTCGTCAAAAAACACAAACTGTTATTTAGGAGAAAAAAGTAGAAGAGTTCTATTGTACAATGTTAGTAGATAATGCCAATAACTTAAAAAATTATTGTCAAAATTTGTACAGTTTGATAACTATAGTTATTAAAATATGTTGTTCATTTAAAGAATTATCATGAGAATAGCTTTTTGTGTGTTTTCAACACAAACACCACACACACACACACACACACACACACATATATATATATATATATATATATATATATATATATAATGAGGATTTCAGGTAATTCGTATCTTAATTATCTTGATTTAGCCAATCTATAACTTGTACTTTCATTAAAACTTAATTGCACACCATGAAGTTATTTTTTATTGTTATTTTTTGCTATTTTCAATAAAACATCAATTAATGACAATATTATTTTATAAACCTTTTAAAAATATGTTATTCCAACAAACCACAATTGTGGCACAATTTGATAATAATTCATACTCACCAAAATGGTTGAACCTTATATTTATTTTTTAGTAATGGTTATAGTATTCACAGCGGGTAGGGAGTTTACCACACAGTACATCCCAGTCCATTTTTGTTATTTTCAATTGTGATACAACACCATAATACACCTTGACATAATCACAAAACCATGAAACTCAACCCGCTTCCTCCACCCCCACATCCTCCACTCCCTCCATGCCACTAATCCCTGTTCAATACCTTTGCATTTTTTTTCCTCTAAGCCCTTTTTAAAAATTTCAAGACAGGGTCTAAGTTGCAGAGTCTGGCCTTGAACTTGTTATCTTCTTGACTTAATTTACTGAGTTTCTAGAATTATACATGTGCATCAGTATGCCTAACTAAAACAAAAATTTAAAAGATCAATGATGCCAAGTTTTAGTGAGAAGGTAGAGCAATGAATAATCTCTTACTCTAATGGCAATAATTTATTTTTTGACAATAATTTTGTAAGTTTTTGGCATTATCTACTAACGTTGGATGCAGGTACACACTGTGATTCAACAGTTCCACTTCTAGGTAAATACCTAACACAAAAAAACTCACGGTTTTACCAAAAAAGGATGCTTAAAAGGAACATTAGTTATAATAGTTCTAAAATGGAAACAAATGTTCATCAACAATATAGTAAATATTGCTGTAATGATAAAATGAAATACTAGTTAGTAATGAAAGTCTATGGACTATTACCACACAGGTAAATGATATAAATGAATTTTGCAATAATTGTATTATATGAAAATTACCAGAATAAAATAATGAATTTATATAAAATTCTAAATCATACAAAATCTTGTTTTATTAAGCATCGTCATAATGTTTTCTTTTGAAGGTAATGAAATCGTTCAGAAAGACATATGGAAGGATCTTCCATGATACTCAAATATTGTTTTTTAGTTGGGTAAGGCATATATGGTTTTAAATAGGAGCTACATAAAACCCTGTACTCAAAACTTTTGTCCTTGTTTTTTTTAAATTTTTTTTAGTTGTAGTTGGACACAATATTTTAATTTATTTATTTTTATATGGTGCTGAGGATCAAACCAGTGCCTCACAAATGCGAGGCAGGCACTCTACCACTGAGCTATAGCTTCAGCCACTGTCCTTCTTTTAATGTATTATTTACTTATAAAATTTTTGTTGAAGACAAAATATTGAAAAAAATAATTTACAAAATGTGATATTTATTTATCATTGGAAGCAAATAAGTTGTGACAAAGTATGTGGGCAAATTTTCTCCAAACTAACCTTTATCTGGTTAATAGTACTTGGCAAACACCTTTCCTTATGTCTTTCAGGTCTGAGTTTGAGGATATGTGTATAGATGAGCCAAGTTGGATTTTGTTTTATTTAATTATGGAATTCCACCTTTGAAACAACTGTCAAATAATATTACTATTTGTTTATCTTTGTGGATACTTTTGGCAATGTTTGTATATAAAGTTATTTGCCCACAAGGATAAATTTACTGGCTTCAAGTTTCACATGGGAAGGGAAAGGATAAAAAGGTTAAACAAAACAAAATGTTGGTTTTGAGAAATCAGTTCATTAGGAAAGCATTCTATTTTTGAAACCTCCAAACTCAGTGGCTAGTAATAAAACGAAAAAACATTTAAACTGTTGTGGGAAGTTCCTGTTTTTGTTAATTTCATTTGCTTTGGCTGCACAGGTTCTATGGTTATCTAGAGTTGACCTTTGGTCATAACTGAATATAATATTTTATATAATCAATTATTTATTTCCTTAAATAAAAATATGTAGATAATTCTAACCATTATGTATGTATTTCATTTTCTGCATGTGAAAATAGTTACTGGTGGGAAGAAATAAACTGCACAATTTCACATGTTCCTTAGTAATGAGCCTTGGAAGTATGCTCAACATTCCACTTTTTATTAAGACAACAAGTACCAATAGGTAGCTGATTAAAGTATGATCATTTGCCCCTAAGGCATTGTGGAACAGAAAGCCTAGGACAAATGAAAAATCAATCACTGTTAGAATTTCTACCATAATTTATATCCTGTTGTTTCTTATAGAAATTTTATGTATTTCAGCAAAGTAAAGATAACTCTGCATAGTTTAATTGTACAACTTATCTCTATTAAAATACAATAATTAAGGCAAGCATAAAATTCATCATAAATCCCCAAATTTTGCTTATCTGAAGTCCTTCTTATTCCTTACATATATAAAATATTTGTAAAAGTTTGAATATATTTTTCATACTATGAAAGAAAATAGAAAAGTCAGAAACCCAAATATTTTAAATTGAATAATTCAAATGCATGATAATTATATTAAGGTTTTGCTTTATTTTTGCCAAACTCTTTTTAATATGAGTGTAGAATTTTAAAACATTAATCTCTCTAAAATATCCATTCATCCAACATTGATTCTTTCTTTAATTATTTTAGTAAATATTTCTCCAGAACCTATTACATGTCTTGAACTTTGCCATATCTTCAGTGTATAGACATTAATAAAATTTGGCCCACTATCCCTTGCTTTTCCCAGTAAAGAGAAGAAAAACATGGATAAATCAATCAGAATACTATAACAGTTTATAACAGTTGTTTAAGTACAGAAGGAATGATAACTACTTTGAAAGTGAGCATAAAGTTCATGAAAGCTTCTATGAACACGTAATAATTGAGTCTTAAAAAGTAGTATGAGTTTCTCACTCAGTGGAAAAAAAGAGGGACTTAAAGACATTCTATTCTAAAGAACTGAATTACAAGATAGCACGATATGTTATCAGAAATGGTAAGAAATTTGGAGGAAATGGTACCAGGTGGCTGATGGATGATGAGATTGTCAAGATAAATAGTGATCAGACTATGAAGGGTTTCATTTATCACACTAAAAATTTGAATTTAATTTGTAGGTGTTGGAGTAATATTGAAGAGCTCTAAGCAACAAAGTGATATTTTTCACTATGATGAGTAGACTGGAGCTAGAAGAAATCAGAGAAAGCTGTTGCAATAACCCAGGCAAAAAATAAATAAGTAAATAAATAAATAACAAGAGTCTGAATTCAGGAAACAAGTTACAACTACATGTGTAAGAACATTGCCATCCAGCTGGAATTTATCCTATTGCAGTATCCCCAGTTTGTGAAAACAGATTTTCCCTGACTGTAGAATATGCAGGAAATGTAATTTATCAATTCCTGCTCCATCATTTACTAATTGCATTACCTTAGATGAGTTAATTTCTTGACTTTCCAAAGCTGAAATATGAAAAATACATAAAATAAGTATTTTGTATGTATAAGTATTATATAACTATTATATAACTATATGCATTTATTTTCATATTTGTGCAAATATATTTGTATATATACATATATGAATATATATGTATATATACACAAATATTCAGTGATGGTAATAGTTAAATTAGAAAATACATGCAACTGAGCATGAAAATTTTATTAGTATTATTACTCAATATTATGGAAATATGATCTGTGAGAGATGTAAGTCCTTGAAACCTAAACAAAAATTATTTTTGGCACAACCTACATCCACCTTATTATTAAAATCATAAGGGAAATATAGAAATGTTGATCTGGATATTTTATTAAAAAACATTAACATGCTCTACCTTTAACCACAAATCTTTTTATTGGATTGTAGTGCCTATACCATTCATATCTCTATCAACACAAAACATAGTTTCTGCACAAAATATGCTTACCAAAATATTCTCTACATATTTTCTTCTTCTGGATATTTGTTCTAACCTATTTAAGACAAAATTCTATAGTTCCTAGTTATCATAATTCTGCACAATTTTTTAGACTTAATAACAATAGTTCACATTAAATATATTCAAATTAGAGCATTCAACTATAATTGCAATTTGTCTTTTAAATCTGTATATCAGTTGAGCTTTGTCTTTTCTTCTATTTAATTATATTTGGCTATTAATGAATTCTATCTTCATCATTCACTGTATGTGTGACCTTTGAAAAGTTACTTAGTCCTACTCAAATTCAGTTCTTTTGTTTTTACTAAAACACAAATTGATAGTATCTAAATCAAAATTAAATTATGGGAAATAAAATAAAATTTTTGGAAATTACTTAGCATAATGCCACAGAATGATTTCTAGAAAAATTTTGTTCCCTTATGATACTTTTTGTCATTATTTCAAAAGTTTCTCTAGAATTGTCCCCACATTATTGGTAAATACTTCAGTAAGAAAGTGCTGTTAATTGCTGAACATTGAGTGGGAGAAAAATGCTACAATTCAGGAAGGCTGCTATGTCTGGAGTAATGAGAAAAATATGAGTAGGGACCTCTCTAACACTTTCTTCTTCAAAGCATCAAGAACTGACTAAGATAACTAATAGATGGCTTTCTCTCTTATGAATACTTCTATGAGGGGGGGTGATAATTGACCCTTCTGAAAATGGGCTAAATGATGGTTGAAGATTGAAGGGAGTGTGTCACAAGTGGTATAGCTAGAGTATCAGGTCACATAAATATAAAGCAAAATAGAGCAAGTCAAAAATGTAGGTAAGAAAGCCAACTATAAAATTTAATAGTTTTGATATCTTGGGAAATTACTTAAAACTATAAATCTCAGTATCATATTTCAAAATAAAATAATATTATATACTGCAAATACTTACTAAATAATGAAATAATATAAGTCATGTGGGTACTTGCCATAAATTATTTAAACAACAAATAACAATGATATAAATATTATTATAGCATCCTCTACCTATTAAAAAAATCAACTATCCATTAATACTCATCTTTTTTAAAAATAATTTTTTACTTGTAGTTGAGCACAATACCTTTATTTTGCTTATTTATTTTTATGTGGTGCTGAGGATCTCAGGCCTCACATGTGCTAGGTGAGCTACTGCTGAGCCACAACCCCATCCCAATACACATGTTTTTGGTTTTTTTTTTTTTCATCAATTTAGATCTTTGGTCTAGCCTCCTTAAAATAAATCCTAAGCCAAAAGGACATTAGGGCACTTACAAAATTACATTTATCCAGGCATGGTGCTGGCTATAATCCCAGCAACTTTGGAGGATGAGGTAGGAGGATCTGAAATTCAAGGCCATCCACAGCAATTTAGCAAATCCCTCAGCAACTTAGAAAGACCCTGTCTCAAAGTAGAAAAAAATAAATTTAAAAAAGATTTTAAAAAAAGTTCTAGGGATATGGCTCCATTGGCAAGCACCCCTGGGTTCAATCCCTGACCCTAAAAAGAAAATAAAAAATTGTATTTATCTAAACAATCTAAGTGTAGTTCATTAATTATGTAATCCCAAGTAAAATTTTTTGTTATATACGTGTCTTTGTAGAACCCCAAATTATCAATATTTTAGTTAATGTTAAGTTATATGCTTGAGAGACTATCACACTGTATTTATACAAATCTATTTTGAAAATACTACATTTTATTTGTTCTCCTATTTTCTCTATATTGGTCTGCATATGTGCACACTTTGTTCATTTCTGTATCACCAATAATACATAAGTGTCTGGCACATAGTTGGTTCTCAATAAGTATTCACTGAATGTATTCTTTCTGACTGGTTTCTCCCTGATAAGTACATATATGAACATCCTAAGAATTCTGAACAATTACAACAAAATAATACATCTTATTAAGAAAATAGTTCATATTTTCAAAAATGACAAAAAATAAATCGAATGTGTGTTGACCCAACATTATCATTTGCTTTTAAAAACATAGTGAAGGGCTGGGGTTGTGGCTCAGCAGTAAAGCACTTGCCTCCCACATGTGAGACCCTGGGTTCGATCCTCAGCACCACATAAAAATAAATAAGTGAAATAAAGGTTTTGTGTCCAACTACAACGAAAAAATAAAATATTAAAAAAACATAGTGAAAGCCTCTGTATATGATGCTTCTATGTTCTTAGATAAGTAAAAATCATTGCAGTGTGTAAGTAGTTTCCCAATTGTGATCTCTATCTAGAGAACAGAGTGACTACTAATCAACTCAGTAAAATGTCTTGACAATTACAATTTATCCATAAAATAATCCTACAATGAAAGTTCCATTCTTTTCAATCAAAGCTGGAGTTCACCAGAGAGAAATTCTTTCTGAGGCCAGACCCATATATGTTTTCTATCTATTTATTTTCCATCCTCACAATAATCTGATCTTTCCTTTGCCATAGGCATTGGGTTCCTCAAAAAAAAAAAAGAATATGTAACTTAAAAAAAATCTCTAGGACTGGGATTGTAGCTCAGTGGCAGAGCACTTGTCTATGTGTAAGGCACTGGGTTTGATCCTTAGCACCACATAAAAATGAACAAATAAAAGAAAAGCATTCTGTCCATCTACAACTACAAAAATAATTTAAAAAAGAAAACTTTGTATTTAAAAAAATATCTTTTTTCTGAGTTTTTTAAAACAAAAAATCTATAAGAATGGATATTAATAAATTTTCCTACTCCACAAACTAAGTGAAATATGATATAAAATATTATTTATATTTCTACATTATTTTATTGTATGATATAGATTAGAAATGAATAAGAACTACTTAAACTGGCTGGGAGAGTGTCTTTATATCAGCTAGCAAAAGTAAGGAGGTAATAATTTTTTCATTATGCAAGAAAAACTAAATTAAAAATGAAAATCACATGAATTTAGACCCATATTTAATCTATGTGGCTAAGTGTTTCAACTATTTTAATGAATATGGAAATGTTTATAGAGAATTTTAGTGATATAGAACAAAACTTCTATTAACCATATGTTCATACAACTAACTAGACTATTCTGCCTACTAATTTTCTCTTGAGGAAAAAATGAACTCAAAAAAATTAACACTAACAAAATGAATAACCCACTCAATAAATGACAAAAGATTTAGAGTCACTTATCAAAAAGAATTCAAATGGCCAAAAATATATATGAAAACATTCAATGTCCTTGGCAATCCAGGAAAATACAAATCAAAATACACTGAGATGACATCTCACTATAGTGAAAATGGTGATCACTGGGCTGGGACTGGAGCTCAGTAGTGGAGTGCTTGCCTTGCATGCATGAGGTGCTAGGATCGATCTTCAGCACCACATAAAAATAAACAAAGATATTGTATCCATCCACAGCTAAAAAAATTTTAAAAATGGTGATCACCACTAATACAAACAATGGTCAGACCTGGTGAGAATGTGAGAAAGAGGTACAATTAAATTTTGTTGGTGGAATTCAAGATTATCTAATCCATTTTGGAAAGTAGTATCTCTGTTCTTGGTATAAATTCAAAGATCTAAAATTAGTATTCTATGGTGATACATGAATATTAATGTTTATAGCAGTACAATTAACAGCAGCCAAATTATGGAACCAGCCTAGATACCCATCAATGGTTGAAAGGATAAAGAAAATGTACATATATCACATTTTCTTTATCTATTCATCCACTGAAGGGCATCTAGGTTGGTTCCACAGTTTAGCTATTGTGAATTGTGCTGCTATAAACATTGATGTGGCTCTGTCCCTGTAGTATGCTGTTTTTAGGTCCTCTGGGTATAGACCCAGGAGAGGGATAGCTGGGTCAAATGGTGGTTCCATTCCAAGTTTTCTAAGGAATCTCCATACTGCTTTCCAAATTGGTTGAACCAATTTGTAGTCCCACCAGCAATGTATGAGGGTGTATTTTCCCTCACATCCTCTCCAACACTTACTGTTTTTGTATTCTAGATAACTGCCATACTGACTGGAGTGAGATGAAATCTTAGATTTAAGAAAACACAGTGAGCTTGAGGGAACCACAGAAACAATTTAATATAATAATAATAAAACTTAATAAAGAGATGTAAAGTATTATAAAAAATTGTTGAGCTAAAAATATACTCACAAAAATTAAAATCATGATAGAATCTATAGCTGAATACATAAACAAAAGTAAAAAATTGGTAAGCTGTAAGACAGACTATTTGAATGTAAACAGCTGAAGGAGAAAAAAATACAATAACCTAATGAACAGGGAAGAAGAAAGATTACGGGAATTTTGGAATGATAGAAAAATAACAAATATTTCAGTTATTTGGAATCAAGAAAGCCTTGAATTGCTAAAGGGGTATAAAACTTTAAAAAAATAACAGGTATCTTCTCAGAACCTAGAAAAGACTATATATTAAGAATTGTATGCAAAAAAAATAAGAGAGCTCATGTATAATGGCATAATTTGGTGTGAATATACTTTATATACAGAGTTACAAAAATTGTGCTGTGAATGGATAATTATGAATGTAATGCACTCCACTATTGTCATGTATGTAAGAAATAAATAAAAAATGAAAAAAAAGAACAAATATCTAGGTTAAAGAAGCTCAGGGGTCACCTTCCAAATTGATCTCAAAAAATTTTACCCCATGACATAATCAAGCTCTCACATGTAAAAGATAAAGATTCCCATGACTCCAAGAGAAAAGAAATAATAAATCCTAGATTGTCCCCAATTATTCTGACAGATGACTTCTAACCACATCCTTTTGGTCAGAAGAGAGTGGCATCAGAATATTTATTACATTACTGAAGAAAATTAAAAAAAAAACAGTTGACAAGGCTGGGATTGTGGCTTAAATGTGGAGTGCTGGCCTCATGGGTGAGGCACTGGGTTCAATCTTCAGCACCACATATAAATAAAATAAAGATATTGTATCCACCTATAACTAAAAAATAAATACAAAAAAAATAATTTACTATGATGGGAAACATTTTATTAACAACAACAACAACAACAACAAAAGTGTTGACCAAGAATACTATACCCACCAAAGTTTCCTTTAGGGATAAAGACTGCCATAGGCAAAATAGAGAGAATATATCTCCACCAGAAATTCTCCACTAAAAATGTTAAAGGAAATATTTCAAATTGAAAAACAGATACATTAATGAGTAAGAAGAAAGCATAAGTTAGTATAGAACATACTGGTAAGAGTAATTATGCAAGTAAATTCAGAATGCTCTAATATTATAAGCATGGTACATAAACCATTTATAGCTTTAGTATGAATAATAATGTACAAAATAACTGCACTAATATGTCAAGCACTAAGCAATATAGTAGAAAGATGTAAAATGGGATATCAAACATACAAAATATGGGAAGAATGAAATGCTACTATAATTTTTTATGACTACTCTTTTTCTTATTCTTTGGTTGTTGTGTTCTAATCTTTATGCTCAGATAAAGACACTATCATTTTGAAATTGTTTGTTATAAACAAAATATGTTTTGGAATATCTCACTGTAACAACAAAGCAAAATTAAATGATGTTCCAAAATAATGAGGAATCAAAATACATTACTAGTGTGATTAACTTAATCAACAAGTAAGGTTATAAGAAAGGAAAAAAGAAAGGAAATACAACAAAACACTAGAAAACGAGTTGCATAATGGCTGGAGTAAGACCTTATCTATCTATAATTACTTTTAATATAAATAGATTAAATTATTCAATTAAAAGATATGGAAATATTGAATGGATAAAATAAGTTTATAAGCAGTCACCTTCTGGATATCTGAGTGTGAATATAAGCATCCAGTTAACTACAAACACAAAAGAGAGAACAGTACATAGAAAAACTATGCTAGATGAATTACACTGAAATTCACTACATATAGAATCATAAGTAAATATATAGTTTCTTTAAGCCAAAGTTAATTAATAAATACTACATGACTATGTAAATATTTTTCAACCTTAATCATCTTAGAAAAAACCTTAATCATCTTAGAAATATAGATTCTGATGATGTAAATCTAGGCTAGGGTTCAATTATCTACATTTCTTTCTTTTTTCTTTTCTCTACTGGGGATTAAACCCAGAAGCACTTTACCACTGAGCCACAAACCAAGCCCTTTTTAGTTTTTGAGACATGGTCTTACTAAGTTGCTTAGGCCCTCACATATATTGCTGAGGCTGGCTTTGAACTTGTGATCAGCTTTCCAAGTGCTGGGACTATACAGATGTGTACCACCATGCCTGGCAATAATCTAAATTTCTAATGAGATCCATAATATGGGGAAAATACTGAATAAACTTTGATTAACAAAGACCTCTGTGATAGTATACGAAATTATTAATGAAGGCAAAGGCTATTATAGTCAATACTGTTTGTAATTGAACAAAATAAACTCATTGATCTTATTCATTTTTAGTGCTGAGTAAAATTTCATTACATATAAATGCCTCAATTTTTAACCATTCATTCACTGAAGGACATCTAGGTTAGCTCCACAGTTTAGCTATTGTGAATTGTGCTGCTATAAACATTGATGTAGCTGTGTCCCTGTAGTATGCTGTTTTTAGGTCCCTTGGGTATAGTCAGAGAAGAGAAATAGCTGGGTCGAATGGTGGTTCCATTCCCAGCTTTCCAAGGAATCTCCATACTGATTTCCAAATTGGCTGCACTAATTTGCAGTCCCACAAGCAATGTATGAGTGTACTCCCCCCATCCTAGCCAACACTTGTTGTTTGTCTTCATAATGGCTGCCATTCTTACTAGAGTGAGATGGTATCTTAGAGAGGTTTTGATTTGCATTTCTCTGATTGCTAGAGATGATAAGCTTTTTTTGGTATGTTTGTTGATTGATTACATATCCTCTTCTGAGAACTGTTTGTTCAGGTCCTTGGCCCACTTGTTGATTGGATTATTTTGTTTATTCTGTTGTTGTTGCTTATCTTGTTGAATTTTTTATATATCTTAGAGATTAGAGCTCTATCTGATATGTGAGGGGTAAAAATTTGTTCCCAGGATGTAGGCTCCCTGTTTACCTCACAGGGTATTTCTTTTGCTGAGAAAAAAAGCTTTTTTTAGTTTGAATCCATCCCATTTGTTGATTCTTGGTTTTAATTCTTCTGCTATAGGTATCTTATTAAGGAAGTTAGGGCCTAGCCCCACATGATGAAGATTAGTGCTTACTTTTTCTTCTATTAGGCACAGATTCTCTGGTTTAATTCCTAGGTCCTTGGTCCATTTTGAGTTAACTTTTGTGCATGGTGAGATATAGGGATTCAGTTTCATTTTGTTGCATATGCATTTCCAGAGCAATTAGACACATGAAAGAAATTAAAGGAATCACTATAGGAAAAGAAAAACTTAAACTAGCACTATTTGCTGACGATATGATTCTATACCTAGAAGACCCAAAAAATTCCACCAGGAAACTTCTAGAACTAGTAAATGAATTCAGCAAAGTGGCAGGATATAAAATCAACACCCATAAATCAAAGGCATTTCTGTACATCAGGGACAAGTCCTCTGAAAAGGAAATGAGGAAAATTACCCCATTCACAATATTCTCAAAAAAAATTACTTGGGAATTAATGTAACAAAAGAACTGAAAGATCTGTATAATGAAAACTACAAAATCCTAAAGAGAGAAATAGAAGAAGACCTTAGAAGATGGAAAGATCTACCTTGCTCATGGATAGGCAGAATTGACCATACTACCAAAAGCATTATACAGGTTCAATGCAATTCTGATCAAAATCCCAATGGCATTCCTCATAGAAATAGAAAAAGCAATTATGAAATTGATCTGGAAAAATAAGAGACCCAGAATAGCTTAAGCAATTCTAAGCAGGAAGAGTGAAACAGGTGGCATCACTATACCAGACCTTAAACTATACTACAGAGCAATAGTAACAAAAACAGCATGGTACTGGCATCAAAACAGGCTGGTAGAACAATGGTACAGAATAGAGGACACAGAGACTAATCCACAAAATTACAACTACCTTACATTAGACAAAGGTGCCAAAAGCATGCACTGGAGAAAGGATAGCATCTAAAATAAACTCATTTTAAATTAAAATACATTAATATTATCTTCTCACATATTACAACAGATAATCCAAACATAATAGGGACACACTCACACATACACTGTTCCTCAGATCTATAAATTCAATACTTGTTCTTTTATGCATATATTCATATAAATAAGATGGTAGTATAAAAAATGCAGTGACTATACAGAAAACCTTTAGACTGGAAGGATAGAAAGCCTTAATATCATGCAAATAGAATGATAATATTTAATTGGCAGGAGAAATATCAAAGCAAATTTACTTTGTAATAAATTTTATTTGAGATTCTGTTTAAATATCAGAACCTTAGGCAATTTGTATTTACCCTTATTGAACTAAAAAGGCAGTGCTTGATTAGAGAGTATAAGGAAACACATTTTCATTCATTCATTGATCCTCAATACATTGCTGCTTTATGAGTTGCTATTTTGGAAAGAAATTAAAACAGAGTAGATCTAACCTAATTGCTAAGGTCAAGATTGTACAAATTATAGTAAGCAAATTAACACAAAATTACGGGATCTTTCTCTCTGGTTTCAACATCAACTTCAAAAGAAGACCAGGATTTTCTATTTTATAGCTTAATCTCTAGTTTCTTTTTATAAGTTATTTAAATAACATTGAGATGAAAAAGATTAGACAAAACAGTGACACAAATTTACCCCTTTGTGAATCCAAGCATCATAGAAAACAATGAACTCAAAGATGCTTAAGATTATTTGCTACTGTTAATTTTCTGAAGAAGCTGCTTGATCACACTAATTTATGTATATAAGTAATTTCTAGTCATGTTTATTGAGGGAACATTTCAAATTTGATGAATAAGGAGTTAGTTGCTGATAAGTTGAAGAATATGTGCTCCTTTTGGTTCTACCTGACTAGTGCATGTTAGTAGGTTTTCTGATCATGGAAATATACAGGGAAGCCTTCCTGTGGTGAGCAAACTCCCATGCTTGGAATGCCCAGCAGTTTCTCCTTGAAGCTATCAAGGTAACTATACAGGCGCTCTATATAGTTTCTATGGCGATGTCCTTGGATGAAAGCATTCTGTGTTTATATTAGCCTGGACCTTATCTCAGTTATCTAGCACTTGTGTCTAAAGGAATTCTAAATCATAATGTAGTCATGGTAAGGATGAGCTATGTAACTTTTGATATAAATAAATGAGGCTGCTGGGAGGAGAAGCCACTTCTTTTCATGTTTCTGCATGTGTGTGTGTGTGTGTGTGTGTGTCTCCTTTGCTCACTTCTTTATACTTGTTTGTTGGTAAAATAAATGAAATTTCCTAAATTATTGTAAGATGATTGAAAAATTCATAAATATTATAAAAGATTAGAAACACTTTCATGTAGAGATTAAAATACTGCATTCCTAACACCATTACCACTATACTTATGGGAACACTTGTATAGTAATAGAGAAATTCTGGTGACTATAGATAATTTTTACAACTGTACTAGAATATAATTCAAATAGTAAACAATTTAACCATTAAAATGATAAATAGTAAATTATTAATATTTAATACTTCAAACCAATGACACTCTGTATTTTCGGTAAGGCAGATCAGTGGTAGTAAAATCTTAAGCAATTATTTATTTATCTGAGAATGTCCACATTTTTCCTCACTGTTATAAAACAATTTTATTGAATGTGGAATACTGGGTATACATTTTTTAGCAATTTAATTATATTATCCTCTTGTCTTTTAGCTTCTATGATTTTTGATGATCAATAATTTCTCTTGCTGCTTTCAACATTCTTTGTCCTTTGACTTTAACCATTTATTTAAAATGTGACAGAAGTTCATCTCTTTAGATTTACCTTACTTTGAGTTTATTGCTTCTTGGGTTTATGTGCCTGTGTCTTTTGTCAACTTGAGAAGTTTTTAGCCATTGATTCTTCAAGTATTCCTTCAGTCCTTTTTATTTTCCACTGCTTCTGGGAATTCCATTATGTATATGTTTCTTCAATTAATGATGCCACACAGTCACTGTTTACTGTTTTTCATTCACTTACTTTATATTTACCTTAATTTTTTTTAAAAAATATTTTTGTTGTCAATGGACCTTTATTTTATTTATTTATACATGGTGCTGAGAATCAAACCCAGTGTATCACACATGCCAGGCAAGTGCTCTACCACTGAGCCACTACTCCAGCCCCTGTATTTCCTTTAATTGAAAAAATATATTTTTAGTCATACATGGACACAATATCTTTATTTTATTCATTTTTATGTAGTGCTGAAGATAGAACCCAGTGCTTTACATGTGTGAGGCAAGCATTCTGCCACAGAGCCACAACCCCAGATCTTCCCTTACTTTTATTGACTCTTTTTTATTCTACTATACCCAAATTCAATAAGGCCAATTGGTTCTGTCTTCAAGTTTGCTGATTTTTTTCTTCTTCCTGCTCAAATATGTTGATGAACTCCTCAACTGATTTTTCATTGCATTCTGTTTACTTTTCTTGACTTTGTAAAAAATAAATTATATTTAATGATATCCAATTATTTCATACATTAATTTCCTGTAATTTATTGTCCTTGTTTAGTTTTGGAAGGAGACAAGAAGGGGATTGGGTAAAAGTTGAATACATTTAAGACAGTTGTTTTAATTTTTTTCTATTAAATCAAAAGCCTTAGGAATGGTTTTCATCAACTTGTTTTATTCCTTTGTATAATACATAATTTTCTTTTACTTCTTATGATGTACAATTTTGGGTCAAAATATATATTATGATATCCTAATGTTGTAAATCTAGAGGGGAAATTCTCCTTTACCAGTAGTTAGTTTGTTGTTCTTAACTTATCATTCTGGTTTCTACTGTTCTAGGCTGGAGAAGTATGTTTTGATACTTTTCTAAACTCTTTACAAACCTGTATTTTTGATCATGTGTGATCACTGAAGTGTATGTACTACGTTCATGTTTAGCTAGTATTCTGACAGAGATTTCATTGAATTTGAAGAGCCAAAAATTAATGAAAAAAGACAATAAAAACAAACACCTCTCCCAGTCTTTGTAGATTCATTCTATTTGTGACATTCTTCCAACAAACTTAGTCAGTGTTGCACTGAGTTGTTTGTCTTGATCAGTTAACTTTCCCTCCAGGCATCTATAATTTTTCAGTTCACCTGGCAGCACTTTTCAGCAATCTGCTCTAAAATCATAGGTAAACACCTTACACCAGACATTCAAAAATATCTGAGATGTATTACACTAGACATAGGCGACAATTTGCAAATAATGTCCTCTTTTCTCCCACTAGAAATGGAGTAGGGCATCATACTGGCAAAGCAGGTGGTCCCATTCTTCATCACAACCCATGGCAATGCCTTCTGGCTAATCGCTAGGTGGCTAGGTGTGCTCTTAGCCACATGTGGCCCCAGGACTGGGAAGCCTGTAGCAGCCAGCAAGTTAAGTTCCCTCTTTTCTGATGCAACATGCGTTATGTCATGCCTTACAGCAATTGGTTATGTTCATGAATTCTCCATATCATCATCAGCATTGTTATTTTCCAACTTTTTGATTATATTCAATGTATTAAGTGTGAAGTTTTCCTTCATTTGGTAAATCAGTGTTTTTCACTTTCCTACATCTACAAAGGGAGTTGAGAAAAACATGCACATGCACAAGAATGGATACATGTTCAAAAATTACAGTGAAGATATTTCCCTTTATCCTGTGACCAGTCCTTCACAATTGAGGTAATAAGAATATGCTTGGGATACAGGAGATTATTCAGGGGTCTCTTAGTACTATCATGTTCTGAGATTAGTCCAATGGAAGACTTCAATAATTCAATCCTAGCAGAACAACGAATCACTTCTATCATTCAGAAATGAAAGATTTGGTCCCACCAGGTAAAGAAAAGTAAATTGTTGGGTTGATTACTGAAAGCAAAGGGGAGAGACAATTGGTATTAGAAATAGGTAATTAAAAATAGCAGGTACAATTATTTGATGAGCTGAAGAAACAAGGACTATAATTCTCCTAAATATTTCCTCTGTTTTCTTGTGAATATTTGTATTTATATGCATACACTTACATGCATATAAATCTATTTATATATGTATACTAAATATGTTTAATTTTTTCATTATTTTATTCACTTATGTAACAAAATATATATTTACTCCATATCATAATATTTAAGTATTAATTTTAAACCATGCTACTCATGTAATGGGAAACCAAGTAAAATAAATTTCAATGAAAAACTTTATAACCCTTTCTAGTGAGGGGTTAGAATGGATCAAGAAAATGTGATAAATATATATATATATATATATATATATATATATATATATATATATATATATATATATATATATTAGTGTTCAGTCACAAAAAATGTTCAGTCACACATAAAAAATAAAATCCTAACATCTGTGGCAACATGAATGGAATATGGAGGACAATATGTTAAGTAAAGCCAGTCACAGAAAAATACATTCTACAAATTCTGTTTTCTTTTTCCCTTCTTTTTTATTGGTTCTTTTCAGTTATAACAATAGGATTCATTTTGACATAATTATAAAAAGCATGGAATATAATTACTTTTAAGTCATTCAGTAGTAATGTCCATTCCCCTTCTCTCCTCCCTTCCCTTGTTCCTCTACTGATCTTTCTGCTATTTGCTTATATTTTTTAAATTACTGTCTTGTGAATGTACATGATGGTGAAATTCACTTCTTTCATTATCCCATCACACTTCCCTTTCTTTGTCTACTCCACGGATCTTTCTTCTATTTATTTGTTATCCACCCCTTATTTTGGATTAGCTTTGCTTCTCAGAAAAAAACATATAACCTTTAACTTTTTGGGACAGGCTTATTTCACTTAGCATAATAATCTCCAGTTCCTTCCATTTACTGGCAGATGCCATAAACTCATTGTTCTTTATGGTTCAATAATACACCATTGTGTATATATACCACTTTCTTTATCATTCATCTTTTGAATCATTTGTATGTGTGATCATTTTCCAGAAATCTTTAATCACAGAAATTATGCAAGTTTGCTAAAGATAAACTGTTTATTAATTGGATTTTTTTGGTAGTAGGCATTGAACTTAAGTGTACTTTACCATAGAGTGAAATCCCCAGGCTCTTTACTTTTAATTTTGAGGAAGGGTCTTGCTAAATTGCTGAGGCTAACCTGGAACTTGTGATCTTCCTGCCTCGGCCTTTAGAGTAGCTGGGAATTACAGAAATGTGCCAACACACCCAGCTTGCAAATTGGAAAATCATATTGAAACCAGGTTTTCTTATTTCAAACCCAATACTCATTCTACAATCACACAGCTCACTCTATTATATTTCTGGTTGCATTGTAAATAGTATTTGATATGATATTGTGAAAGAATTCTAAGAAATATAAATATGATAACATAAGGTTAACAAGAATACAATCTTTTAAAATGGAAATTATATGGTTCAAATCTAGAATATCCCTAAAAATTTCATGTATTTTAAGTCTTGTTCCCCCCTGCAGAAATGACCAGAGATGGGGCATTTGGGAAGTGATTGGGTCACTAAGGCTCTGATCTCAGCAGTGGAATAATCCATGGATAGCTTAATGGACTACTGGGAGTTTGAGGAAAATGTGTACAAATGGGACATGCTTAGGGGAAATAGGTCACTGGGGATGCATGTTTGAAAACTATATCTTATCATACCTAACAACTGTTCCTCCTCTTCCTCCTCCTCCTCCTCCTCCTCCTCCTCCTCTTCCTCCTCCTCCTCCTCCTCCTCCTCCTCCTCCTCCTCCTCCTCCTTCTTCTTCGAGGCTTCCATTAACTGAGCCACTTTCCTTCTCTACAACATTCTACCATGATATTCTTCCTCACCTCAGGCCCAAAGCAACTATGTAATCCAACCATGTAGTAAACTAAATATTTTTTTATAAAGTTTTCCAGTCAGGTATCTCACCAAATTTCTTTTCTCACACTGTCCAACAAGAAATCATTCATATTATTGAAACTGAGTTACTTTCCTGTTTTTTCCAAATTTACAAATAAAAAATTTACTGTGTGAATATAATATTGGTAAGATGGTAGAATAAAAGTTTTGACACTCTTTTACTTCACAGAATACTTGACATACACAGAAATGTATGTATGTAGTGGTCATCAAAAGTACTAATTTTTTAGTACTATCCCTTTCCATTTGTACAGAACTCATGACTCATTTCATGCTAATAAGTCATTTTTTGTTGAGTATCACTACACACAATGGATCACTGGAAATAACAGTAGTACAAAATATTTCTGTCAATATCTAAAACAAAACTTAAAAGAATAATAGTGACAATACTGGGCCAAAGATATCATATTGTGTAGTTCTAAAATGCAAATATATTCAAAATATCAGGTAAAAACCTTTCAAACTGACAAGCCAGTATTATTTACTTGGAATTTCCCAGGAACAAAATTTACTAATTTCTTTAATGGTTATAAAGCTGTTTTCTCATATTTTGTCAGTCAGGCTAGGCTTATGACAACAATGAAGAAAATGCACATGCACTTAAGGGAATTAAGATAATAAAAATAAGTAGTACATTTGCATGTTTCCTGAAATTTTTACACCAGAAAACTCTGCTAATCTATCATGGAAGTTCTCCTGAGAATATATTTCACCATAGATCTGCATACAGCTACTATTCAACAATAAGAGTTGGGATCTGAATTGAAGCTTTTTGGATATTCTCATAAAGAATATAATTTATAGTTCTGTAATACCCCTATATATTGCCTTATAGATTCATAGATTTAAGTGTAAAATTTGTTCTATTTTCAAATGGAATGATCCCCAAAATGTGGAACATTTTTCATTAAACTAACAAATGTGAAAAATATATGCTGGTAAAGGAAACTATTTTCTAGACAAATATATAGGCTTTACATTTTATTGGCAAATGGCCATCTACTAATATTCTGCTGTGAATACAATAGAACACATGATTCTTCTTTTTCCATTTATATGTTTTCTATTAAATTTAATTAACTTTCTTTTCTCACACTGTCCAGTAAGAAATTCGTTTTATTATCGAAACTGAGTTACTTTCCTCCTTTTCCAAATTTACAACTCAAAAATTTACTATGTGAATATGATATCGACAAGATGGCAAAATAGGAGTTTTGGTCCTCTTTTCCCTAAAACAAAACATCAATTGAAATAAACATTTACTCATGAAAATACTTTCACAAGAATAAGTAATCCAGCTGAGCAATTATAGCAACTTAGAGGATCATATTTTTAAATGATGCATTAAAGTCTCTATGGACCCAGATATCATGGCTTACTTAACACCAGACAGGATTTAATGAATTCAAACTCAAGGCCCACCTCAGGTTCATAATCACCTTCAACATACCCAAGCTCTAGGCTAGCTCTTGTGGACTCTGGATATAGGAAAGCCCCAGTGCCATGTCAATCCCTACATTCTATGCCCTATGCTGGCTTCTGGGGATCCAGACTTCAAGCCTGCCCTTGATAACCCAGGCTCAAGGCATGTATCTGGAGTCCTATGTGCTGGGATCAGCCTTGTACACTTTCATTCCAGGCCTTCCCCCAATAGATCCAGACACTAGATTCTTCCCTATATACTCAGAATAAAACCCATTCAATGGACACAGACACAAGCACTAGATGGGACCCTACAAATTCGGGCTCAAAGTCTGTTCCATGATTTAGGACAATGACTGTGATCATAGCACAATTTTGGTAGTCATAGACCCATATTACAGGCCTAACCCATGTAAATCCAACCTCCAAATCCCCGGCTCCAGACAGGCTTCTGAAAATCCAGACTTGAAACAAGCCCTAGTATCAGGTCAACACCTAAGGACTCACACTTAAGTTTGTTTCTAGAGACTCAGATCCCAAGACTAGCCCCACAGTCTGAAGAACCAGACCTATCTCAAAGTACTCTAGCACCAGAATGGTCCTTGCAAATTCAGGACCAGGTCTATCCAGTGTACCAAAGCACCAATACCACTCTTGCACCATACTAGACCCCTACTTCAAACTCAAATCTTATACTTTTATACCAGACTCCAGAATATCTTAAATAACCCTAGTATCAGTACATCATCCATGATCTAGGTACCAAGCAAAACACAGAACATAACCAGCCCTTGTTGACTTAGACTAAAATTGTACTTCATGCTCTAGGACACTGCCATAGTTCCACACTCCAAGACATTCCCTATAATACCAAACTCCAGGACCTCACCTGTGAACCCAGGGTCTAAATACTCACCATCATCAGTACAGTTCTGAGGTCACAGGATCTAGATTGTTGCTTCGGTCAACAGGCTAACACCTGCATATCTAATTTCCAAGCCTCCCTGGTGCACCTGCCCTCATAACCCCAGACTGAAAATTAAAACCCATAATTCAGGCATAAGTTTTGGTACCACTGACCCAAACTCCTGGGCTATTCCCATGGGCTCAAGATCCAGGACCAACCCAGTGACCCTAATACCATTCTCTTTCTTATACATTCAGGATCAGGCCTATTATTTATTATCCAGTTGTCAGTCATGCAAGAGCACCTGGCCAGCTAACATGTACTGAGGCTCAAGGCTTGCCCAAGGCTCACACAGACATTTTTGGCCCTAGGCAGTAGGCAGTCATTCATAGCACAAAATATAGAGCTATCTCAGTAGACACTGGCTTTTGCCAAGATTGAGGCCAGCCTCCACAGACACAGGCCCTATGCTGACCCCAGTGGCCCAAGTCTCTAAGATTATCCTAAAGTAGATCATTCCTCCTAGATAGAGGTTCCAGGATGGACCACCCAGAATCTCTGAACAGAACAAATGTTGTTGGATTTTATGCTCTAAAGCCAGTCTGTAAATATGGTTAAGTAAGTATGATTGCTTCAAATGTGCCCAGAACAGTACAAGACACAAATATTAGGAACATTCAAGAACACATGAAACTACCAAAGGAAAGAAACAATATATCAATGAGTAACTTTAAAAAACTGGACATCTGCAAGTTACCAAAAAGACAAATGAGAATAATAATCTTTAGAAAGCTCGGTAAACTAAAAGAGAATATGAGTATATGATTTATTAAAAGCAGAAAAAATAGATACAGGAACAAAATGAGAATGTACAAAGAGATAGAAACCATCACAAAAGATATAGTCATTCTGAAGTTCAAAAGCAAAATAATAGAGCTGAAAAATTTCATAGAGAGCTTCAACAGTAGATATTATTAAACAAAAGAAAGAACTGGTGAGCTTGCAGACAAGTTATTTGAAATTATCCAGAGAAACAAAAGAAAAAAATTAAATAAAAACCAAATATGAAGAAACCTTATAGTACTGATGATATACTATTAAATGAGCCAACATATGCATTATATATAGTTCAGAAATAAATAATGAAAAACTAACTAAAAAAGATTATTGAAAGAAATAATGACTAATAATCTAGATAAGGAAATGAATATGCAGAATCATGAATTTCAAAGAATTTCATATGATTAAACATAAATCAATCTTCACCAAGATACATTCTAATCAAATTACTAAAAGTAAAAACAAAAATCAAAACCTTAAAAGCAGCAACTTATCACATGTATAGGAACCCACCATGAGACTGGAATGGACTTATCAGCAGAAATATTGCAGGCCAAAGAGAATGCTATGATATGTTGACATCACTGAAATAAAAATAAAATGCTGCAAGCCTAGAATAATATGCCTTGAAAATTTTTCCTTCTAGAACGAAGGAGAGAACAATATTTCCTAGACTAACAAAGGTTGAATACGTTCATTACCATTAGACCTGTCTTATAAGAAATAATAAAGAAAATTTACTGATTTTGAAATGAGTGAATACGAAAACATGAAAACCTATTAAAGTATAAAAGTCAATATAAAGATAAGGGTACTATCACTTTCAAAATAATTTGACATCTTAATTGTGGCATATAGGTCACATTTCTCTCTAACATAAGTTAAAAGACAAAAGTATTCAGATAACAAGAGCTACACATTTTAATTTATGCACACTATAAAGCTATGCAAACTGTAACATCAATAACAGATACTATTGAGGGAAATAAAATTGTAGAGTGTACATAATTGAAATTCCATTTTATCAGCTTAAAGTAGACTTATGTAAATATCAGATATTTTGTTTAAGATTCATAGTAATCATGTAGAAAACATCTAGCAGATTTATAAAATATAAATATTAAGGGATCAATCAGAATCAATACAAAAATTATCAACTCACAAATGATGATTACAAGAGAGAAAGAAATGAACAAAGGAACTACAATAGTCAGAAAGCAACTAACAAAAATGCAATAGCAAGTGCTTAGCCTCTAACAATCATTTTTAAATAAATATTACCATTTTCCAATAAAAAAACTTAGAATGGAGCTGAGGTTCTAGCTCAGTGGTAAAGCAGTTGACTAGCATATGTGAACCATGGGGTTTGATCCTCAGCACATAAAAAATTTTTAAAACATTAGAATAGATAAATGGATCAAAAAGAGTATTCAACTATATACTGCCTAAATAGACTCTATCATTAGGGACATAGGCTGAAAGTAAAGTGAGAGAAGAGTTTTATGCAAATGACAATCAAAAGAGAGGAACAATAGTTGTATCAGAGTACACATTAAGAGGTTAAAATTAAGAGGATAAAAACTACTACAAGACACAAAGTAGGTCATTGTATGTTGATAAGAAAGTCAATGAGTCTAGAGGCAATAACAGTTGTTAATATGTATTTACCCAACATTGTAGCATCTAAATATAAGAAGCAAAATTTAAAAGAACAGAAGGAAGAAATAGTATTATAATAAGAATCTTCAGAATTCCATTTTCCATAAAGGATAGATCATCCAGAGAGAAAATTAATAAGAAAACAGTTGACTTGAAAACACTGTAGACCAAGGGAACATAACATGTTGTAGGAGTTTGAATTTGTATTTTCCCCAAAGGTCCGTGTGTTCTCTCAGTTGGTGCTATTATAAGGTGATGGAAACCTTTAAGAAATGGGGCCTAGTGGGAAGTTTTAGGTCATTAGAGGTATTCACTCATAGGGGATTATGGGATGCCAGTCTCATTCTCTTTCTCTTTGTTTACTGACCATTTCAAAATGAGCAGCTTGATCCATCATGCAGTCCGCACAATATGTGGCCTGATCACAGGCCCACAAGAAATGAGATAACCCAACAATAGATTGCAACCCCTGTTAGGCAAAATAAACATTTTCTATTTATGATCAATGATCTCAGGTATTTTTTACAAAACTGGAAAGCTGACTATCACACACACATACACACACACACACACACACACACACACACACACACATACACACACATATACAGACTATTGAATACAATAGCAACACACATCCTTTTCTAGTTTGCACAAACCTTTACCTGCAATAGATTATATATTAAGTCACAAAAGAATCCTAACAAATTTGAGAAGACTGCAATTTTATCAAGTAGCTTCTTTAAACCCAATGGTATAAAACTAGAAATTGAAAGTGGGAGAAAAATTGAGAAACTCACAAAAATGTTGAACTTAAGCAAAACATTACTGAGCAACTCTCTAGGTGACAGAAGAAATTTAAAAAATCTTGAGATGATGAACATTTTTTAATGTATTTGTTGATTGATTGTATATCCTCTTCTGAGAAGCGTCTGTTCACGTACTTGGCCCATTTGTTGACTGGGTGATTTGTTTTTTTTTTGTTTTGTTTTGTTTTTTTTTTTTTTTTGGTGCTTGGCTTTTTGAGTTCTTTATATACCCTAGAGATTAGTACTCTATCTGATGTGTGAGGGGTAAAGATTTGCTCCCTAGATGTAGGCTCTCTATTTACCTCTCAAATTGTTTCTTTTACTGAGCAGAAACTTTTTAGTTTGATTCCATCCCATTTATTGATTCTTGATTTTATTTCTTGTGCTATAGGATTCTTAATAAGGAAGTTGGGGCCTAATCCCACATGATGAAGATTAGGGCCTACATTTTCTTCTATTAGATGCAAAGTCTCTGGTTGAATTCCTATGTCCTTGATCCATTTTGAGTTGAGTTTTGTGCATGGTGAGAGATGGGGTTTAATTTTATTTCATTGCATAAGGATTTCCAGTTTTCCCAGCACCATTTGTTGAAGAGGCTATCTTTTCTCCAATGCATGCTTTTGGCATCTTTGTCTAATATAAGATAGTTGTAATTTTGTGGATTAGTCTCTGTGTCCTCTATTCTGTACCATTGGTCTACTAGTCTGCTTTGGTGCCAATACTATGCTGTTTTTGTTACTATTGCTCTGTAGTATAGTTTAAGGTCTGGTAAAGTGATGCCATCTGCTTTACTCTTCTGGCTAAGGATTGCTTTAGCTATTCTGGGTCTCTTAGTTTTCCAGATGAATTTCATGACTGCTTTTTCTATTTCTATGTGAAATGTCATTGGGATTTTGATCGTAATTGCATTAAATCTATATAGTGCTTTTGGTAGTATGGTCATTTTGATAACATTAGTTCTGCCTATCCAAGAGCAAGTAAGATCTTTCCTTCTTCTTGATTTCTTTCTTTAGGGTTCTATAGTTTTCTATAGTTTTCATTGTATAGACCTTTCACCTCTTTCGTTGATTCCCAAGTATCTTATGTTTTTTGATATTATTGTAAATAAGGTAGTTTTTCTCATTTCCATTTCAGAGGATTTGTCACTGATATACAGAAATGTCTTTGATTTAGGGTGTTAATTTTATATCCTGCTACTTTGTTGAATTCATTTACTAATCTACAGGTAGACTCATAAAATGCTGGTGGGACTGCAAATTGGTGCAGCCAATCTGGAAAGCTGTATGGAAATTCTTGGAAAACTGGGAATGGAATTGCCATTTAACCTAGCTATCCCTCTCCTCGGTCTATACCCAAAAGACTTAAAAACTGCATACTACAGGGACACAGCCACATCAATGTTTATAGCAGCACAATTGACAATAACTAAACTCTGGAGCCAAACTAGATGCTCTTCAGTGGATGAATGGATACAAAAATGTGGTATATATACACAATAGAATTTTACTCAGCAATAAAGAGAATAAAATCATGGAATTTGCAGGCAAATGGATGGTGTTGGAGAAGATAATGCCAAGTGAAGTTAGACAATCCCAAAAAAACAAATGCCAAATGTTTTCTCTGATATAGGTGGCTGACTCATAGTAGGATAGGGAGGGGGAGCATGTGAGGAATAGATGAATTCTAGATAGGGCAGAGGGGTAGGAGGGAAAGGGAGGGGGCAGAGGATTAGCAAGGTTGGTGGAATGTGATAGACATCATTATTCAAAGTACATGTATGAAGACACAAATTGGTGTCCACATTCTTTATATACAGCCAGAGATATGAAAAATTGTGCTGTATATGTGTAATAAGAATTGTAATTTATTCCACTGTCATTTTAAAAAATAATCAATTAAAAATAAACAAATAAATATATTTTTAAAATCTTGAAACAAATATACAAACAATGCATATCAAAACCTACAAGATGCAGCAACAACATTTATAAAATTGAGTTTATAGTAATTAAACTTTACATTAAAAAAGGAAAATATCAAATAAATAATGTACCTTCACTCCTCAAAGAACTAGGAAAAAAAGGATAAACTAAACCAACAGTTTACAATAGGAAGGTAATTATAAAACATCAAAGCATAAATTAATGAAATAAAGACTAGAAAAATAGAAAAGATCAATGAAAGTAAAAATTGTGTATTCCAAAATGTAATGAAAACTGATAAACCTTTGGGCAAGCTGTGAAAAAAGACTGAGGATTCAAATAAATAAAATCATAAAAAACAATATATACATTACAACTTATAACACAGAAACAGACCATCTTCCTAGGACTAAATCATGAGAAAACAAAAATAGAAAATCTACACAAAATAATGAGTATGTATATTGATTCAGTCAACAATGCTTCACTGCAAAGTAAAGCACAGGATGTGATAGTTTTACTGATATTACTACCAAATATTTAATATAGAGTTTAGTCAAATCTTGCTCAAACTCTTCCATAAATTGAAGTGGGAACATAAAATGAACTCCATTTGAAAGGCCAAAATTATCCAGAGCCAAAATTATAAACAGAACCCACAAGTAAAGATGTTTACAGGTCAGTATCCTTGATTAACAAAAATACAAAATTCCTCAGCAAAGTTCTAGCAAAATAAATTGTACATCATATTACAAAGTTAGACTCTTATCATCTGCGATTTATCCCAGAATGCAAGGTTGATTCAACATGGCAAATCAATAAATGCAATACAACACCTTAACAAAATGAAAGATAAAAATCATATGATCATCTAAATGAAAGCAAAAATCACTAAAAAATTCAACACCCTGTCCTGATTTTAAAAAATGAACAAAATATATACAGAAAGAATGTACCTGAACATAATGAAGTCCATGCATAATAAGACCACAGCTAACAACATACTCAATGTTTAAAATCTGAAAGCTTTTCCTCTATGATAAGGAATATTATAATGTTGCCCATTCCCATTATTTTTATTCAATGTAGCGTTGAAAGATTTAGAGATATTAGGCAAGGGAAATAATAACAAGCATGCAAATTAGAAAGGAAATGGTGAATTGCTTCTATTTGCAGATTATATATCACTATATATTGAAAACTCCAAGGATTCCACCAAAAAAAAAAAAAAACTTTTAGAACTAAAACCAACTCAAGAAAGTTGCAGTATCAACAATCAGTGCACAAAAGTCAGTTGCATTCATATAAAACGAGTTATATTTCTGCACAGTAACAACAAACTACACTAAATTAAGAAAAATCCCATTTATAATAACATAAAAATTTGATATTTAATAATAAATTTCAACAAAAACTGAAATACCTTTAAACTGAAAAATGTGAAACCTTGAGAAAAATGTTACATACAAACAAATTGAAAGTTGTTCAATTTTCAGGCATTGCAAGAATTAGTATCATCATAAAATCAATATGAACCAAAGATATCTACAGATTCAATGCCACCTCCATCAAAATTGCAATAGAATTTTTCAAATTAATAGAACAACAATCTTAAAACTCATAGGGAACAAAAAAGACCCCAAGTAGCTACAATAATTTTGAGCAAAAAGAATAAAACTGAAGGCACATCCTCCTTGATTTCAAAATATTCCACAAATCTATAGGGTCTCTCTTTATATCCATCTCTATATCTATCTATCTATACACACACACACACACACACACACACACACACACACACACACATAGAGAACAAAATATAAAGAATAAAAATAAATAATATATTTATGGTTAATTTATCTTCAACAATATTATCAAGAGCACTGTTTTAGTTAGCTCTTTTGATGCTGTGACTAAAAGACCCCACCAACACAATTATAGAGGAGGAAAACTTTGTTTGAGGGCTCACATTTTCAGAGGTCTCAGTCCATTAGGCAGTCAGCTCCATTCCAGGTGGCTCAGGGTGTGTCAGGACATCATGGCAGGAGAGTGTGGTGGAGGGAACCAACTACATGAAGATCAGGAAGTAAAGAGACTCTAAGCGCCTGATGCAAAATATATACTCCATAGCCATGTTCTCAATGAAACACTTCCTCAATCCACACTTCACCTGCCTCTGGTCACCACTCAATTAATCCCATCAGGGATTAATTTACTGATTAGGTTAAGGCTCTCGGAACCCAAGAATTTCTTCTGTGAACTTTCTTGCATTGTCTCACCTGTAAGCTTTTAGGAGATTTCTCACAAGCAAAGCATAACAAGCACACAATTAGGAATCTTTTTCTTCAATAAATACTTTTTGAAAATCTATATATTCACATGAGGTAGAATAAAATTGAACACTTATTTCACTTAATATTCAAAAGTCAATGAATTAAAAAATTAACATCAGACCTGAAACCATAAAAGTAGTAGAAGAAAACAGGGAAAATGCTCCACAGCACTGGTCTGGGTGATGATTATTTCAGACATGATTCCAAAAGCACTGGTACCAAAATCAAAAGTAGATGAACAGAGTTACATCAAGCTAAAAAGTTTCTGTGAAGCAAAGGAAACTATATAGTGAAGAGACAACCTGCAGATTGGGGAAAACTATTTTAAAACCATATATCAAATAAGGCAATATACTTATAAAGAATTCTATCATGACTTAATTAAAATTGGCAAATTATCAGAACATACATTTCTGAAAAGAATATATACAAATTGTCAAAAAGTGTATGAAAAAATACTAAGTATCACCAGTCATTGGAGAAGTGCAAATGAAAACCAAAATCAGTAATCACCTCACATCTGATAATGGTAATTTATCAAAAAGACAAACGATAACACATTATCTTGGAATAAAAGTTATCATTTTTTATATAATGACTCTGACAATGTAAATTTATATAACCATTATGGAAAATGTTGTGGAAACTGTTGTGGAGGTTTCTGGAAAAATTAAAATTAGTACTCCCATATAATTCAGCAATCCTTCTGCTGGATACAGTGTGTCAAAAACATCTACACTATCATGTTTATTGCAGCATTATTCACAATAGGTAAAATTTGTCATCAGTCTATGTATCCATTAACAGGTGAATTTTAAAGAAAAAATGATAGATATGTATGATGAAATATTATTTAGCTTTAAAAACGAAATGCTTTTATTTATGACAACATGAATGAAACACAATGACATAATGTTAAGTGAAATAAGCCAGGCACCAAAAAACTACTGCATCATCTCACTTACATAATGAAACTAAAAAGTAGAATTTATAGAAGCATAAAGTAAATTGGTGGTTGTCAGGGCTGGGATTTGAGGGGAGAAAGGGATAATACTGATTAAAGAGCATAAGATTTCAGTTCACAGAAAGTTTAAGTTCTGGAGATCTAATGCACATCCTATTGACAATAGTTAATAATACTGTGGTTGGATTCTAGAAATTTTCTTAAATGTTTTCATGACACAAAAATATATACTAAGTATGTAAGGGAAAGTGTATGTTAATTAGGTTGATTGAGGTAATCTTTCCATAATGTATGCATGCATCTGGGTGTATATATATGCAAACACACACACACACACACACACACACACACACACAAACACCTGTTGTACACTTTATGCACTTTTTTCAATTATACCACACTAAGCCTAGAAAAAAAAGTCACTGTGATTTGGCATTACATTAAAAAGGGAAATATTAAGTTACTGTTAGTTTTAAGAAGAAAAATATATATGTTTGGGAACTTTAGCATAGCTTTATTCTTGTATGATATCTTTATTTTAGGTACTAATAACTATAGGTCAATATATTTGACTCTCTACATTAAGCATGAAATTTTACTTTTTGTCAGAAAAACATCCAAAAATCTGACCTCATTTCCATTCTCTTTGTTTCAATACACGATGATGTTGTTCAATACCAATGTTGTGCATTATTGTGCCTAGGTGCTGAAGATATAATTTTCAGATAAAGAACATACACTACTCTGATGTGACTACCACCTATACTAAAACCTTGGATATTTTAAAGCTTGAACAGATTTAATGCCACTCTGGACCAATTAATAGACAAGAGCATATAAGATTGAATATAAGATCAAAGAGTAAAGTCACAACTATGTGTGAAAACTCTTTTGGTTGCAAATATTTTACTTTATTTCTTAATAATTATACAAACTGTGGATGTTTGTTTACCCTGGGTATAATTACCGAAGTGTGTATACCTCCTTCTTGCTCAAGTACTGTCTGGAAGAGGTTTGTGAAGCAAAATTAAATTATCTAATATCCTTCTTGCTCACAGCATCACTCAAAAGAGTGACTTTACATTCCTTTGAAATATTGCAATTGCTTTTATATAGCATTTCATGGGTTTTTGACCAATTGTCTGGACAGCCTTTGCCTTCTTTGGGGATCCTGGAAGTAAAACACAGTAACATGCTAAGCTGTCTTCTCACTACTTGGCACATCTCTATCTGGCTGACAAGGCGATTTTTGCATCATATTCTGCCCTTATCCTAAAAAATGCTCTTCACTGGACACACATTGGCAGGGTTTTGACAGCTCTGAGCTAAATGCACAGCTCCTGAATAACCTTTTTTTACAGACAACAGCATTTAGGTCGGTGGTTCCCCTTCCTTGATGATGATTTTTTGTACTAGTAGCTAAGAACCTACTCAAAAGTCTAAGCGTTAGCCAGGCTGTTTTTGGGATTCTTTGTCTCTATTATTATTACATCTTGTGCCTTTCTATCATATTTTGAAGTAAGATACTTGGATTCAGCTACAGTTCCCAGCAATAGGAGAACAGTTTACCTTATCTAAGAATGAAAAAGAATTACTGTATGATCCATTATATAATTTCCAGTAGTTTACATTTCAATAAGAAAATTTTAGGCTTTTGTATTGCACATAAGTTTCCTGCTTCTTTGGTAAATATGACTTTTCAGGTAAAAATTCTTCTTGTTGTTGTTTTCTTCTTAATAATAGGTATTTTGTTGTTTTGTTTATTTATTTATGGTGGCACATTCCTATACCAGCAACTATGTAGGCTAAGGCAGGAGGATCAAAATTTAAAGATCAGTCAGGGCAACATAGTGAGGCCTTGCTTTGATAAAAATGTCTTTATTTCTGTAGAGAAGAACTAGCCTGAAACAAAAGTCCAATAATTTGAAAAATCTATAATCCAATTGGCTAAAAAAAACCCAAGTAATGCATACAACTATTTAGAAAAATTTTAAATTCTGACCATTGGCAGGACATAATGAAAAATAGATTTATTTTCCTCTCAACAGGAAATGTATATATATATATATATATATATACATTTAAAATACAAAAAAAAGTGATACACCAATACACCAATCATCCATGTTCCTTCCACTCAATATAAAGGAAATACAAAAACTGCATTAATATTTAGGTCCCCTGTGTGTCACTCAAGCAGTCCATGCCTTTTCTTGCCTACTCAGAGATACACAGAATCATGAATTTTGTGGCTTTTTAAACATTATTTCTTTTTTTCTTAGCATTATGTTAGTGAGGCTGATTGTAGTAGCGCATGCCTATAATCCTAGCAGCTTGGAAGGCAAAAGCACAAGGATAGTAAATTCAAAGGCCACCTCAGCAATGAGACCCTTTCTCACAATAGAAAATAAAAAGGGATAGAGACGTGATGCAGTAGCTAAGCATCCTTGGTGTTGATTGCTGGTACCAAGTACAAACAAACAGAAAACTTTGTTAGTGAGAATTATATGTTAATGTGTATGTATAGTTTATTATAGTATTATGCCACAATTTATTTATCTGTTTTCTGTTGATAAGCATTTATTTCCAGTGTTTTTATCTACCAATTGAAATAATGCACACATAAATGTTCTTATACATATCTCATGGTGGACTCTTAAGATACTTTGTAGTATAGGAATAAAATTCTTGATACCTGTGCTATTCATTTATTCAATATTATTATTAAAAGTGGCATTATTTTCCAGGGAAATATAACAATTGATATCCCTTGCAGCAGTGAATAGATATATCAGTTATTTTGTGTCTTCACCAACCTCTTATAGTGTTAGGTTCGACATGTTTGTAAACCTAATGCTATGTGAAGTCACATTTTCCTTTGTTTCTAATTTGTGTTCTCTATTTACTATTGAGATAGATAGAATATTAATTTAGACATAGTTTGCCATTCAAGTTTACTCTCTTAGGGAATTATTTTTTTTCATGAACGTGTCCAGTTAATATTAATTTATGGATGTTTTTCAAATATTAAGGATCCGTGCCCTTTTTGGGTGATGTGTTCTAGTTCACTGAGTATGATCTTTGTCTACTCTTTAACTTATCAGTGTTTTGTTATTATGTGGATTATTAATTTTAATTTATAATAATAGAAATGTTTTCCCGTATCATTAGTTTATCTTGTGTTCTTTGCAAAATGTATTTTTGTATTCAAAAGTATGCAGATATTCTTCTGTATTATCTTTTAAAAGCCTGTTTTATTTTTTGCATTTTATACTGTATATATAAACCATCTGAAATAAATTATTATGAATGATGTATTTAGGCAAAAGTTTCTTTATTTTTCATATTGAGGAATAAATGACCAAAAATCATTTATTGAAGATGTTATGTTCCCCTGATTTACAGTGACACTTTTATATATCAATCCAAGTAACTATATATACATTTATCTATTCTGTTTCTGACATCTGCATTCTATACTACTGTTCAATTTTTTTGATACTTGAAACAAATCCACATTGCTTTTATAATAACTGTAGCTTAACAATGGATCTTCATATCTAGTGGATAAAGTTCTTTGATTATGCTGGTTTTCTTCCAGAATGTTTTGGATATTCTATACCATTTTCTTTTCCATATGAAGTTTGGTATAAGTTAGACAATCTGAAAAGTATGGTTTTTTGTTTACACTTTGAAATTTTTAACATACTGTAAGTATAAGCTCTTAATTAAATGTCTTATAGAATATTATTCAGCTTAAAGCTTGCTTTATATCTCTATGATGTCTTTTGATTAATAGAGGTTGTTAACTTTAATATGGTAAAATTTATCTGTTTATTTTAAGGGCTAAAAGTTATGTATCATTTGTATTTCTCTTCCTCTAGTTCATAAAATTATTCTGTTTTTAAAGTGTATGCAAGCATACCTCATTTTATTACAATTCATTTTAGTGTGATTTTCACTAATTATGTTTTTTAATAATTTGAAGATTTGTGACAACCTTGTATGGTGTAAGAATATTAGTGTAATTTTTCCAACAGCATGCATTCACTCCATGCCTCTGTTGTATTTTGATAATTTTAACAATATTTCAATTTTTATCATCTTCAATCAATTTTTCATGTTACCATTGTATTTCTTTGGAGGTACCACAATCAGAACTAATGACTTTAAGTTGAAGCCAATTGTCATTTACCTTTTTGTAAAGCCTATGGCCCTTAAGATTTGCAATAATACCACTCTGTCTCTGTTTTTATAAATGGAATAAGAAAGAATGTGTGACAGAACATCTGGTTCCAATTTTATTTACTGAGTATTTTAAGCCAATTTTGAGATGGATTGCTCAGAGGGAAAAAGGGATTTCTTTCAAAATATTACTGTTCATTGACAATGCACCTGGTCACTCAAGAAGTCTGATGGAAAAGTTCAATGAGATCAAATTCGTTTCTATGCCTGTTAACACAATAATCATTTTCAGTCCCTGGATAAAAGAGTAATTAATTTTTGATTTTCAATTCTTATTATTTCAGAAAAAACATTTCATAAGACTATAGCTGCTATATAAAGTGATTCTTCCAAAAAGTATTGGCAAAATTAATTGAAAATATTCTGGAAGTGGTTTACCCATCTAGATACCCTTAAGAATATTTTTGATTTGTGGGAGGAAGTTAAAATATAAACATTAACAAGGGTTTGGAAGTAGTTGATTCCAACACTCTTAAGGGCACAAAATGTGTGTGGAGAAAGTAACTGTAGACTTGGTGAAAGTAGCAAGATAACTGGAATTAGAAGAAGACTGAGGATGTGACTAAATTGCAGCAATCTCAAGATAAAATTTGAATGAATGAGGAGTTGCTTCTTATAAGTGGAAACAACAAGAACAACAAAACATGGTTTCTTGAGATGACATCTGCTTGTGATGAAGGTCCTGTGAACATTATTGAAATTAGAGAAAAGGATTTAGAATATTACATAATAAAGGTGTGGCAGAGTTTTATGTCCATTTTGATAAATGTTCTACTGTGTATAGAATGCTATAAAACAGCACCACAAGTTACTGAGGCAACTTTCATGAAAGGTATATTCAATGGATATAGAAAATTTCATTGTTGTCTTAATTTAATCTTAATTTAAGAAATTGCCTGATGAATCTCGCCATCATGCATTTCCTCAAGACATTAACTAAAACAACAACAGAAACTAAAAGTAAAAATAATTAGAAGAAAGATAAGTAGGAACAAGGGGGAGCCCGAGAGGAGGGAAAGGTGAGGTACTGGGGACTTGATTAGTGTAGATTATATTTCATGTTTTTAATAACTATGTCAAAATAAATACTAGGGCTGGGGTTGTGGCTCAGTGGCAGAGTGCTTACCTAGCATGTGTGAGGCACTGGGTGCGATTCTCAGCACCATATAAAAATAAATAAAATAAAAGTCAATTGACAATTAATTTTTTAAAATGAATACTAATGTTATGTATTACTAAAAAGAATCAATTAAACAAAGAAACTTTCTGCCACACTAACCTTTAGCAACAACCTGGTTTGGGTGGCTCATGACTATTATCCCATCAACAATGCACCTGGTTACTCAAGTGCTCTGATGAAAATGTACACAAAGATTAAAGTTGAAATGAATGCAACTTTAAAATTGAGATTAAAGCAACCTTTATGTTTTAGCCACCATCAAAATTGAGGCAAGTCCTTTCACAAACAAAATGATTAAGATTTACTAAGCCCAGACTGTCATTATCAGTCTGGGCTTAGTAACCCTTTTTATTTTAGATGTAGTCCCACTATATTGGTCAGGCTAGCTTTAAACTTGGCAATCATTTGGTCTCAGACAGAGTTACTGGAATAACAGGGGTGTGCTATCCCAATTAGTAAGAATAATCATTTTCAAATGATGCACATTGTTTTATATATAATGGCTTTGTGAACTTAATAACATATATTGTTAACATAACTTGTTTATGCACTGAGCAACCAAAAATTTGCATGACTTGCTTTATTACATTATTCAGCTTATTGAAGGTCTGGGAATGGACCCTCAATATTTTTGAAGTATGCTTGTAGTTCTGCTTTTCACCTTTAGGTTTTAATTTACTTAAAGCTGATTTATAAAATGTATGTTGTGAATTATAGGTCCAGTTTCATTTTTTGAAATATACAGTTAACCAATTTTCCCCAAAATATGTTGAAAATCTATAACCTAAGTTTTCTAGCATTTTGTACATCAAACTTTATATATATATTTCAGCTCCTGAACTCTATATTATTTCCAGCTTATATGTTTGTCCATTCCATCAGCTGAATAAAGGTAATGACATATTACTAATTTCTAATAATGCTTGACATCTCTGGTAGTCAAATCATTTTACCATGCTTTTCTGCTTCACTAGTTCTCAGCATTTTTGGATATTTTTCACTTGAATATAAATTTTAGAATCAAGTTGTTAAATTGTACATAACCCCCCAAAAACCCTCCTTATGATATTTTTATTGTACTTGTATCAAATTTAGAAGTTTTCAAAATCTAGTTCCTTTATTCTAAAATAATTGAATCTACACTTTGAAATCTACAATGCAGCCAGAATGCAGCCGGGCATGGTGATCCATGCCTGTAATCCCAGTGAACTGGGGATGTGGCTCAGTAGTTAAGTGCCCCGAGTTTAATCCCCAATTCCAATAATAATAATAATAATAATAATAATAATAATAATAATAATAATAATAATATAAACTGCAATGAAATATTCATCAGACAAGTGATATTTGTTTTTTTCTACACGCAATCCCATCTGCCTAAAATAGTGCTTACTGTAGAGTTAACAACTCAAAAATATTTAGTGTTGAAAGAAATAACAAATCTATAAATTATTTTGAGAAGATATGATATTTTTATAATTTGCACTCTTCAGATCCATTGCACATTATAGTTTACCTGTATTAGTTCACTAAAGTGGCTTAACATAATACCATATACAGAATGGCTTAAATGAAAGAAAGCTATTTTCTCACATTTCTGGAAGCTAAAATTTCTCTGAATTGCATCAGAGTTTATTTCTGGTGAAGACTCTGTTCCTGGATTACAGTTGAGTGTTTTCTTATTGTGTTCTCACATGGCATTTTCTTTGTGTTCATGCAGAGAGAATGATCTCTGTTGTCTCTTCTTATTATTGTAAAGACACTAGTTCTATGGAATTATGTCCTCACCCTAATGACCTCATTTAAACTTAATTATTGCCATAAAGTCTTAATCTCCAAATACAGACACATTGGGAATTAGACATTCCACATGTCAATTTGGGAAAGACAAAACTCAGTCCATAATATTATATTTCATTGAAATCTTCTTTAATATCATTCAATAAAGTTTTAAGATTGTTTAATAAAGGAATTTTTCTAATATGTATAATTTTTATGTTGACATTATTGTAAATATGTTTTTAAAATTGAATTTTCTTCCTGCTAGCTCTTGACATATTACCAATGCAATTTGATTTGTATAGTGATTTCTGTACCTGGAAAAAATGCTGAATGTTTACATCATCCATAATTATTTTGAGCTGTCCATCTACAGAATTATAACATGCTGTTAATTTCTTATAAGTTTGTCTTCTTCCTTTTTATTACTAACTACGATTTTCAGTGCAATATCAAAAGGAAATGATGGTGATAAGAATCCTTGTCTAGATACTGAGGACAGTAAATTGTGAAATATATTTAATCTGCAATAACTATAAAGAGATATAGAAATATAAATGATTTTTAATGTTTTGAACTTAATATGTATAATTATGATTTTATAGGTGTTTTCTTTGTTAAAATTAATATTCTATGCTAAATTTTATTTTTCTATTTTTCATAAGTAGATATTGAGTTTTAACAAAAGCTTTTTGTCTAGGAGCTCCTTAATTTTTTTACAAATGTGTTAATATTGTAAATTATATTAATTGAAATTCCAAATGTATTATAACCTCTCTGTATTACCTGATTTAACATTAGGATGTCCTCAGCTTTACTACCAAGAACAGTATAGATGTACCTACTTTATTTTGACAGCTCATAACTTAAATATGACATTTTCTTTTGAGAACTGACTCATGGATTATGTTACAGACTAACTTCACTTTTTATATAACTTAATTCTAATCAACACCTAATATTTACCTCTTGAGAAAATAATCCTTTTTAAATTATTTTTCTATATGGAGTTTTATGCAACACACACAAATTTTAAATTTTTCCTCAGGGAAGAGAAAATCTAGATATGGCCAACAAAATTCTCTCCTACATTAAAGGTTTAGAAAAAAAATTCTGTTTTCAAAATGACTTCTAGGTCAAAAGTCCAAAAGAGAGGGAGTGTCGTTATAGGTACAAGTTCAGAGGACAAAAATTAATTGGAATCAAGGAGGATATTGAAGTAGCATTGTGAAGAATTCTCCTTCTTTTTAGATGTGAACTAAATGCATTAGAACAAAAAAAAAAAATGATGACCTTCGTAGATAAGGCTGAAATGAAGTAAAAATGCTTTAACTTCCATTTTCACCTTGAAGGTTGATTTTTATCAGAGCACTTAAATGCATTTAGAAATAATGTCTATGGGCAAGGGTGAACTTTTAATTCACTCTGTCCATTTCACATTCTTATAAGTCAATTATGTTTTTTTGTGTTGTCATTTTGCATGTATTAGTATTAATATTAAACTTAAGTAATTTTAATTAACTAGAAAACTCATGTTTTGTTTTTTTTAATATAATGTAGCTATAGTAGCATTTGTTCAGTGCATATAACTATAAATTGTACTTTGTATTCTAGTATGCTCATGTATCTTGTTTACATATTATCATTTCCATCCAATTAATTTCCTGTATTCCAAGTTCTTTTAGTTTCAAGACACTCTTTATCACATATTTTATTGAAGCTTAATCCAACACCATTATTTAATATTGCTATACCAATATAAATTATCTTCAAAGAACTCTTTAGTCTAGGACCAGTTCATTTATCTTGCTCTGAATTTACACTCTGCTTGGCAGTTTAATTGCATTAAGGCATTTGATCTGAGGAAAATTATATTTATTATTTCAATTATATATTATTTTTGTACTTTATTTATATTTTTATATAATGAGAAAAACTGAAATTCAGGCAATTTACTTACAGCCACATAGCCTACTAGCAATGCCTGAGTGAGACTAAACCTTAGTCAATCCATTGTTAAAGTTTAGTTGGAGATAAAGTTGGATGTAGAGAATAGCTAACTGCTCTAACACTCATTGACTGAATTATCAAATATTTATTAGGCACTTATCTCTAGGGTAACAGTCTGTGCAATACTTATGTACATAAAATCATAATTACACAAGGATCCACAGCTTAGATTTCATAAACACTTGGTGTTGATGATGTCATTTTTGTAACACTACTTTTATTAGAATATTATGATTATACATAGTAGTTGGATTCCATTTGACAAATTATGAGTACAAGGAATTGTATTTCAATTACTATTCTCCAACTTTTCTCCTTTACCCCTCCCCCTTTCTCCCTCCTCTACTTTACTGATCTTCCTTTCACTCCTACATAAACATAAAGGTATAATTCCCTTTTATATATTTATGTATGTATATAATATGTGTATATGTATATATTATATGGTTTTGTTAGATTTCATCTATATTTCTTTTCCTTGCCCTTCCTTTCCACCCTCCCTCTCATTCTAATGTATCTACTCCACTGATCTTCCACCTTTATGATATTTGATCCCCTTCCCCACTGCCTTCTTTCCCTTACTTTGTTCTAGATCCTGCATATGAGAGAAAACATTCAATCCTTGATTTTCTGAGCCTGGCTTATTTCACTTACCATTATATTCTCCATTTCCATCCATTTACCAGCAAATGCCATTATTGCATTCTTCTTTGTGGCTGAGTAAAACTCCATTATGTATATTCAATACTATTTTTGTATCCAGGTCTGTATTGGGTTTTAACATACATCATCTGACTTACTCTGTTTTGTTACTATAACACAATGCCACAGTATGAGTGATCTATAAAGAAAATTTATAAATGTTATAAACAAATTTTATTTCTCATATTTTTGAAACATGATTAGGTCAAATTTGAGGTATTGCTTCTGATAAAGGCCTTATTCCTGCATTAAAATATGGCAGAGGCCATCAAATGGCAAAGGAGAAGAAGTGTTTCAACTCAGGTCTGTGTTCCTTTTCTTATAAAGATGCCAATCCTGTTGTGAGGATATAATACTTTTGATACCATGTAATTAGCTTTGCCAAACCCCACCTCTGAAAACTATTTAAATATTAATTTGGTATTTAGTTTAAAACACATATAATTTTTAGAAACCCATGAAATCTATAGTTCCATCCCACTGGAAGTCCATGAAACCCTTTGAGGTAGCTCTTTTTATTCACCTTTTATTACCAAGTGTGTTGATCAGCATTTTGTCACTGTGACCAAAATCTTCAACAAGAATGACACCAAAAGATGAATTGTGAATTCTCAACTTAAATTTTCTTTCATATTAAAGATGTGGTGATGAGATTAAAAATGACTGTGCCCAAGCTGTCGTAGAAAGTCATAGCAGAAGGGTGTGGTGAAGGATCACTGTTTCATTTCTGTCAGCCAGGAAGACAGAGAAAGGGGGATAGGAGAAAGGGATCACAGGGAAAATGAACCCATCCAGTGCCCACCCCCTGTGACTCACTTACTCCAGCCATGCCTCCCTGCCTACAGTTACCACCCAGTCCATTCTAAACAGAATGGGATGATTAGGTTACAGCTTTCATAATCCAATCATTTCACCTCTGACATTTTGTGCATTAACAAAGAAGCTTTGGTGGAACACCTTACATCCAAACTATAACACTGAGGTGAGTATAACTAGGACAAGTTGAGAAACTTGTTTTATTCTACATGGTTCATAGTGTATATATGAGTTTTTTTTTTTCCTAACCAGTGATTCTAAATCATCCAGACTATTAATGGATATTTAATGCCATAGGTAATTTCTGATAATGAACCACAAAATCATGCATCTTGATAGTATCTTAATGATAATCAAGTTCATCTTCTTTTCAGCAGACCCAGCACTCTAATATCTAAGCTTGTGTCAGTATCATATCCCTGGCATCCTAATGTTTTTTTGTACTTGATCTATTACTGTACAAAATTGGTAAATGAGACACTTTTTAGCAGCTAGCTTGTTTATAATCCATTATTATCCTATTTTTCCACTGAAAGATTGTGTGTGTTTGTGTTTGTGTGTGTGTGTGTGTGTGTGTGTATAATGTCAGGAATTCATATGTGTGTTTATAATATAATATGTCAGGAATCTATTCCATTACAAGATTTTATGGAAATGTTAATTAACCTGAGATAATATCTAATCATTCAGATGTGGTTAGAGTAGCATTTTCATAATTTTATATAATCACTGTCACTTAGATGTATTATTGTGTGTGTATGTGTGTATTCTGGTTTTTTTTATTCATTTGACAAAAGGAAATATGGAATATTCTTCCTGAAAGACATACTGTTTATCACATTGTTGTAGATTTCTAAGAAACAAATTATATGAGGGTTTTGATTTTATCATTTTATCTTTAAAACTATGGAAGGAAGAAATGGTACTAATATTTTATTATGTATGTATTTATTTCATTGTGAGTTCCTAATGATTAATCTTATTATATGAGGCCAAAAAGAAATCTGTTTAGTTCTAGATCAGTCTGTAGTATGGTTCCTACCTTTTATGCTTTTCAATGAACCCATCATCCACCAACACTAGATTGTTAAATATCTATGCAAAATTTTCATGTACATTAAAAATTTAGATTTCCTTATTTAGGGACAGAAAAATAACTTCTGTCAATATGTATGAGAAATATAATTATGAGATGACACTTGTCTTTTGTAGTACAGCTTCAAACCATTGACAGATATAGTTTACTGTGACTAGATATAAAGTGCAGAGAACCTCAAGGAACACCAAGTATTTTCGTACATGTATCAAATAAAGACAAAGAAATACAATCTTTCTTTGTATTAATTTTGCATTTATAAACTTGTCTTAAAAAGTTAATTAAGGGGCTGGGGTTGTGGCTCAGTGGGAGAGCACTTGCCTTGCACGAATGAAGAACTGGGTTTGATCCTCAGCACCACATAAAAATAAATAAATAAAATAAAGGTATTGTGTTCATTACAACTAAAAAATATTTTAAAAAGTTAATTTTGAGAATTACATATGCATCTTAATGGAGAAAGTTTATAAAGATTTCAAATTCAAACTATTTATGTATCTGTAAAGAAAAAACAAGAAAATAATATTTCATCTCATCCTTAAGCCTTATCAAAGGCTCAACATTCTCTTATAAGCCTGTACTGGAAAAAACAAGATGACAAGAAGTTATCATCATGAAAAATATTATACTTTTTACTAAAAGCAACATATTACTAAATCAATACTCTCTAGTTAGCTTCATTGACCAGATATGAAACAATTTTCTCATACTTTATATTATATTGAAACACATTTTTTTCACACTCTATATTTTAGGAACTAGTCTAAGCTCCCTATTAGGTCAAAATTCCTTAAAAATCATGCCTAGCCTCTCCATGTTTTGTCTTATATATATTAATTGAAATACTTTATTGTGTCTTCATATAGGTATGTAGGAAAAACTTTTGTGCTATACTTCCTTTATTTATAAATTGGAAAATATACTATTTAAATATTATTTTCTTGAATTACATGTAATAAAACTGTAATATATATGTTTCTTTTTTCCATGATGAGACATCAGACCCTGAGTCTCATCTGTGCTGTGCAAAGTCTCTACCAGTGATCTACTCTTCCAGGTACAACTTGCTTCCTTTCTTATATACATGCCCTCTCTGTCTTTTCTACAATATTTTGACACAGCCAGTGATCTTTACCAGAACATTAGCACAATACTCTTGAACCTTTAGAATTATGAGCTAAATAGACTTCCCTTCTTTATAGATACCCAGACCCAATTATTTTGTTACTGCAATACAAATGAACTAATATAAACATCATAATTATCACTTGCATTGTTTTCATTTATTGTTCTAAAAATTTGACTCCCTTCTTATCCCATTTCCATAGACAAAGTATAGTCTTCCATCCCTTGATATTGTTACATATGGAAAATTTATATATAAGATATCAATGGTCTGCAAAAGTAAAATCATGGCCAAGTGATACCTCCCCTCTATACAGGGATAGACTAAAATACAGTAGTTTTAAAATATAAAAGTGATGAAAGCCTCAGGTGTGAAACAATAACCTGTATTCTAAACATGGGTTCTCTATACATCTAGAGATCCATGAAGATAATAGTAGGTATTTGTGTGCCATTTTAAATACTTTATAAAGCTTAAAGGATACAGCATTACTAAATATAATGATGTATAGGGTAAATAAGATGAAAATTTTGTTTGAAGTTGAGATTTTATCAATAGATATGTATACATACAGCATGCATATCACACATAAATTATAAAATTCCCATGTAGCATTTAGGTGGTGAGTCTGAAACTTCATGTAATTCCAGATTGAAAGTATTTTCCCAGATCTTTTGGAGAGCTAAAGCAATATAACTGTGAAGTGATCACAGTGATGGACTGCCTGGATTTGGTAGCATGTGAAAGTGTAGTCTTTTGGAATTTTTCTAAACTATGGTTTCTTTGTATATTTCATAAAGAAGAATAGAAATATATGACTGAGGTGTGATTCCTAGTTATAATTAACTCTGTTGCAGTTTGCATTAGACTTGGTTCTAGAGAGTTTACACATGGAAGAAAATTTGCAAAAGTTTATGCCATCTAATGACCAATAGATTAGGATGTAACTCAACTTAAAAATGTTTGTTTAGGGCTGAAGTTATGGCTCAGGGGTAGAGCGCTTGCCTAGCATGCATAATGCACTGGGTTTGATCCTCAGTACCACATAAAAATAAAGAAAATAAAGATATTGTGTCCGCCTATAACTAAAAATGAATATTAAAAATGTTTGTTTATTATATAGATATACATTTGGTCAATAGAACAAGTTGCACATAGTGATAGAATACATGCATGGACCCTAGTGAGACAAAATGTTGATTCCTATATATTTCTTACTGTTAGAGGAGCTATATTTGGTAACTCTCAAGTGTTCACCTGTTGTGAAGAGATATTAAGAAACTCAGTCTTCTGAAATTATTCATTACACTTTAGCTTACTATCTCTTTCTTCTTTCCACTTCAAGGACCTACATTGCATTTTACAGACCAACTCACCAAGTGGTATGATGTGTCAGGCTCAATTATTTCAGTAACATTGTGTTCATTATGGACACAGCCTAATGCAATGTGACTGATATAATCAGACATAATCTATCACCCAATGAGATGTCACCCTGAGATATCTAAAGATACACAGGTTTTTTAACACAATAGAAAGTTAAGAGATAAGAAAACAAATGACTTAATTTGGGAATGATGCTTAATGAAAAAATTAGTGATAAAAAGCACAAAAAGTATGAACATTTTCCCCAGATCAAACAGGTGTGTGTGTGTGTGTGTGTGTGTGTGTGTGTGTTTTGTGTGTGGGTAGGTGGTGGTGGAATATGTTGGTAGTGTTGAATTAGAGCAAGAATTACTAAAAACTTTAATTTTAAGCTATCTTTAAAAATCATTGAAAATTATTTCAATAAGAATAAGGTTGTGTTATTAAAAGATCTATTTTCATAATACATGAGATAAATTCAGGGTTAAAACGGTGTTTTGCATGGCCAGGGAATGAAATATACTTATGTAAAGTATTCATTGTTAATATTTTGAGTATTTCTATCATATTCTATGTTTATATCAAGCTGATCAAATAGGATTTGGGGGCTGATCTCGAGAAATAGAGGGCAACTATTAGCTCATTTATTAATCAAGGTTCTACTTTTAGTGCTATTACATATTGATATTAGTTAGCTTAACTGACTCTCTTATCCTGACTGAAAACTATGAACTGGGAATATATTAAACTGAATGATTTTGTCCGTGAAAACTAAATAAAATTCTGTTGTCTACACAACTACTATGTCACATGTGTGTGATTACATTTAAAAAGAGATATAAATTTACAAAATGCAAAAACAAGACCACTCAGGATTTCTTTGTGATTTCACAGACAAGAGATGATGAGATTTGAAATAATGTCAATGCAAAAAAAAAAAAACTGGAAATCTAAGGAATGTTTTGCATCAAATAAAGAAATACAACCATGATTTGTATTAATGAAATAAATAATATATCGTATATTTTATGGACCAATTTTACTATGAAAAATGTAACAAATTAGTTTTGTTAGTGGAGTACCTATTGCTCAAAAACAAGTAAAACAACAAAAACAAGTTTTTAAAAAAGCAGAATCAGCACTGGGAATAACAGCAACAAAATAAATTGTTGACCACCATTCAGAAAGTAAATGAACAGAGGATCATTTAGAAAAACAACATGCAAAGTGAATTTGATTTTACATTAAATTCTATTTTCAATCAAAATTGTACATGGGAAGAGTACAAAATCAGTTGTCAAATATGGTAATAATGTAACTTTTACATTATTCACCCTGTGTCCTGTCCTTCTTTACAAATCTTACCTATTACTTCTGCCACTTTAAATAATCTGTTTAAACTAGTAACTTTCTTTTTTCCTTTCTTTTTCTTTTTTTTAATATTGCTTATTGATATCCCAGTATTGAAGTTGAGGGTTTAGCTTTATCTTCTCCACTTCCAGTAAATGCATAAACTCTCTCTCTTAAAACTAGTAGTATCGTTAATGTTAATACCCTCTTTCCTTCTATTATTCTTGCATAATGGTGTTTTCATTAATGAAGCATTGATTAGTCACATTGTTACAATAATATTTTATTTGGACTTGAGTTCAAAATAGCCTTATTTTTGTTGCATTACCTTGGTTAGCTTTAAACCTATATGTTGTCCATAACTATACTCTACTACAGCATTGTAAATCTCATTGTAATACATTCAGAGTAAAAATAAAAGTATCTGATATTTTCTTCCTCTTGTTGATCTGAAATGCATCCCTTCTGGGGCAGTATATCCTCTGATACAATTTGGACTACAACATAGCTTTTGCCAAAATTCCTTTGCCATCATCTTGAAAATCCACTTCATTACTTTTTTGAATCCCCTGCTCTTGAATCCCCCTATTTTGGTTTGTCTACTGATTTCTTGATTACATTCTCAAGTTGTTTCCTGGAATAAGCAAATGAGAATTTGCTTTTTAAATTGTTTTTATATCTCAAATGATCTTCATTTTGAATTGAAGTCGTGATTGATACTATGGTAGTAGAGAGTTTATTTTGCAAATCATCTTCACTCAGAGTCTTAAAAGCTATTCTCTTTGTCTTATAGTTTCAGTACTGCTAAGAAAGTTGATACCCTCCTGATTTGTGATGTTCTGAATATAACTGAATTGTGTTTCTCTTTCTGGAAGCTTTAGGATCATCTCTTTATCATTATGATTAAAATTTAATAATGTGTCTTCATTTAGATTTATTTTCACTCATTTCATCATGAGTATTTTTTCAAGCCATTTAATCTATAAATTCATAGTATTAAAAACTATCTAAGAGTTTTAAATTACTTCTTTGATTATTGCCTCCCCCCTGTCATTGTCATTGTTCTTATCTTGTCTTCCCTGCACTGCTTATGAAGAATTTTTTCTCAGGATGTCATTGATATTATTCATGCTTTTTTTGCCTTGTTTCATTATGTTCACATTAGAACCTTTCTGTGATGATGTGTTAATTCCTACTTCTCTTCATAGCTGAGAGGAGGTCTTAAAAACTTGATTGGATGAGCTATGGGAATTTGGGGGGCTTATTGACTCTTGTTCTTCGTTGTATTATTATCCTGCTTATATGGTTTCACTGAGGGATTTCCAACAGACAATTGCCTCAAGCTTTCATTTCCCTGATAAATTAGTCTGTATTATTATGATAATGACTAAAATATTTCCCTGAAAAGAATAGTACATGTATTTATCAAGACTTTTATTGTCTTAAACTCTTAAAATAACCTTAATAACAATTGATGTTAAATATAAAGCTAGACTTTTAATTTCCTTTTCTCCTCTAAGTAACATTTATATTTAAGCTTTTTGAAATACTCTTTATAATTAACTATTACTATCATTAATATCTGTGATACGATTATTAAACTCACTTGGCTAAACCTTGTCTCATCAGTTTGTATGATATGTTTAAACATTTTTACTTGAAAATGTTTACTGTTTCACAAGAAGTTTCAAATATAAATACAGATAAGTTCAAATGGTTACATATATCTATATAGGATTGTATATTTTATCTACAGTTTACAATTAATAATTGTGCTATTTAGTGTATAAGACTATTGTTATGCTACACTACTTACAAAACAGCATTTTAAAGGTAAGGAAGGATAAATATTTCTATAGCATCTTATATTAGGGAAATTACACTAACTTCTGTAATAGAATATTTGGCATTCAATGCTCTTCTGGAAGAGTTAGCATATTGGTTTCAAATAACAGAAATCTAGTGCTTTCTAATAAATGCTCTATTAAATTGAATATTTGTGAATTCATGGAAACTTAATAAAGATAATTATGATTCAAACGTTAATTTTCTGAGAGATATTAAGAACTGTATGTTCTCTCTGATATGTGGATGCTAACACATAAAAAGGGACACTAGGGAGGGGAAGTATAGATGTTCACTGGATTAGCCAAAGGGGAATGGAGGGAGGGGAGGCGATTGGAATAATAAAGATATTAGAATGAATTAGACACAGTTTTCTTATTCTCATATATTAGCAAAAGACCAGTGTAACTCCACACAATGTACAACCACAAGAATGGGATCAAAATCGGAAAGGTTGCACTTCATATAATATGTCAAAATACACTTTACTGTCATATATATCTAAAAACAACAAATAAAAAGAACTATAAGCAATTTAGTGAAATGAATAGGTTTTTCTTTGAGTAATCAATTACACAATATTTAAAAATTATCACATATATGTGTACCTGTGCATATTGTAGTTATTTTAAAATTCAGATAAAGGCTTTTAGAACTATAATTACTCTAATTGACTCTGAAAATTCAACCATATTATTTTGAAAAGAATTAAACCAAATCTAAGAGAAATGCAATGACTTTCCCATATAACATCCATTCATCTTTTTCTTAGTTCGGTGTTTAGTCACATATGATTAATTAATTAACCTGTCATGTAATATCATAATACTAGGTATGTAAAACAAATAGAAAGTATGAACAATGTTATTTGACATTACATGGTCATAATATCAAAAGAAAATGTTGCATTCCATGTTAATTTGTACATTCAGCAGCATTTGATCAGAAACATGTATATATTTATTTGAAGGAAAATGGAAATGAGAATTTTTTTGATCCCAGGGTTTTTGTTTTGTTTTGTTTATATGTGAGACCAAATTATCTTAGCTTAGAATAGATATGCATGGGGGCTGAAACAAAATGTAAAAGAACAAGGCTTACCATTCACACATTAGTAAATTAGTTTACGTGTGATATAAGGGGATCCACAGAAATTGTGTTCTTTATTTTGTTTATTTTCTCATCACAATCATCAAGCCATGTTAACTGTCTATTCTGAAAAAACAGATATCAGTTTTGATAAGGTAGAGAAAATCCCAAGTGCTGGGTTCACATCCTTATAGATCTCACACCCAGATGGGGATTATCTTAATGATTTAAGGATTTCAACAACCAATGTCAATTGAAATTAACTTTTTGTGCACATGTTGGCCACAAGATTATCTTATCTTTACTAATGACAAAGCTTGAGTTAGAAAAGTGATCCTGATTCAGTGACTATTGGACTTGGACAGTATGATACAGAATATCATGCTTTAGTTACAGGTTGCATATGTAAAATACCTTGTATAATATCAAGAATACAGTAGATTTTAATAAGTTGTAACTTCTTTCCTTTATCTGTATATTTATCAGTTTCTCCTAGCAGACTGTGGGCTTCCCAGCAGTGAGATCCATGCCAATTTGATCCTTGCATGAATATATAATGTGCTACAGAGACTGACATATTGCAGAAACAGTCCTCAAGTTAAGTTCATTACATTAAAGCACTATTTAATAGAAATATATTATATTATGAAGTTATATTTCTTGGGATAAAGTTGTATATGTGGTCTATGTATAGAAAAATATGTCTTAAAACTCGAGAGATTTATATAAAAATAAGCCACATATAAAAATATACATATAAATATTTTTTTGTATTAAAAGATAACATACAATTAGTAGATTTTGAGCTTTATATCAGGAACCATGTCGACCTTTTTGTTAACTCCTTAGTACCCCAAACAGTACCAATATTCCAAGAGTAAGCTTGATAAATGTTCAATTGAATTTTTGATTAGTCAATCATAAATATCTTTTCTTTTAAAAAGAAACTGCTAATTTCTTTACTTCTCAAATTATTTCATTTCCCTTACCTCATATACATACACATCCAGTATAAACCTTCTATTTTATGCAATATATTATTTGGATTCAAGACAGGGAATGTTATGAACACAGTGAACAAAAGTTGGGATGACATGGTTTGTGAATGTACTTAGTAAAGGCCTTTGAATAAAGTAAAACTAAAACATATTTCTAACTACATTCAAGCTTCCGTTTTCCTATTTTCTCTTAACATTCTTTATATTCTCCATGTACTTGTCAGGATCATTTATGAATAAAACATCCTTCTAAATTGCCATTGGCTTTAAAGATACTTGCTTGTCTGATTTTACTTGCTTTTAAGTTGGAAATGATATACTTACAAAAGATAAGAGCAAAAAATATAGTTTGATTTCTCCTGATTGTATGCCAGAAATGGTGCACACAATAGTTAATAATATGTCATCAGATACTTAACAACTACGAAGTACAGTAGAAGATGTTTGTGCTTGGTGGAAATACACAAAGCTAGTTTAGTTATAAGGAGAATTGGGCCAAAGACTAGTATGACTGTTGTATTTCATACATGCCTTGATAGCATTATTACCTTGAGTTTCCACATAGAAAAAATATCATAAGGGTTAATGCAAAAAAATAATTAAAATGTGTATATAATTAAACATCTGATATTTGAGGATATATAAACAAGAGTACAGATGGTTATTGCTGTCAAGTAATTTGTAGTTTAGAGGATGATGCATGTATAAGTAACAAACATATATGAATTTACAGGCAATTCCTAAAAAAACAGAGTATACATGGAAACATCATAGAAATTCAGAAAAAAATATACTGTGAGATAAGACAATAAAGTAATTAATACAAGGGGAATTTTAAAGAAGAATATTATTTAGAAATTATATTTGAATGACAGATATGATCTAGACAGAAATGGATGGAGCAGAAGTTGTTCTATGAGGGAACAACTTGAGCAAAAGCAAAGAATAAAACAAGTTCAGTCCAATGTTCATGGACAAGAAGGTCAGAATACATGCTAAAATGTTAGGCTGAAAGAGATGATGGAAATTCAAAATACCATGAAGAAGAATTTAGATATTATTTCAAAGGCCATAGACAGTTTTAGAAGAAGTGAATGACATGATCAATTGTGAAATGTAAGGAGATTACAATGGCAAGAAAGTAATTTTTAGAATTAGGATAACCTGGATTCAACAAGGAATATAAAAATGAATTTCAGCCTTGAAAGAATGTCCTGAATTAGGGAAGAAGGAATAAAAATAGAAAGAGGAGATGTGACAGGTATTGTGCAGTGAAATAGAATGAAATAGAAGAACGTAGTCAGACCTCAACACCAACACTTCTAGTACAGGAAATGCCAATATAAAGAATGTAGGAAGCCAGGCATGGTGGTGCACACTTGTAGTCCCAGCAACTTAGGAGTCTGAGGAGAAGGATAGCAAGTTCGAAGTCAGCCTCAGCGATTAAGTGAGGCCCTAAGCAACTTAGAAAGATCTTGTCTCAAATTTTTAAAAACTTAAAAATAAAATAAAAAAGAGCTGACAATGGGGCACAGTACCAAAATTTTTTTAAAAATAAATGAAAGAGAAAAAATAGAACTAAACTAGATTTCAGATCATTGTGGATGACTGCTATGTCACAAAGGCAATGTCACAGAAGTTAATAGATTGTGAGAAGACTCATTTGGGAACAACTGATTATTAAATGTCAGTCCATATGTTTCTAGACAAACACTAAGTCAAAGACTAGTAAATCAGTGGTATTCTCCACATACATTTAAAAGACGGTTAATAATATAAAACATTACATGGATTTATATCTTTGCATCAGTAAATTATGAAGAAAGTATATTTCTCTGTTTTCACATAAAGTTAACACTTGGAACTTACATAAATAATTGAGGTGCGAATAATCTTAGGTTCTGTAAGTGCAAATCTTAGTGCTGGGAGCAGCTGGAGAATTTTGCCAGGAAATCAAAAGTTGGCAGTGAGTTCTCCACATATTCAAGTGCTTTTTGTTGTTGTCATTTTGTTTTGCTCTGTTTAGTTTTTGTTTTTCAGATGTAAGTCATCGCATGTAAAGTAGAAAACAGGGGTGTGCAGAAGCCAAAACCTTCATTTTTGCTACATAACAAAAATGGAAATATTTTAGGGAAAATCTACATATTTCTAGGATAGCAACTATTCAAATAAAGTACTAAACAACATATGGAAGTCTCCATGTAGATTAAAGGAGTAGGGCATTTTGGACAGAGGTTAGAGCATGTGCAAATGCAGTAGATGTTTATAATTATATTACAGTCACACCATTAGTTGCTAGAATAATTATTTGGCCTATTCCCTGCTTATTAAATCTTGCAATTAGAAATTATTCTTGCAAACTACGGTATCAATATAAGAGTAACTTTAACGGCAGCAATCACGGCTACAGGAAATTATAGTTATAAAGGGAGTGAAAACAGGTAAAAGGAAAGGAGATATGTGCATAATTCAATATTTACACTATCAAAATCACTGTTCAATGACAATTGATATTATATAGGATGGCATTTCTCTTGTAGACAAGTGTTTTCCAGTAAGTAGTGACCACTGAATTTAATGTCCCTAATATACGCTTTTTCAGTCATAGATACTAGGACAAAAAATTTCATTATTTAGATAATCAATATTCCATATTGAAATAAAGTATGTCAAAATCTCAGTAGCTCATACATAAGGAGATGTTACTGGATTGACATCTCTCCTGTACAACTTTGCCCTAAGAAGTGATGCTGAGATTTAGACTCTTTCTGTTTAATGGCTTTGTCAATGCTGTAGGCTTCATTAGAATACTATACTAGATGATGCTTATTTATCTGACAAAGGGAAAAAGAAAGCACTATCATGAAAGACTATGTGGACTTTTAGTGATATTATACATCATTGCCCACATTCTATTGGCCAGAACTTGTCAGATATCACTATCTAGACTTAAAAGGGCTGGGAAATATAGTCCTTTTGTATGTAGAGGAAGACAAGCAAGTGGTGTGAAATTGGATTCCCAGCACATCACAATAGTACATGGTTTCATGAAATTTAATAATGTCCATGGTGGAACACACTAGATTTTCCTAATTAAAGAAGATTTCAATGCAATAGCCAGGAATTTAGGATTCACTATTTTCACACACAAAGTGACAGAATTATCAATTAATTCCTTTATTCAGATGCATTGGCCTGTGTGATTGTGGCATGGTCCAGTGAGAACCTGGCCTATTTATATACTTAGTGTCTAGGCTTCATCACTAACTAGTTATGGGAATTTTGATATTGTCCATAACTATTTCAATCTTATTTTTCTATCTGTATAATGAAACTACTAATTTTAACCTTTATATTTCCCAATTTATATGATAACACTGATAAACTCAAAAGTCACACAATGCACATAATATAATAACTTTATATTATAAGAATGAACAACAACCAGACATTGTTTTTTGTTTACTCTGGTTTCTCATAAATGCCTTTTTTATCTCCCAATAGATAATAATGTGAAATAGAATATAATGGACTGACAGGGAAGGCTTAATGAAGATTTTTATCTCTTCTTTCCCTTGGTTACATGAGTGAGGAGCAAATATTATGTTAGAGAAGAAGGATCTGTATCTCCTAGGCCAGATCTACTGAGAAATACTAAGCATAAATTAAAAAACAACAATACAGGCAGAAGAGACATTTATAAAAACAATCTCTAGCTAAACTTGCAGTTCATATATTAAAAATAAATATGACATTGATTTGTCTTTTAAAAAATTTAATATAATTTAATTAATGTATATACAAAAGATAAAAATAAACATTTCAATACTAGAAACAGACAATTAGATCTAAAAATAAAATAATAATGGGACTTTTATCCCTCACCTCTTTCCAATTTCTTTTTAAATAGTTTTTTATAAAATTATTTTCATTAAGAAGATTACTACAGTTTGATATTCATTTATTCCAAATGCAATGTACATTTATAAAGAGTTATTACTCAAGGGAAATTCATGTAGTTTCTGAATAGATATTTGTGACTGAAGTCATATTAATAATTTGCCTCTTAAAGTAAGGTCATTTTTTATTTTTTTTCCAAATATTTCAAATGCATATTATATTTTGAGGTTCTTGTTTCAGTCTAAGACTTTAGGGAAAGTTTTAATAAAGGATCCAAATTTTAATACCATAGAGATGCTAGCCCATTGAATATTTTAAAGCAATCATATGGGAGGTCTTGGGCTGGGATTGTAGCTCAGTGGTTGAGCGCTTGCCTCACATGCGTGAGGCACTGGATTCTATCATCAGCACCACATACAAAAATTTAAAAATAAATAAAACAAAGATATTGTGTTCATCTACAACTAAAAAATATTTTTAAAATGGGAGGTCTTTAGACTGAGGTGGCTCTAATATTTTGACTTGTCAGAAAACAAAACCTAACTCAAACTCTTCTGTTAACAGTTAAGCTCAACCAATCACAGGTGGTCAACTGAGTATTCATTATATTTTATGGAACTTCCCAACAGAATAATCCTAACAAGTCAATCTCTCTAACTTCAACCAATAGTATCTTCACTCTGCTTTCACAGTCACCCTACAAAAAAAGCTTACCTTCAATTCCCTGAACAAATTCTTATTTGGAACTTCCGGATTCTGCTCAAACTCTTTAAAATTGTAATGTGCTAAAGTCCAACTTTTAACAAATAATAATGGTTTTCCTGCGGAAAATCCAATTGTCAATATTACCATCAACTATATTTAATTAGAAGATACAGTCATTAAGTAGCAATTATCCGTTAAAATTTGTGTTATAATTATTACAGATCGATATTAAATCCAGTAATTATTGTTATTTCAATGAGTTGGGGGAATGGCTTGTTTTTAGGAAGATTAAGAAAATGCCTCTAAATGTAACCTGGTAATTCAGTCAAATAATATATTTTTATATTCATTTTTTAGTTGTAAATATCTTTATTTTTTAATTTATTTTCATGTGGTGCTGAGGATCAAACCCAGAGCCTCGCACGTGCTAGGCAAGCACTCTATCACTGAACCACAACCTCAGTCCCCAATACTTATTTATTGAAAATCTGCTGCATGTGCAGTATTACACAAAATGCTAAAGATATATATACCTGAAAAGTATACAAGAAAAACACAAGGAGCATAATCTTGTTCTGACCACTAGGTTAACAGAATTAAGGAAACAGAATGAATCTTTAGAGAAGAATGTTTAAATAAAAGTATAAGACAGTAGGTAAATACACATTTTCAACTATAATGGTAAAATATTTCAAAGGAGTGCAATCTTGGCACCTTAAAGAGACAGTGAGGTTTCAGTGGCATTGACAGGATTTTTACTTGGCGATACATGCCTTGACAAGGGGAAATGTCATGAGAAAAGGCATCGAGGCTATAATGTATAGGAAAAATGACACTGGTTAGAACATTATTTAAAAAAATATTTATTTTTTAGTTTTAGGTGGACACAATATCTTTATTTTATTTTTATGTGGTGCTGAGGATTGAACCCAGTGCCTCATGCATGCTAGGTGAGCACTCTACCACTGAGCCAGAACCTGGGCCTAGAACATGAATTTTTACATGTTAAACAGAATAATAGGTAAAGAATGTGAGATATAATTTAATAAATTTTTAAAACCAGATTAAGGTTGGTTTGTGAACTTCATTTTATGAAGAATAATAAAATGTTTGCAAGGAGGAATGTTGTCATGAAAGTGAATCTTGGGGCAGCCTTATAGTATCAAAACTTCCCATGTACACAGACGTTGAGCTAATAAAACAAGCAGAGTAGCAGTCTGCTATTCCATGAATCACATTTCCCCCAATTTTATTCTTTTTTTTACATTATAATTCTTACATCGTGTTACTGGAGCAGCCTAGTGTCCTAAGTAAAAGCAATAGCATGTAAGGGATACGTATCTGCCTCTTAGGCCAACAGGATGGGCTTTTATCATTGCTACACCATATTTTATCTTGATGATTTGGCCAAATTATTATTATTATTGCAGTACTGGAGGTAAAACCTAGGGTCTTCCATATGATAGGCAAGTACTCAATCTCTTAGTCACAATCCCAGCCCTTGCAAAATAATTTAATCTTACTGTGCCTCAGTTGCTGTTTGTTTCGTGGAGATAATAATATTATCAATCCTGAACATATAGAGTTATTATATAGATAGGAATTCCAAAGTTTTCAGATATTTCTTAGGGGTTTATGATGCTTGGCACATAATAAATACTCAATAAAGTCTACTTGTTAATTTTATTACCATAATATCTTCTGCCAAGAGTGCATATGACTGCCAATGTTTACAAAATGGCTTAGGCTGTATAGTTAAGAATTCATTTTTTTCAGGTGAAAGTCAGTGACTTGTGAGCAGAGACCTTAAGTCTCGCACCAAAGATAATGATATATATTATAAATAAGTCAACCTGAAAATGCATAGCAGATGTTTCACTAACCTAAGATAAACTCAGAGAACACAGTCAATTCCCATTTTAACTCAGCTGGTTTTTATATATTCATGTATATTCATTTCAATTCAGTATGTTTTTAAAAGAAATTATGCTGTGATTCCAGCAGTATTTATGAAGTACTGAGGTATTATAACAAATACAAAATGTAGACCTAGTTCTCAAGGAGATGTTTCCATTTTAAATATATATAAACAATACTCAGATAAAAAAACAGTTTTTTTACCATTTGGATCCCCATAAATCAAAGCTTAAAGAAACACACTGGTCTTATAATACAAATGATTTTATTTTCCCTAAATTGGTGATATAAAAAGGATCAACTGCTCCTTGTATATAAGGATATGTTAATTTATCAAAATTGAACCATTACTTCTTTTGTTTAGTATCAGGGTCCAGGGATATTAGAATCTATAAATCTCCCAAATTAAACTTATTACATTTATTTTGAGTAAAGTATTGAGGAAATTTCTTGAGTTCATGAGAAAAATCATTATAGCATAATGAATTCTTGCTTAGTTGTTAAGGAATATAATGCTACCTTTTTTGAATTAAGTGATAAGAACTCTAAAAATAACAAGAATTAGATTAAGGGGCAGTTTTTTCTAGGAATGCTATATTAAATGTGATAATAACTATGAGATTGTCTTCTATAGAATCCCAAATTCAGCAGCAGTGAATAAAAAATATATGAAATAAAAATGTGCTGTCCTTAGATATAGTTACTAATATCTGAATATGAAATATATGTAAATATGTTCCCTCATGTGGAAAATAAGCATATGAATTTTCTTTTCTGTATCATAGTATTGTCTTACTTCATTAAGGCCACTAGAGCAAAAATTCCATAAATAGGGTTACTAAACTAACAAACTTTTATTTCTCACATTTCTGGAGACTGGTAATTCAAAATAAAGGCATCATAATATTCAGTATCTATATAACAAAAGCCCTCTTTAATGTTGGAGACTGTTGCCTTCTTGTATTCTTACACAGTGGGAAGAGCTCTTTGGGGTCTCTTTTGTAAAGACCCTAATCCCATTTATGAGCCATAAACACTCATGACTGAATTTTTTTCCAGAGGTTCCACCTCATAACACATTGAGATTCAGGTTTTAATTCATGAATATTGGGGGAGAAGACATTTAGTCCACTGTAGTGTTATATTCTGTTATTAGTGAATTAAGGTTTATACACATGTACCCCTACATTGTCACAAAACCAAGCACATACATATTAGTGAAGTTACTTTTTTTCTGATTTTGATTCTAATGACTATTAAATATTTTTATTATTATATTTACATTATTCATTTTCCCTTTTTTAAATGAGGTTATCATCCTTATTTGTGATATTTCCATTTTGAAGTTAAGAAAATAAAGGTCAATGTTTAAAGAAGACTTTGGAAGTTCAGAAATTCCATTCATGAATACTGATTTTTGTTAACGTATGCAGAGTAATATTATTCCCTAACTTGGACCTTAGACTTTGTCTTCTTAGTAGAATTTAAACTTTTTAATTATAAAAGTCTACCTCCAAGTCTTATAAACTGTAAATTTTTGTTGAATGGTTATTAAATTAGTGAAAATATGAAATATATGATTTGGGGGAATATATACTCATATTCCAAAAGATTGTCTAATTATATTCATTGCAAAATCCCTTTTCTCCTTTACTTATTTCTCAACTGATATTTTAGCACTATAGAAATGTCAAATTACATCAATGTAAAGAATGTAGTAAATTCTTAAGTATGTATTTCTTTGTTCATAAAATGGAGAATATTTTGACAATCTTAGAGTTGTTGGATATGAGCAAGTTAATTTATAAATCAGATATATGAATTCTAGAATTCTGTACCTGATAGCAGACTGTCATGTGACTACAAGTATCCCATTAAATTTATCAGCATACAAATTTCTTCATCTCAAATTTGGATAAATATTAATACCTTTTAAACTCTTCTCCCCAAATTCTTGTAATTATTGTGAAACACTTTGGAATATTTGAAGCAACATACACATTCAAAATATAATTCTTTAGCTCACCATTGTACTTGATTCAGTATTTTTCTTGGTCATTGCTGTGTCAGCTATTTAACAACAGATATTATGTATCTGATATGTTTAAAAATTCTTAAGAGCATCTAGTGCAAGTACCATAACTATTGCTAAAGAGATGTTGGGGCAGAGTAAGAAACTTGGTTTAATCGAGCACTCTTTAGTCATTTCTTACAAAGCTAATTAGATGTTGCTGTGAGAAAATAAAAGAGTTTAATTAGGGGAAAAATATGTGATGCAAAGAAGTCAAGGAAAGGAGAGGAAGTTACTACCAGGTTGAAAAAGGTTCAACTTGGAATCTTTATACTTTTGCTCCTATTCCTAAGGTGTATACATACCATCTCATGTAAAATATCATCCCTGGGAAATAATTCTATCAAGTATTGCATAATATCAACTACTAATCAATTCATACCTATATTTAGCAATGTGAAAAATAACAGATTTAATGAAGACAGTGAGAGCAAGTGGCCATTGAACTCTAAGGTTGCTCTTGCATTTTAGATCAGCACTCAACATATGAACATAAAACAATTTTATTTTGGTGCAGCCATTAAGAACCAAATATGATGAAAATATGGCTCCTACCTTTCAAAACTTGAGTGTATAGATGTATCAAGAAATCATTACCCCAATAAGAATGAAGTGGGTATTTGCAAATTAAAAACTTAAGGCAAAGAGGACATTAAAATAATGGATTTTATAAATATTTTATTTACTATTGAAGGATTACCCTATGGATACTTAATATAGAGAAAAGGAGATATCTATACATGTGAGACAAGATGACACAGAAATGATTGAACAAGATAGGAAAGGATGAGAAAACTAATGAAAAATTGAGTAAACATGGGGAGAAATTCTCCATAGAGATTTCATTACCTAATCTTTGAGAAACAAAGTGATTAATACAGGGAAAATAACAAAATCAGTTCGTGTATTACACTCATTAAACTGTGGCCATATTGACAGTACAGAGAGAAGAGTTAATCTTAATATTGCCAGCCTTAAGTATTATTAAAATTAAATACTGGAGGATTTTCATGAATATAAATGTTTTATAGCAAGAGTCATAAGTTGTAAGAAAGTGGGCATACAGCATATACTCATGGAGAAACAAAATGAAATATGAAAGAGAATAATATAATAATAGAGCAGCTGTAAAGAAATGATGCAAATAGCTGTAAGCTTTCTATCTGCCAAATTTTATTTTAAGAGACATCTACTGAGGTGTCCCTATAGCCTCTTCTCAGTGAGTATACAATACAAGTTGTGATTGACTTTTCTGGGAAAATGCGATTCCTTGGATAATTCCACAACATTTAATTCTGTTGAACAGACGCCTGTTCCAGCATCTGGGCCAAGATGAGGCACCACATTATGGACTTCTGTACAATAAACCTATGGGTGAGGAAGAAGTTGTTTCTCTTGGCATAGGAATTGAACAAGTAACAGGGCACTCTACATTTTATCAGGGGCAAAATAAAGAAGAAGATAAAGTGATCCTGGGTTGCTATCAAGCCCAATTCTGTTTTCAGCTAGTAAGAGGAACCTAATGATGGGAAATCATATTGTAAGGTGTGTGTGTGTATCTTTGTATATGTGTACAAATTTTGATAGCTAAAAAACTATCGCTATTGCTGAACCACCAACTTTTACAACCAGCTCAACTTTATAACTTTCACAATCATAGATTTTGTTACTATTTCTTCAGAAACTCTCAAAATAACTTTCCATTTATGTAAAACTAGATTGGAATAAATTCCATAATTTGATCCACAACTTCATTGGTGTTTTAATAGGTGAATGCCTATGTAAAAGCTCTTCTGCTCTGTAATAAATACTGGAAATGAATATATTACCCTGATTTTATCAGTCTACATCTATACACACAACAATAATGTATACGCTCTTATCTTTGAATCTCATTATGGTTTATTATAATGTGCATTTTATATACTATTGGGCAGATATTCTTCTCAATTTTAATGCAGTGTATATCTTCAATTAATCAGAAGAAAAAAGTGAGAACTCTCAACCCAATGAAATTGTTCCTGATTATATGATACAAGTTGTGACTATAAAGGAAAATAATATAGAAATTATATATATATATATATATATATACATATATATATATCTTATAAAATGTTACATACATATGGTATACTTAAAAGCTTAAAAGAATCTGTCCTTATGCAATTGTGAAAGCTACTTAAACATTTTATTCTGTTTCCATGTCTAATGCTGGAACCTTAAGTCAACAGGGGAAGGAAGATGGAAGGAGGAAGGTAGTAAAAACAAACTGGAAACTTCAAAGATTAGTGGAAAGTTACAAGGACAGAGAGATATCTGCATGAGTCACCTACCCACTACCTGAAAATTTTCAAATATGATATGGAGCATCTAGCAGGAAAATCTGATGTCTCATACAAAACTAAACAAACATCTGTAACAGGAGTCAAAGAAACTGAATGAGGAGATTCCATGTCAATTGAAGGAGCTGAGGAGTATGCTTCTTCCCCATGCCAACCGAATGGGCTAACAGATAAGAAAAAGCAAATATTGGGTGCTGTTGCTGGATTCTTGAATTGATGAACTGAACAACCTGTCCTCAAATATTTTGCAAAATACATCTTGTGGTCCATGCAATATGTAGGATATTATGCAGGGAAGGAATTTCTAAAAGACAGTTTTAGCCTACCCAGATTTACACAGTTCACGTCTGTAATTGTACTTTGCTTTTAGGGCAAGAAATGAGACAAATAATATGACAACAAAATGATAAATCTACATTTTAGTTTTGTCACATTTTGGTATATATTTGGATGAGTGTATATTCAACCCTGTTTCTTAGAATTTCCATATCTTTGCTTCTGAAGGGTTTAAAGATCAGAGATTATTTGAATCTTAAATTATTTTAAGAGTCATTTACTATATACATTCATTTTATATTTGATTCTTCACTAAATACAATAGCCACATTTGTCACCAATCTTCTGCTCAAATGCCTCCCATAAAGAAAACTATCTCTTTTTAAGCTAATTCTTTGAAAATTCTTCACTTTTGAGTGTTTGTCATGGTTCTTTGTCCACTAATTCTAATTCAGCTCGCTATTGTTTTAAACAATACCTTGGCTTCCTTTTTCTCCAATATATTTTCTCAAATGTTTAAAAACAATTTTTAGATATCTCCAAATCTTTTATATTCTGAACATTCACAATTCCTTTTGAAATATTTTAAAAATCATGCCTCAGAATGTGTTGATCATCATAATGTTAAGTTCTCTTATATTTTCTCTGTCTCTCAATATCCTCTTTATTAGTATATCCATTGATGACCTGGTTCCCATATTCCTCCTGTTAAAAGTAGAAAAATAGATGACCTGATTTGCTTCCTCTTCTTTTAATTCTAGTGGGGCTCATACTTAGGTTATGATCACAGATTTGAGATCCTTTGAGAGGAGAAAGCAATGTGATAGAACAAAAGGAATACTGGAGTTAAAAATCTCAGTTGAAATCTTGGTTTTGCAATTAAGTGGTCACATGATCCCAAGAAAATCAGTAAGCATGATATTCATTTTTTTTTCAAATTGAGAATAGTCAAATCTACTTCTTAGAAGTATTGTAAAAATGAATGACATCAGATGTAGTTGAACCTGGCACAGACCCTTGAACAAGTAAAAATCTGGCAGTTGACCCTTTCTCCCATTCTACATCACAGTGGCCACATAACATTTTTGACATAATGTAATTATAATACTATCAATTGCTAGTCAAGTAATAAAGATCCTAAGGTATTTGAAAATTCCAGTTCACCAAAAAAGATTTCATTATGTTCACAAGATTTTGTTTACTATTGCTAGATTCATAGACCTTTATATAATTTCTTGATGATAAAAATTAAAATATAGAGATTTTTCATGTTAGCTCTGAGTTAATCAAATTGAGACCTTACCTTGTAAGGTTTGAAGCTAGTCTGATATTTATAGTCTGTCTCAGAAACCTGACATAATAGCTCATAGCATGGCTAGTCATTCTGTATTCTGCAATTGGCATTATTCATAGTTTGTTATTTTGTGATTTCTTCAGATATTGTAATAATTTTGTTTTTACATGTCTTCAAAATATTTTACATTTGTATTGCCTGTTGCAGAATATAACTTCTAGAGATCTAGAATAAAATATACATGCATTTTTACCATTCTGTCTTAAGAAATTATGCATTTCCAGAAATAACAGACTAACTAAATATGTTAGATAAAGGCCTGTCCAATGAAATTTTTTATAAGTAAACCTTGTCCATTTTTGGATTAAAACTTGATTTTATATTATTCATACTTATGAAGACAGTTCTGAAATATTTACTGAGTTATTAAATAAATATGTACTGAATACCTACTACAAGTTGTTGATTTGGGAACTGGAAATACATGAAGAAAAGATATCTTTGCCTTTATGAAGCTTATGTTTCAGCAAATAATGTAGACAATGAAACCCTACAGACAATGAATAAGTAAACAACTATATAAGGTAATTTAGAATGTAGTAAGTATTACAGAGAAATCAAAACAAATAATATGGAAGAGTAACAAGACTACAGAAATGAGAAAGATATTAGAATGTCAAAGGAAGGTCATTCTGAAGAAGTGATAACTGAGTGAGATCTCAAGAATGAAAGGGAGTAGTCTAGGAAGCTCTTTTGAGCAAGGGAAAATAAGATGAGCTTAAAGTGTTGACAGAGCAGATCACATAGGGCCTTGCAGATTATATTCTGCAAAAGAAGTACATTGGGTTATTGAAAGTTCTCTGTGTTAGCTATGTAGAGACTGAATTGAAGCAGAGAAAAAGTGAAAAGAGGGATGCCAAATGGGAGGACACTGCAGTAATCTGAGTCAAACAGAAATATAATGGTGGAGTGAGCTAAGGTAGTACTAGTTGATATGGAGAAAGAACAAATGGATTTGGAATATATTTAATATTAATGGATAAAACCTGACAATAGTAAAAATATTTGGGAGAACCAAAAAGAATAAGGAAAAAGGAAGACTTTAAAATCTTCAGAAACATTAATTCCTTTTTCTTCTTCCCTTTGAATTTATACACTTAATTGAAGGACTGTAATATAACATACATAAAGTGAATGGAGACTTCATGATTTAATTTGTGTTATGAATTTTGATCCTCAGAGATAAGTTTCATTTCCATTTTCTTTTTTGGTATATTCTAATAAGTTTTCTGAAAAGTATGCTTTTTATTATACTTGTTTTTAAGTGATGACAACAATACTATCAAAAGGACTAGATATGACATGAAAATTTCATTAGACTCAATCTTTATGTGTTATTCAGTTTTATGTTTCAACAACATTCAATGAACTGTGAATTAATATTAATTGACATTCAATATTACTGGTTGAAGAGCCATCATCCACAATTTTATCACTTGAGGAACTTCATTTAATAACTTTTGTGCTCACTTTACTCATCTTTAACAAGGAATAGATAATAAGCCTGTATCTGACAGGTTTTATATGGGAAAATGACCAATGAAAATTATCACTGTGTATAGCATGTATGTAGTATTATAAATGATTTATGAAAAAAAAGCAAAATGGGTAAAATTGCTGTACAAATGGATAAGTATTCCCAGAAATACTACTTTTGTTCTTTTTTCTTTTTAGTAAATGGATTTTAAGCAGTTCAACCTTTGCTATTGTCTTTGAACATTTCTCTTCATATTCCTTTACTCTTCAAGTTAGATTCTCTAATTTGTGAATGAAGAATTTCTCTGTATGTCATGGGTTAGGAGCAGTTTTTAGTTTTCTGATGTTCTAATGGTTCAACTTTGATAAAAGCTTCTTGAGGCACTATGTATGTATTTACATTTATAATATCAAGGATTCTTTCTAATGTCCTATTTTGAGAGGAAAGACTTTTCTTTTATCAATCAGGTAAATTAATAAAATAACTATTTTATTAACATTTATTTCATTATGGCTATTATTTTTCTGAATTAATTTATTTTTTATTGTAATTCGTTATATATGACAGTAGAATGCACTATAATTCATATTACACATATAAGCACAATTTTCTGGTTGAATACAAAGTATATTCACACCATTCATGACTTCATAAAATTACTTAGCATAATGATGTACATTTCATTCATTTTGACTGGAGTGAGATGAAATCTTATAGTAGCTTTGATTTGCATTTCTCAAATTGCTAGACATGTTGAACATTTTTTCATATATTTGTTGATTGATCGTATATCCTCTTATGAGTATATATATACTTTACACATATTATACTTTTCAATAGGGACTCAGACTCAGAAAAACATACTTGAGGTTTTCTAAAATTAATGTATAGAGCACGATTCAGATCAATAGAGTGTTGACAAAAATCAATATTTCTATGTGCTTTTTGTGTATTGAAAGTTTTTCAGACACAATAACATAATCTTCACAAATCTACAACATAAGTATCATTCAGTTATTCAAGATAAGGAATCTGAGGTTCTCTGTGATAAATCAAATTACTGCTATAAGCTCAAGAGATACAGAAACAGATAAATTCCAAAGCTTACGTTCTTTTCAATGTGCATTACTGTTTTTTTTGACCCATGAATTTATTCATTGTTATTTTATACTATGGCTATTAGCTAATCTTTGATTGAGCCAGTGTTTCGGTATAATATACAATATTTGGAAAATAATGTTGTATTTTAAATCTCAGTTAAAATAAGAGAAAGAGATATGCTATTGTACAGGAAGACTTTATATCATATAAATGCAAATTATCCTAAAAATAGGTATATTTAATGTGATTCCAATTATCAATCCTATAGAGTTGTCTTTTAGGAAAGCTTTATCTTCAAAATAAAATATACTTAAGTTTCATTTAGAAAAATGAATAACATAAATAACTAAGGAAATTATAAAAATAATAGTATAGGATCACTTGGTTCACTAGATATCAAAATATTCTCTAAATATACTGCAATCTATTCAGTATTTATGTAGAAACAAAGTAAAAAATTTGAAACAAATTTAGGACATATGAGAATTTAATGTGATTTTTAAAAAATTTAGTCATGATAATGGCTTATTAATTTATAGAATAATAACAACTAGTTAATCATCTAAGGAAATAAATTAGAAGCCTGTTCCTCAATATACCAAAATACAGTACATGGATTAAATATATCAAAAAAATAAAAAATTAAAATATGTACTGGACAAAATATATTATCTTAATAGAGAAAATTTTCACTGAAAATATAAAATCTTCAAAAGATAAATAAACATCAGTTTACAAAAAAATTAACAGTTTTGCTAAGGCAAATGATGTATTTAAACAAAGGTAATGAGTGTGTAAATTATGAATTTGGAAATAACAAATTATATAATAAAAAATAGATACACTGATGATGCTATTGTTTGCACAAGCCCCCCCACCCCACACACACACAAATTTGTATGTTGTAATCTTAATCTCCAGTGCAGCAGTGTTGGAAGGTGGGACATTTTGAGAGGTGTTAAATCATAAGAGTTCTGCTTGCATGAATAGATAAATAAATTATGAGAAGGGCTTATAGAAATGAGTCCTTAATATTTTGTTCTTCTGTTGTGATGAAATTATATTTCCTCTCAAGATAATGAATCAAAATACATTCTACTGTCATGTATATCTAAAAACAACAAATTTTTAAAAAGATGATGTATTATTTAAGGTGCAATCTTGGAAGCAGTGAGATAAAACCTTAATATTCAAGTGCCATCATCTTGCACCTTTAGCCTCCAGAGCTAGAAGAAAGAAATTTCTGTTCTTTATATATTAGCCATTTTCAGGTAGTCTGTTAGAGCAGCACAGAGTGGATTAAGAAAGTGCTTTTTGAAAATTTTATGAGCACTACTTGATGATCTTATTAATTGTAGAATCCACAACAGTAAATTGCAATTTAAAGACCAGATATATCCAAGTGCATAGGTGAAACTAATACTGATGTTCTGAAGAATTTCTCAAGAGAAAAATAGGCATATACATGAAATAAAAGAACAAATAATATGTAAATGCAATTTAAAAAATGAAAATTAATAAAAATGGCTAGTACACATTTATGTAGATGCTAAAATCACTAATAATATGTGTGTATATGTGTATATATACATATATGCATGATTTATACATAAAATTTCATATATTTGTAATACTTATTGTATATGAAACAATGAATTGTTTTTATTTACAAAAAGATAAAGAAAATCTCTAAAACTGGAAGAGTAATGAGGAAAACATTGCTTTCATAAAATAATATCTGTAAAAGTTGTCAGGCATTTTTGAAAAAAAAATTAATAAACTTATTAAAATTAAAAATACATGTATCTTTCAATGTCACAGTCTCAGTACTAGAAATTTAGTGGTGTGGCAACATAAACAAATGTACATACATATACATGTGTATATGTACAAGTATACTAGTAACAGCATTGTTTGTAGAAACAAAGAATGGAAATGACATCCTGAATGCTGATATCTGTGTCATTAAATAAGTTATGGTGAAGTTGGTTGTGTTTTTGCATGTCTGTAATCACAGCTACTTAGAAGCCTGAACAGGAGAAGTGAGATTTTGAGGCTAGCCTGGACAACTTAGTGGGATGCTATCACAAAATAAAATTTTAAAAAGGGATGGGGTATATAGCCCAGTGGTAGAGGGCTTGCATAGTATGTAAGAGGCCTTGAGATCAGTCTCTAGCAACACACACACACACAATGTGTGTGCAGTTAAAATGTCTTATGTAATGATTAACCTAATGAATAAGAAATATAGCAGTTGAGATGGAAGAATTTTCACCAGATGTTGAATAAGAAAAGCTTGAAGTGCTGGGAATGGAACACAGGGCCATGCACATGCTTGACCACTAAGCCACACCACAGCCCCAAGAATAGCAAGATAGGAATCAAACAAGGACTGAATACCCCACAGACATAGGCAGTTACTAAGATGTCTCAAGAGTTCTTTCCCATAAACATAGTTTATTTAGTGACAGGCAAGACTAACAAACAACAAACAAAAAAAAAATGTCTTATATTTCAATGCTTCTAATTCTTTCCACAGTCACCCTTAAGTGGTGGCTGTACCATGGTAGCAGTTTGAACTGCAGCAAACTGGGAAAGAAAAGCAAAATAAGAAAAAAAAAAAAAAAAGAGCTCACAAAAGATTGCACCCAAGAACGATGTCTGTTTGCATAAAGAATGGGTCCCCATTTAATTTGTTAAGACACATTTCATCAGATATTTAGAGTTTTCACTATAGAATTTCTGGCCATTAAGTGTTTATTTTCTGATTCCTGTGAGATAATCAGAACCACACTCACTGCAGGAGCAAATCACAGACTAACATTTTACTAACTCTTATAGTTCACAACAACTAAATACTCATATATCATTTTTTTCATAAATAAAGGCTTCAAATAATTAACAATAAGCCACTAATAAATATATTATTCTTTCATAAAAAATAAATGATTTAACACATTAGAAATTGCTTTATCCATTACCTTTTCTGGTAATAATTGCACCAGTTTTTCTGTAATGATACGTTTGGTGTTTTCAACTTTAAAACTTTGAAGAATACCTTAATTGCTCAATAAACCTTTGTTGAGCAATAACTGTAAAAAAAGGCAGTGTATATATCAGAGAAGACATTCAGCATTTGGTTTTTGGGGGATATACTAACTCTACTTAGCATTACATTCTCCAACTCTATTTGGATTCCTAGTTTTAAAATCACCTGCAAATGCCATGATTTTACTCTCTTTTACTGCTGAATAATATTCCACTGTGTATATATACCACATTTTTTAAATACATTCATCTACTTAAGGGCATCTAGGTTGGTTCCCATTTAGCTATTGTGAATTGTGCTGCTATAAACATTGATGTGGCTGTGTCCCTGTAGTATGTAGTCCTTTGGGCATACACCAAGGAGTGGAATAGCTGGGTAGAATGGAGGCTCCATTCCCAGTTTTCCAAGGAATCTACATGCTGCTTTCCATATTGTCCACACCAATTTGCAGCCCCACTAGCAATGTATAAGTGTGCCTTTTCCCCCACATCGTCGCCAATACTTATTGTTGTTGGTCTTAATAATAGCTACCATTTTGACTGGAGTGAGTTGAAATCTTAGAGTAGTTTTGATTTGCATTTCTCTAATTGCTAGATATTTTGAACATATTTTCATATATTTGTTGATTGATTGAATATCACCTTCTGTGAAGTGTATATTCAGTTCGTAAGCCCATTTATTGATTGGGTTGTTTGGTTTGTGGGTTGTTTTTTTTTTTGGTATTAAGTTTTTTGAGTTTCTTATATACCCTAGAGATTAGTGCTCTATCTGATGTGCAACTGGTAAAAATTTTCTCCCAAACTGTAGGCTCTGTATTCACCTCATTGATTGTTTCTATTGCTGAGAAGAAGCTTTTAAGTTTGAATCCATCCCACTTATTAATTATTTATTTTAATTCTTGTGCTATTGGAGTGTTATTAAGGAAGTAGGGGCCTAATCCAATATTAGGGAGATTTGGGCCTACTTTTTTTCTATTAGATGCAGGATCTCTGGTTTAATTCCTAGGTAGCTGATATACTTTGAGTTGAGTTTTGTGCATGGTGAGAGATGGAGCTTCAACTCCATTTTGATGCATATGAATTTCTAGTTTTTCTAGCATCTTTTGTTGAAGAGGCTATCTTTTCTCCAATGTACATTTTTGGTGCTTTTGTCTTACATAAGATAACTGAAATTACATGGGTTAGTCTGTGTTTCTTCTATTCAGTACCATTGGTCTACCAGTCTGTTTTGGTGCCAATATCATGCTGGTTTTGGTACTATTGCGCTATAGTATAGTATAAGATATTGTATAGTGTTGCTACCTGCTTTACTTTTCTTGCTAACGATTGCTTTAGTTATTCTAGGTCTCTTATTTTTCCAGATGAATTTCATGACTGCTTTTTCTATTTCTGTGAGGAATGTCATTGGAATGTTGGTTGGAATTTCATTAAATCTATATAATGCTTTTGGTAGTATGGTCATTTTGACAATATTAAATCTGCCTATCTAAGAACAAATTAGATCTTTTGATATTATAACGTCTTCACTAATTTCTTTCTTTAGCATTCTGTAGTTTTCTTTGTAGAGGTCTTTCACTTCTTTTGTTAGATTGATTCCCAAGTATTTTTTTGAGGCTATTGTAAATGGCTTAGTTTTCCTTGTTTCTCTTTTAGAGGATTTGTCATTGATATACAGAAATGCCTTTGACTTGTAGGTGTTGATTTTGTTTTCTGCTACTTTGCTAAACTTATTTACTAGTTCTAGAATTTTACTTGTGGAATATTTTGGGTCTTCTTGTTGTAGAATCCATATTGTCAGCAAGTAGTGCTGCTTTGAGTTCTTCTTTTCTACGTGTATCCCTTTAATTTCTTTTATTTGTATAAATGCTTTAGCCAGTGTTTCAAGAACTATGTAAAATAGAAGTGGTGAAAGAGTGCATCCCTGTGTTGTTTCAGTATTTAGAGGAAATCTTTCATTTTTTCTCCTTTTAAAATGATGTTGGCCCCGGGGCTTAACATAGATGGCTTTTACAATGTCGAGATATGTTCCTGCTGTCCTTAGTTTTTCTAGTGTTTTGAACATGTGTGGATGCTGTATATTTTCAAATGCTTTTTCTGCATCTATTGAGATTATCATATGGCTCTTTTCTTTAAATTTATTGATGTGATGAACTACATTTATTGATTTCTGTATGTTGAACCAACATTGTATCCCTGGGATGAATCCCACTTGATCATGGTGCACTATCTTTTTGATATGTTTTTGTATTTGATTTGCTAGAATTTTATTGAGAATTTTTGCATCTATGTTCATTAGAGTTACTGATCTGAAGTTTTCTTTCTTTGATGTGTCTTTGCCTGGTTTTGTAATCAGGGTGATATTGGCCTCATAGAATAAGTTTGGAAGTGCTCCTTCTTTTTCCATTTCCTGAAATAAATTGAAAAGAATTGGTATAGTTCTTCTTTAAAGGTCTTTTAGAACATAGCTGTGTATCCATCCAGTCCTAGACTTTTTTTGGTTGGTAGGCTTCTGATGATGTCTTCTATTTCATCACTTGAAATTGATTTGTTTAAATTGGGTATATCATCCTGCTTCAATTTGAGCAAATCATATGCCTCTAGAAATTTGTCAATGCCTTTGATATTTTCTATTTTATTGTAGTACAAGTTTTCAAAATATTTTCTAATTATCTTCTGTATTTCTGTAGTGTCTGTTGTAATATTTCCTTTTTTATATCATATGTTAGTAATTTGAGTTTTCTCTCTCCTTCTATTCCTTAGCATTGTTAAGGGTCTGTCAATTTTATTTATTTTTTTTAAGAACCAACTTTTTGTTTTGTCAACTTTTTCAATTGTTTCTTTTGTTTCAATGTCTTTGATTTAAGTTATGATTTTAATTATTTCTGGTGTTCTACTTTTTTGGTATTGATTTGTTCTTCTTTTTCAGGGCTTTGAGATGTAATGTTAAGTCATTTATTGCTTTACTTTTTTCTTCTTTTAAGGAATAAACTTCATGCAATGAACTTTCCTCTTAGTACTGCCTTCATAGTGTCCCAGATATTTTGACACATTGTATCATTGTTCTCATTCACCTCTCAGAATTTTTAAATCTTCTCCTTGATATCTTTTGCAATCCATTGTTCATTAAGTAGCATATTATTTAGTTTCCAGGTGTTGGAGTAGCTTTTATTTTTATTTTCTAATTTAATTCCATTGTTATCTGATAGAATGCAGGGTAGTATCTCTACTTTTTAATATTTGCTAAAAGTTATTTGTGGCATAATATATAGTCTATTTTAGAGATAGATCCATGTGATTCTGAGAAGAAAGTTTTTTCATTCATTGAGGGATGAAATATTCTATATATGTCAGTTAAATCTAAGTTATTATTATTTAGTTCTATAGTTTATTTCTTCAGTTTTTGTTTAGACTATATATCCAGTGGTGAAAGAGGTGTGTTACAGTCACCCAGTATTATTGTTTTTTTGTCTATTTGACTCTTGAACTTGAGAAGAATTTGTTTGAAGACACTCCATTGTTTGGGGCATATAAATTTATTATTGTCATGTCTTGTTGATGAATTGCTCCCTCAAGCAGTATGAAATATTCTTCTTTATCCCTTTTGATTAATTTTGGCTTGAAGTTTACTTTATTGGATATAAGGATGGACACCCCTGCTTGCTTTCATATGGTTTCTTACAATTTTCACTGTGTGGTTTACATTCTTTTCAGAATTATATATTTTGTCTTCACTGTCTGAGGTCCTATCTTCTAAGTGGTCTAAGCTCTTGGTGGTTTCAATTGAATTTTTAATTTGGTTTATTGTTTCTTTCATTTCAAGAATATTTGTTTCCTTTTTTAGAACTTCCATCTCCCTATTGAAGTAATCTATTGTTTCCTATATTTGTTTATGTAACTCTTTGTCAAAATGATATTTTGCTGCCTATGTTTGCTGTCTTATACCATACTTTATTTCACAGAACATTTTAATCATGTACATCCTGAAATCCTTCTCTGTCATTTATTCTGCTGTGCTGGACATAGATTCAAATAATGTGGTTTCTTGATTTGTTTGGGGGTACTTTCTTCCCTTGTATTTTCATATTACTTGTGTGTCTTCCCTTATAACTCTGTGGAACTGAGTTATTACAATTTTTACCCTATAGGCTTATATTGCCCCTGTACGGATTCAATACCACTCCTTTGTGGTAAATGACAATGTTAACAGATCCCAATATAAACAATATACACCCTAAAAACCAATGTTTGCTATTAAGACATTTACAATTTGGTCACAATGTACAGAAATGGTGAATTCAGTTATTATCTACAATATACTCAGTAGGTTTGTAAAAGGGTTTACAGTTTTTAATGGTGGACAAAGAACCCAGGGTGAGGAGTAGGATGATATGCTGAGGAGATAGGAGGTTAGGATATAGAGTTATTATATCTTAGGAGTGTGAAAGAGAAATTAAAAGAGGAAGATTAGTAGCAGGAGAAGGGACAGAAAGTAATTTTGGGTAGATATGTAAGTGGGAAGACAGAGTGTATACAAAACACTCATATATATTGAGAAAAAATTCTAAAAAACGTTAAAATAGTAGAAATTGATAAGGAAAGACAAAAATACATATAACACAAGTGTAATATACTATTCAGACATCCCAGTCCTCAAAATTCACTTGGTTTCACATATGTTGGGGATGTGAGGGCAGGAGACTAGAGAGGGAGATGAAAACAAATTCTTAAAGGAAGAAATAGGGATTGTTTGGGTTGGAGATCAGTATCTTTCCTACTTCTCTTCTCATTCAAGAAGTGAAGTCATCTCTTGTTACCTGGTATTTATGCCCTCAGGATGCTGAAGGTGTCACTGTGCTAGGGTAGTGGTTGCTAGGGGAGGGGGAGAGTTAGAAACTGGGAGTTGCCCCCACTAAAGATGGTGACGAAGGTGGCGCAAAATGGAGGCACCTTCTTTCAATGATGGGGTGTCAGATCAGGTGGGGGAAGCTGGGCAATAGCATTGGACAATGAGTTTAGAGATTAGCTCTGTGGTATGCAGTGTGTGGCTGTTGACTGACTTCAGAGCCTATGTGAAGTTCTTGGGTGCAGGCAGGCTACTGCATGTGGCAGACTATCTCCACTGCTGTAGAGTCCCAAGATGGTAGTGATCAGGGGAGCCCCATGTTGGCAGATGGTTGTCCACACAGGAGTCATGGCTAGAGTTCTTACTTGAGGAAAGCAGCCAGGTGTCCTGCATGGAAGCAGTATCGTGATTTCTGCTCAAGTAGGTGGCTGAAAGTTCTGTGTGGGTGCTGTTGCCACTTATGGTCCCACCAGCATACCTTGTAGTACTGTGTAGATGAGTAGTTGGGGAACCTACTGTGATGCTGAGGCCTGGAGCCCTGGACATGCACTCTGATTCCTGTACAGGAGCAGGAATATAGCTCATAGAGAAGCAATATTCTCACTATTTGAGTCCCAGGTCATGGAGCGACCCAGAATATTGCCTCCCTGTGGCCCACCATCTTGGGTGTCCCTAATTTTAATTTATTTAAAATTCTCTTTTATTACTATTGCAAAAGCATTTTATTTGATGATTTTACTTATATAACTATAATCCTATAGTTGTTTTGTTTTGTTTTGTTTTAACCAAAGGCAGTGTCACATAGTAGAAAAGATAATGAAATCATAGTCAAAAACTTGAATTGTAGTCTTCCCTCTGCCACTCTGTGACATTTAAAAATCTATTGAAAAGAAAAAAAAGGCAGAACAGAAGTAATAGGGATCAGTAAAAATATGATACTAAGAAAATGGTTCTAATTCATCATACTATTATGCCTTGTTTATCCCAAATGTGAACAAATAATCCTTAACAGTTCTATAGGCCCAAACCAACTGGTCAGTTTGCAAAAGCAATGTAATTTTTTTTTTCTTATTCTCGATGACTCTTAAATCCTTTACATATCTGGTTCTCAAAAACTGTCTCTTGATTATGTTGTTCTATGTTGCTTTTTTACCTAGTGAATCATTACTCCAGATGTTTTTGTCTCCTTTCCAATATGATTGATAAAATACCCATGAGATTCTTCAAAACAAATACTTCAAATATACTCACAAAGAAAAAAATCTCCTCATGTTCATTCTGACTTCAGACATTCATTTCTAAAACAACTGTTTCAGAAATGTAAATGACAACTGTTTCGTAGAACTTCATTTTTGGAATTAAAATTTTGTATGAAAACCTTCTTGGTTCATTTTTTCAGCAAAATCAAAATTACTAAATTTTACGTATATTGTATGGTTTTACTTAACGATCTTTCCAACATTGTGTTCTTATATATCCTGTTATCACATTATTGAGTGCTTAATATTTCAATGAATGATTTTAAAATTTGCATCTTAGGATGCCTACCTGTGAATTTCCATAATGCTAACCCTTTTCACTTAGTGAGAACATAAAATCCCTTATAATTTAAGGATCTCCCCCCTTCATCAATGGGAAAGGAAGAAGAATGAAAGATCATATTAACTGTTGGCATTTTGATTTTATATATGTGAAAATGCAAATAAAATTAAAATGTACATTCTCCTTTAGAAAACTAGTATAGACAACAAAGATAACTATAAATAGTATTCTTTATAGTTTTTCTCAAACAGTATTTTATCAGTAAATAATATTGCCCTGACCTATTTTAAGGTTGAGACATGTATTCACTTGTCAACATCTTAGATCAATCAGAAATCTGCTCTTATCTACAGTAAGAAAAAATATGAGAAGTACCCACAAAAACTTTTAATAATAATTTTTTTCAATTGTAAATGGACATAATAACTTTATTTTATTTATTTGTTTATTTTTATTTGGTGCTGAGGATCAAACCCGGTGCCTCACACATGCTAGGCAGATGCTCTACCACTGAGCAACAACCCCAGCCCCCACAAGAATATTTTTAAAGCAAATAATCCTCTGGAAACTACTATGCCTTCTACTACATTCAAAATATGCATGTTCTTTATATAAAACATGCATTTACAGGCCTGAAATTACTTTTTGGTACACATCCTCAAAAATGAATGCTATGGTTTGACTATAGTTTGAGTGTGTTCTACAAAGGTTCATGTGCTGGGAGCTTAATTCCCAATATGATCATGTTGAGGTGGCAGAGCCTTTAAGAGGTAGGGGTCTAGTAGGAGGTAATTAAGTCACTGACATCTCTGTTCTTAGAAGTGATTAATGTAGTTCTCTCAAGACCCCAGTTAATTAACATAAGAATAAATCATTAAATAAAGAACAAACCTGGTCCCTGAAGTTTTCTTCTTTCTATTTTTGAAATAATATCTCTTTCACATGTGGCCCTGCCATTGTGATACCATCTGCCATGAGGCCCTCATCACAGGCAGAATACATGGGGCTACTAATCTCTGTCTTCCATCCCTCCAAACTATTAGCCAATTAAATCTGTTTTCTTTAAAGTATGCAGCCTCAGGTATTTTGTTATTGACAACAGAAAATGGACTAGTATAATGAAAGTAGATATTTTGTAATATAATGAAGGTATATATTTTGGGGGGCTTGTACAATCCATTGATATAATTTCTCTAATTGATATTTAAAAAGAGATAAACAAATAACTGACCACATCATCAATATTTGTTCTAGTCTAATAGTATGAACCTAATTATCCACAATTATCTTTGTTATCTTATAGGTCAATTTGTTTGGTGATTTATAAGTTTTTAAATTACTGGCAAACCTTACCTGAAGTAGCTTTAACTTATTACTCACAAATGACCACTGCCTCTACATTTTCATATATAAGAAATGGCTGCTTTGTAAAGAACTCTACTGTATTGATCTGAGATGAAGACGTATGAAATGATTACATTGTGTTCTGCTGTAAAGTTTTGAAAAACATATTATTTTTTCTATATCATGTGCCACATATCATAGATATACTTAAAATAAATCAGGTTCCTTTATGTCACTATAACATGTACTCCTAAATCCTATTTAAAAATCACTTAGGAAGCCTGCCTGAATTGATTGAAAGTACAAGCTAACTAGGCCTGGTAAATTATGATATTAATATAGTAAATAATACTCAATGAATTTAGATAGCTTTTATTTGTCATTTCAGCAATATTTAGGCTCCTATTTATCTATATCTATCAATCAATCAATTTATCTATCCACCTATCTGTCTACTAGTCTATGAAATCTGTGACATTGAAGTCATTAGGAAGAATTACTTCTCTTTTGACAGTTCCATATTTATACTGGTAGTTATTTTTTGTTTGGTGATATTTTTAGTCACCTATTTTTTTACAAGACTCAACTTAAGTTTGCCTGAGTATTCGATGTGATGATTATTTGTATTTATGTAGCACTTTATACTTTTCAAAATACTTTCAAATATATCACCTCACATGATTTTCACAATAATATTTTAAGGTAAGGTAACCAGGAACATTCTTATTTATACAAGCAAAAACTGAGATCACTGTTGATCAGATATATGGGACAGCAACCTGGACTTTAAAAACAAAACAAAACTTGGGACTGGGGTGTGGCTCAAGTGGTAGCACGCTCACCTGGCATGCGTGCAGCCCGGGTTCGATCCTCAGCACCACATACAAAAAAAGATGTTGTGTCCACCAATAACTAAAAAAAAATAAATATCAAAAATTCTCTCTCTCTCTCACCTCTCTCTCTCTCTCACCTCTCCCTTTAAAAAAAAACAACAAAAACAAAACTTGTTTTAATTATCTACTTATCATGGAAAAATGTCTTACTTTATTGATTTATAAACTCCTTTGGTCTTATGTATGCAACATATTTTTTAAAGTTTATACAGCTGGGCTGCATATCTCTTAAGAATGGTAACTTTTATTGATTATATATAGTGCTCAAACATATATATAGGACATGATGACTTACTATCTTCTTCACACATTAGATACTGAAAAAAAATTCTTACTGCCTTGGAAAACTCTGTTTTTCTACTAACAATGATTAACTCAAATACATCCAAAAGTCCTAATAATAAACTTAGCCTTAGTGGCAAATGATTAAACTTACTTTGTCTGAACCCTGGAAATTTAAATCAAAGGGTTAAAATTCTTACTGATTTATCAGTAAGATTAAATGTACTGCCATGTTTCCAAGAAGTAAGTTATTTTTCAACACTTAACAGGTTTCAATTATAAGGGCATATTTACCACCTGTAAGTCCCTTGGTGTATTATTATTTAGACATGTAGCAGAGCACTAATAAGATCACTGGAGGAATAAATGGCATATTACCAGTGCAGATATGAAATGCAGACACCATTTGCAACACATGTACAGGTAGAATATTGATCTATATTTACAACACAAATGACTAGACACCATGGTAAAAGACTTATGACTTGGCACTCCATTGTGCTGTCCTTAACACTGTGAAATGCCTATTATATATAAGAGTGATGTTAAAAAAATAACAGGTATGGATGCAATTCCAAGTACTCTCATACTCTGAATTCATTATTTTCTTCTATTTAGAGCATTATGACATCTCTGAAATTCTGTGAATATGACTGAAGACAATCTAGCAATGACATTTTCTCTGGACTCGAGGAAATAATTATTTAGTATGTATAGGGGAATTTAGTTGAGAGTTCATCAAACATCTCTATATCCTTAAACTAACTACTGTGGATTTTCCAGGGATCTACTGAAACACTTCTAGAAAACATTTTTATTCCTAGGCTTCATTTCAAATTTCTCTCAAGGAGAGTGGTAAATGAGTTTATATAACTGAGTGAAAAAATCTACATGGTAGGGAAGGGTGGGCTATTTTTAAAATTTCTCCCAGGAGGCCAATATTGAATTTGAGATCTCAACACATGATATATTTGCAATTATATCAATGGAAACTCAAGTGCCAGATGTGTCCAAATAATCCACAACATGGATTTGACAATATATCAAGGGAAACTAGTAACCACAAAGCTGTCATGCTATCCATTTACAGTGATAACACGTTCCCAAGCAAATTTAAATGCAATGAGATTTAGGAATATCTAATATTCAACAAATATTGAAACCTCTGAACTTGTGCCACTACCCTGCTCTTCTAGAGGACTAAGTTGATTGTTCAGATTAGGCATCTAGGGTTGATAGAATAAGAGACTCAAGTAACAATGAAAGTAACTGGCTAGGCCCATGGGGGACATACAGACACACCTGCACTTCTGCAAAGTATTTGCTTTTTGAGAGCCAGAAATTGCCTGTTGTGACAGGAAACCCCATGCTGCTTGCTGTTGAGCCTTCTGCCTTGGCAATGGAAATGTGGGATGCTAGGTCTGATAAGTTTGGGGATTTAACACAGTCCAAAAGAACAAAACTGTTTCAGTTGGTTTAGGAAGTTCTAGTATTCAAAATCTTGACAATATTAAATCTGCAATAAAACTATTCCTGCTATCCTTTAATATTTATTTATTTCTTTATTTATTCATTCATTCATTCATTCATTCATTCATTCATTTATTTATTTATTTATTTATGATCTCACAGCTCTGGAGGGGAGAAATTCAAACTCAAGGTGCCAACAAGGCTTGCTCCTTCTAAAGCTGTGAGGAAAAGATATATTCCAAGACTCTCCTTGAATTACAAATGATTATCTTCACTCATACAGTGAAGAAGCTGTCAACCACAAAGCTGTTACACATTCTACTCATAGTGATAACATGTTCCCAAGAAAATTTAAATTCAATAATTTAACAAATATTGGAGCCTCTAAACTTATGCAATTGTTCTCTTCTAGAGGACTATAGTATACAATGTATGTATACAGTCTGTTACTATATTATTAGTATATTAATAATACACAAAATATACCATATAAATGTTTATATATATATATGTATATGTGTATACACTCACACACACACACACACACACACACACACACACACACACATATATATATATATATATATATATATATATATATATATATGACAAAATAAAGAAAAAATGCCAAAACTTACTTGTTATACAGTATAAAAACATACCCAAGAGGGCAGAAGCTGTAGTTCAGTGGCAGAGTGCTTGCCTAGCAAGTATGAGGCACTGGGTTCAATCCTCAACACCACATAAACATAAACAAATAAAATAAAGTCATTCTGTCCATCTAGAGCTACAAAAATAAAAAATATATATATCTAAGAGATTGTAAGCTTAAAATGTGTTTGTTATATAAAATCTCCATACTCTCACAGAAATGTCTGCATAATATATCTTCCATCACAAATCTAAGAAATAAATTCGTGAGATGAGCCTCATGAGCTCATCGTATGACTGGGGAACCTTCTCTTTGCATCTGTTTGGTTCTGTTTCACCAGAAAATTCTGAATGATATAGGTTTTAGTATAGAGAATATTAAAGTAAAACAATGGCATGAATTTGTTTTTTGAATTGCTTCTGAAGTTTCGTGAATTAATTCCCCAAATTGGTTTACTTTTAAAGCACTAATGCTTTTATTTTAAGTGGCAAAAGTGATACTGATAGGCCATGGAATGATGTGCCAAGAGAGATATGCAAAATATTATCTTTGGATACTACCTAATCAAATATTCATAATAGATGAAATTCTTGGTAAATATGCATTCGATGCTTTAGGACATTTTTGTAGAACTAATGAGGATAATGGGATTGGCTGGTTGCTCCTAACTATGTTGGAGGAATTGAACATAGTTAGTGAATTGAAGTGGAAAATGATGAGCTCAGAGTTTCAAACTCCCAGTTAAAGTTTCATATGAATTACATGAAAGTTTTTCTATGTCTTCCTTTTAAAAAAAAATCTTTAATTCCTGTAGCCATGAGGCTGAGATTGCTGAAAACCAAAATCAGTGACTCATCCTGTGAGTGAATGAATTACAGAATTATTTAATTTTTTATTGTTTTAAGTGTCTTCTCTTAAGGTAAGGATACTAACTGGGAAGTATTTAAATTCTAAAAATTGGATTGAGCACGTATGATCCATGAGAGTACATTGTACTCCCAAAGCAAATTTTTTCTCCAAATTATATACATAAAAGTCTAGAAACCATGTGTAGGAATAGAAAATACTAAGGATGTAGGATAATGGAATGGATAATACTAAGGATGGTGAAAGGACCCACTGAACAGAGCATATTCTGTAATGCAGCCTGATGGCTTAGAATTGTGTGTGATTGTGTGTGTGTGTGTGTGTGTGTGTGTGTGTATACTTTTTTGCCATAACTAATCAATATACTATATGGGAAGGTATCTAAGAGAGTTTGGAAGCTTAAAATGGATTTCTTACGTAAAACCTGCTTACTCATTCAAAAGAGTCCAGATAATATATCTTTCATTATAAAACTGAAAAATAAATTTGTGAGATGAGCCTCAGTATCACTGAAAATTTCTGTTGTTTCTCCTCTTTATAAGCAAAAAATCTAGTGAAAACTACTGCAAAGGATTGGGGATATTTAAATTAAATGCATTTTCCATTAACAGGGATTTTGTGAACAGTGAAGTGGCAAAAAGCCATGTAGTAGCATTGCCAAAGGTAAGATCTGTAAGGCTACATTAACTGATAATGCAGTCAAAGGATTAATAGAGACTTGTTAGCTGGTTGATCTTGATATAGAAGCAATAATAAGTGTTGGCAAGGATGTGGGGGAAAAGGTACACTCATACGTTGCTAGTGGAACTGCAAATTGGTGCAACCACTTTGGAAAGCAGTATGGAGATTCCTTAGAAAATTTGAATGGAACCATCATTTGACTTGGTCATCCCACTCCTCAATTTATACCCAAAGGACTTAAAAGGAGCATACTACAGGGACACAGCCACATCAATGTTTATAGCAGCACAATTCACAATAGCTAAACTATGAAACCAGCCTAGGTGCCCTTCAACAGATTAATGAATAAAGAAAATGTGATACACACACACACACACTAGGATATTACTCAGCCTTAAAGAAGAATGAAATGATGACATTCACAGGTAAATGGATGGAGTTGGAGAATATCATACTGAACAAAATAAAAGAATTGTAATGCAAAAATAAATAAAACAATAATTTACTATAAAAAAACTCCAAAATCCAAAGGCTGGATGTTTTATCTGATAAATGAATGCTGATCCATAATGTGGGGTATGGATGAATGGAGGAATTTGATTTTGATTGAACATGGGGGAGTGAGGGGAGAGGATGGGATGTGGAGGTGGGAAAGATGATGGAATTAGACAGACTTTTTTTACCATATATACATGTATGATTACGCAACTGGTGTGACTGCACCATGTACAGCCAGGGGAATGAGAAGTTGTGCTCTATTTGTGTACAATGTGTCAGAATGCATTCTACTGTCATGTATAACTAATTAGAATGATTTTTTAAAAAAATAAAATTAATACATGGTCTATTAAATTCTTTTTACCATATTTTCTTGGTGCATTATAATTGTACATAATGGTGGGATTTGATGTTACATGTTGATACATACATGCAATATAACAATATACTTTGGCCAATATCATTCTCTAGTATTTCCCTTTCATTCCCTTTCTCCTTTCCCTAGTCCCTTTCCTCTGCTCTACTGATCTTCCTTCTATTTTTATGTGATAACCCCCACCTTTCTTTTTTTCTCCTCTCTAGCTTCTACATATGAGAGGAAAAAAATACAACCTTTGAAACTCTAAGTTTGGCTTACTTCATTTAAACTAATGGTGTTAAGTTCCATTTATTTCTTGCAAATGACACAGTTTTATTTTTTCTTTATGACTAAAAATATACACACACACTCTATTGTGGGTGTGTATGTGTGTGTGTGTGTTTGTGTGTATATCACATTTTTATTAATACATTTATTCATTGATAAACCCCTAGGCTGGTTATATATTTTGTGAATTCTGCTGCTATAAACATGGGTATGCATGTATTGCTATAGTATGATGACTTTAAGCCTTTAGGATAAATTTTAAGAAGCTGTAGATCATAAGGTCGTTTCATTTATACTCTTCTGGGGAATCTCCATATTGAGTTCCACACTAGTTATACTAATTCACAATCTTTTGAAAGTGTAAAAATGTTCCCTTTTCCCTGCATTCTCTCCAGCATTTTCTGTTATATTCTTTTTTTGAAATCCTAATATTTTTATTTTTGCATTTTTTATTAGTTTGTTTTACTTATACATAATATCAGGGTTCATTTTCACATAATTATGCAAGCATGGAATATTGACCTGCATAAAAAGAGCTCCAGATTTGGTGAAGAGAAGTATAATATCAATGATTAAAACAGATTCATGATCCTTCAATCAGTTATGAGTGTATAGCCCATTTTCAGGCCCAGAACATCTTAAATGAATTAGAGGTCATGTTGTCTTGAAGAAGGACCCTGGTGCACTGCCAAAATTTTACACCATTCATATTTCTCCAAGACTCTCTACTACCATCTAACAGGGTGATTATCCATTGGGAAAGATTAAAAAAACAGACTTTGGGGGATAAATGTATAGTGATTCAAAAGTAAAACTAATTCTAGGAGCCCAAGAACATAACTATGAAAAACTAAATTAAGCATTTGTGGAGTTAGGGTGGTCAATGTAATTTTAGCTCAAGTGTCAGAGAGTGGGTCCAGAGAATTGTTAAAACCATACTGTGGTTATTTCCTCAGATCCAGAATACAAAATTGGAATGAACATACTAAACCCCTGGTAGAAATCTCAACTTAAGTTTTTGACATTTGAATTTAGCACTATTTTCTTAACACATGCCAAACAGAAGCCACTAGAACTACGAGAAAAATGGTAAATGATAGAATTATTACATTCCTGGGTAAAGATAAAAAGTTAGTGCCAAACTTGAGGAAGTAAAGGATACTGGGAATGTGAATATCACTGCAATTTAACTCACCTATTTGGCCTATGTATAAAACTGACATATCTTACACAATTACAATAGATTATTTGTAAACTTAAACAGATTTAACTTCAAGTATAGCTGCTGTATCAAAATTGTCTTCATTTCTTTAGCAAATTAACATACTAACTGGCACCTGGAATGCAGCTTTTTATATGACAGATATTTTTTCTCCATATTTGATAATAATGACCATCAGACACAATTGGTCTTCAGATGACAACTACAACAATATAGCTTCATTGTCCTATTTCAAGGGCATAGTATTTCCCCAATCCAATGTCATCAAAGAAGAGGGAAATCTGATTGCCTTTACCATTCATATGACCATAAAATATCACATAGGTTTATTACGTTGATGATGTTTTGCTAATTTGACTTACTACAAAAGAAGAATCAATAGGTAACATATTATCCATAAGATATTTTTTGTATCAGAAGATTGAAAATAAAATCTGAAAAAAACTCAAACATCATTCCACCTCAGTAAAATTTATAGAGGTCCAGTGGTGTGGGACTTGAAGTAATATCTTGTCTAAGATGCATGGTAAATTATTACTGCTGGTTCCTTAACAACAAAATAAGAAGCAGACTTACTGGGTATGTTTGATCTTCAGAGGTATAATAATTTAGATCTGGAATATACCCCCAAAAGCTCATGTGTTGCAAGCTTGGTCTCCAATGCAACAATGTCCAGAGGTGAGGATTTTGGAAATGATTAGATTATGGGGGCTCAGACAACATCAGTGGATTGATCCAATGAATAGATTAATGGGAGATGGTGGAAGTTGTGGGAGGTTATGGGATGTTTAAAGAGATGTAGTCCTTGGGGATGTAGTTTTTTTGTTTGTTTGTTTGTTTTTTGTTTTTTTTTACAATTTCTTGTTCCTAGCATCTAGCTCCCATCAGCCTCTCCTCACCCTATCTTTCTTTGTCTGCTTCCTGGTTATTATATACTAAGAAGTTTTTCTCTGCCACACTCTTCTACCATGATGCTTTGTCTCAACTCAGGTACAAAGAAATGGAGTCAGCTGAGCATGGACTAAAACTTCTAAAACTCTGAGTCAAAATATGTCTTTCCTCCTCAGAGTTTTTTCTCTGGTATTTTGATCACAACAATGAAAATTTGACTAACATAGAAGGTAACATATACCTTATTGGGGCATGATATTTATGTTTATATTCTGGGAAATTTGGACATTATAGTTATAATTGGGTCCCAGAATGAGGGAAGAATCTGTAAAAGATATACCTTGATTTACAAGTTGTTATGCTATTTGTACCATATGGCCTAGTAGATAAAACAGTTTTATAAGTGTCTGTAGGAGATAGACATTGTTTTTGGAGAATCTGTCAGCCCACTATTGGGAAAATCATAGCATACACCCTTAGGATTGGTGAGATAAAACTTTTCCATCAGTTGTGGATTGCTATTCTTTTGTAAAGCATTTTTGGCTTGCTATGCCTTCATAAAGAATGAATGCATCACTGTGGGCCAATAAATTATCATGCAACCTGAATCACCCATCATGTAATGGGCTTTGTCTGTTCCTCAAGTTTGAAATTTGGACATACGCAGAAGCACTATACAATTGATTGGAAGTAAAAATACAAGGGGATTTAGCAGATACTGAAGACACAGTGATTTTTGTAGCAAAATGCTCCAAATGCCAACAATTTCCACTCCTGCTACATTTCTACTTCTTTCCCAGCCCACTCTTACAGCCTTATGAGGAATATTCTATGATGATTTGATTGAATTCAAGAGAAAATACAGTCTTGGTTTATAGGTGATTCTGTATGATATACAGGAACTTCCTGAAAATGAACAGCTGCCAGAAGATAACTCCTTTTTTGACATTCCTGAAGAAAAATCCTTCCAGTAGGCAGAAGTTCAAGTTGTATACTTCATTTAAAATTTTTCCTGGAACATCATATTGCCAGAAACATGAGTATATATCAACTAATGAGCTGTAGCTAATGGTTCACGAGAGGGAGGGTAGGAAAGATAGTAACCAGAATGTCTGAGAAATACACATGTCTGACTTTTCTGAATGGGCCAAAAAATAATATGAAAATGTTTATGTCATATATGAATGCTATTATGTGACTTCAATAGAGAAGAATTTTAGCAAGTAAGTGGGTAGAATTACTCATTCTGAGGATAGTAGTTAGTTTTCCCCCCAAGATATTCCATTACATTATTATTATTATTATTATTAAGTTGGCTCATACAGCAGTGACATTGATTTCATTCATCAAGGCTGATATTGTTATATCAACTTCAGTGTACTCAATCTGCCAGCAATGGTGTCCAACACTGAGTCTCTGATATGAACCATTCACAAAATCTGTAAGTGACTGTAATACTGAGTCTCTGATATGGAGCATTCACCAGGTGGCCAACTCCTGGTAGAAGGTTTATTGTTGTGAACCACTTTCATCAGAAAAGGAGCAAAACTTCATCCACACTGGAGTAGAAATTTGCTCTGAAAATATATTTGCCTTCCCTTGACACAATGCTTCTGCCCAAACTATCATCTCTTGACTTACAAAATACCTTATGCACACTGTGCTATTTCATATAGCATTACTAATGATTAAAAAATTCATTTCACTACAATTAACATATAGCATGAGGACTATGAACATAGAATTAATTGATATTGTTTTACAACATCCTGAATCAGCTTGTTTGACAGATCAATGATCAGAGGAATGGCCTTTTGATAACTCAAATTATTAGTATAAGCTAGGAGGCAATGACTTGCAGAGCTGCAGCAAGGATATCCAGGAAAAGGTATAGGCTATGAAACAATGTTCAACATGTGGCGATATTTCTCCATATGCAGAACTTGTGGGTCCAGAAAACAAGGGTGGAAATAAGAGTGACACAAAAATGTCCTAGTGGCAAAATTCCTGCTGTCTGTCCATTTGACCTTAGGTTCTATGGTTCTAGAGATCATAGTTTTAAAGAAAGATTCTACCATTAGAAACAATGACTCAATTGAATGTAGAATTTAAATAATGTCATTCAACCACTCTGGTCTCCTTATGCCTCTGAATCAGTAGTCAAAGAAGTTATTGTGCCAGATGCAGTGATTGAACCTAACTACCATGGACAAGCTTGCTTCTACATCATGAAGATAAGAAAGAATAGTTTTGGGATACAGGGGTTCCTTAGACTTTCTCTTAGCACTACCATTAACTGTGATTATAGTCTATGAAAAACTACCCCAATCCAATCCAGGCAGAACTACTAATGGCCCAGACTCTTCTTAAATGAAAGCTTGATTATCCCATTAGGCAAACAACCTTTAATAACAGAGATGCTAATTGAAGCCAAAGGAAATATGGAATGGAGTATGGAAAAAGGTATATAAACATGAACTATGTGACCAGTTTCACTTTTTGATGTTAGTAATAATTATGAGTATGTATCCATTATTTTTTATTTGTGTGCTTATATATACATATAATTTTTCCCTTATCCCCTTATGCTATAACATTAAAAATATTTAAATTACTGGATGTATTACTTTGATAGGCCCAACATAACAAACTAATATAAAGTGCAAAATATCAGGTGGCTTAAAAAAGATACTCTTTTTCTCACAGTTCTGGAGTCTAGAAGTCTGAAATTAAGGTATCATATTGTGTTTTTTTCTGAGGAAAAGAACTTGCTCTAGGCCTCACTTCTTAGATTTACCAGATATACCAAATCAAAGTGAGTTCATTAACACTAGATCAGCTCTATGAGAAATGATAAAACGATTCCTTTAAGTTGAAACAAAGCGGCAGTTTTTGCAACACAAAGCTTTACGAAAATACATGGCTTTATAGTAATGATACACAGATGTGTAAATATTCTGTACCATTGTGATTTTAGTGTACAGAATTTAAATGACAAAACAAAAAAATACAATGTTAATGTGCATACAATATATAAAGATAGAATTTGTGACATCCATTATATAAATAGTTGGGGCTGAAGCCTTAAAACAAATAAAGATTTTGTATATAATTCAATTTAAATTGTTTAAAGTTTGAAATGGAATGCTATTGCTATAATGTGTTATGTAATTGCAGTGATATCCACAAAGAAAATATCTATAGAATATACAAAAAAGGAAATGACAAGACATTGAAAGCACATCCCTACAAAGAAAAATCAATAGAACTCAAATGAAAGCAGTGAGAGAGGAAATAAGAGACAAAACAGTTACAAGACATACAGAAAATGATTAACAAAATGACAATAGTAAGTTTTTCCCTAACAGTAATTACTTTACATTTAAAAGGATTAATGTCTCCCTAAAATATAAAATGGCTGAATGCATTAAAGAAGCAGGATCAAAGAATATGCAGTCTGCAAGAGATTCGCTTTAAATGTAAAGAACATATAGTCTGAAAATAAAATGATGAAAGAAGATATTCCATGCAAATGCTAACCTAAAAAGAATAGTAGTGGTTATACTAATATAAGAGGAAAACATTAACAAAACTGTTATGAAGCAGAAAAATTGACATAAAGTGTTAATTCGGCAATAATACATAAGAATTATAAATATGCACCAAAATACAGTTTTGAAATATATTAATAATATTATACCATAACTAACTGTAATAAAACATAGTAGGGGATGCAAATTTCCCACTTTCAATAATGGATAAAACAGGCAAACAGAAAATTAATAAGGAAATAAAGGAATTGAACTATACTACAGACCAATTAGGTTTATCAGACATATACAGAGCAGTCTACCCATCAACAGCAAAAAATGCAACATTTTCATGTGCACCATAGACCAAGGACAGAACACTTTAGGTAATTAAAGAGTATTAACAAACTTAACAATATAAAAATCACAAAGAAGAAAATTGAAAAATCCCCAAATACATTGATGTTGAATAAAAGAATCTTAAACAATGAGTCAAAGAGGAAGTCACAGGACAAATAAAATAAAAGTATTTAAAAAAACCCACAACATATCAAAATTATGAGACACAATACTTTAATCTATACTCCTAGTGATTTTAAAAATGCATTGCAATGTCATCTTATTGTACAATAGAACTCTTGAATTATTCCTCCTAAATGATAGTTTATCATTTTTGACCTATATCTCCTTAGCTTATAAGGCATATGTTAAATTAGCTCCAATGAGCCATTTTAAAATGTGTGTATCTTTGTGTGTGTGTGTGTGTGTGTGTGTGTGTTCTTGAGTGTATTTGAAAACATGTTCTGCAAGATCAAAATATAATGCTTATTTGTACTTTAAAATGATCAAAGTTTTATGGTAACTAGTGAAACCACCATTCAGGTAAATTTAAAGTTGTAAATGTATACATTAGTAAAACAATAAAGATTGTAATTCAAAAACCTAAAGATGACAGCAAGAAATAAATCTTAAACCCAAAGAAGGAAAGATATAATAAAGGTCAGAGCAAAGATTAAAAAAAAATAGAGAATGTGAAAAAAACCACAATTCAATAAAAAATTCCAATGATGTTATTCACAGAACTAGCAAAAGGATTTCTGAAATTCATTTGGAAAAATAAGAGACTCAGAATAGCCAAGCAATCCTTAGCAGAAAAGCAAAGCAGGATACATCAAAAAATCGGATCTCCAATTATACTACGGAGCTATAGTAACAAAACTAGCATGAAACTGGCACCAAAACAGGCATATAAACCAATGAAATAGAAGACACAGAGACAAATCCTCAGAAATACATTTATGTCATACTAGAAGAAGGTGCTAGTAAAAACACACGTTGAAGAAAAGATCGCCTCTTTAATAAATGGTGTTGGAAAAACTGGAAATCCATATGTAGTAAAATTAAATTTAACCTCTATCTCTCACCCTGCATAAAATTCAACTCAAAGTGCTTCAATGACCTAAGAATTAGACCAGAACCCCTGCAACTGCTAGAAGAAAATGTACACACAACAATCAAACATGTCAGCACAGGAACTAACTTTGTTAACAAGCCTTCTGAAGAGTAAAAGACCAATAAGTTGAATGGCATCAAATTAATTAAGCTTCTGCTCAGCAAAGAAAATAATGAAGACCATGAAGAGAAAGTCCACAGAACAGGAGAAGATCTTTGTCACTCCCTCCTCATATTGGGCATTATTATCCATAATGTACAATGAACTAAAAAATATTGACCCTAAAAAGTCAAATAACCCTCAGGCTGGGGTCATAGCTCAATGGTAGAGCACTTGCCTAACACATGTGAGGCACAGGGTTTGTTCCTCAGCACCATGTAAAAATAAATAAATAAAATGAAGTGTCCATATACAACTAAAAATAATTTTAAAAATCAAATAACACAATCAATAATTGGGCAAAGAACTAAACATACACTTTTCAGAAGAAGAAATACAAAAGGTCATCAAATAATAATGTGTTCAACCTGTTCAAATTTGCAAAATATCTAGCAATTAGAGAAATACAAATCAAAACTACATTGAGGGGCTAGAGTTGTGGCTTAGTTGTGGAGCTATTGCCTAGCATGTGTGAGGCACTGCATTTAATTTTCAGCACCTCATAAAAATAAATACAGCAATCTGTATATGGGGTAAAAATGGGAGTTCATAACCCAATTGAATCAAACTGTGAAATATGATATATTAAGAACTGTGTAATGTTTTGAACTACCAACAATAAAAAAATAAATAAATAAATAAAATAAGGTATACTGTCCAACTAAAAATTTTAAATAAAACTATACTGATATTTCATCTCATTGTAGTCAGAATGACAATTATGAAGAATAAAAATAATAATAAATTTTGGCAAGGATGTAAGGAAAAAAGATATATTTATATGTTGTTGGTGGGACTGCAAATTTGTTCAACCACTCTGGATAGCGATATGGAGATTCCTCAAATAGTATGAATGAAACCATCCTATGACCCAGCTATCCCACTCCTCAGTATATGTTAAAAAATTAAAAAAAAACATAAAATCAGCATACTACAGTGAAACAGCCATATCATTGTGTATAACAACACAATTCACAATAGCCAAGTTATGCAGCTAACTTTTGTACTCTTCAAAAGATGAATGGATAAATAAATTGTGAGATATATATAAATGGAGTATTATTCAGCCATAAATAAGAATGAAATTATGACATTTACTGGTAAATGGATGGAAATGGGGATAATCATGCTAAGCAAATTAATCCACTTCCAAAATGCCAAAGGTCAGATGTTTTCTCTGATATGTGGAAGCTAATTCAAAATAAGGTGCGGGGGAGGGGGGAGAAAAAGAAAGAAAGAAAGAAAGAAAGAAAGAAAGAAAGAAACCAAAATGGGAAAATGAATTTCATCAAAATAGAAAAAAGATGAGTAGAATAAATGAAGGAGATTAAGAAAGAGGAAGAAAGGAGGGAAAATGATGAAACAGACCCAACTTTCATATGTACATGCATGGATGAACTATGGTGGGTCCTGGCTTCAGGTGTATACACAGGACACTAATTTTAAAAATGTAAGTTGATTTTAGTGATCCTCGTCTTAGGAAAGTCCATAGACTGGCTCCCCGAGCCTGGTTGCCCTGGAGCTGGAGCCCTGTGCAGAGACTCTGCACCTGATAGAATAAAAAGTTGGTGCCGATCTACATACTGTGGGGTCGGGCTCCAAATTCCTCAATAGGACACCCATAGCGCAAGAGTTAATAACAAGAATCAACAAATGGGACTTACTTAAACTAAAAAGTTTTTTCTCAGCAAGAGAAACAATAAGAGAGGTAAATAGGGAGCCTACATCCTGGGAACAAATTTTTACCCCTCACACTTCAGATAGAGCCCTAATATCCAGAGTATACAAAGAACTCAAAAAATTAAACAACAAGAAAACAAATAACCCAATCAACAAATGGGCCAAGGACTTGAACAGACACTTCTCAGAGGAGGACATACAATCAATCAACAAGTACATGAAAAAATGCTCACCATCTCTAGCAGTCAGAGAAATGCAAATCAAAACCACCCTAAGATACCATCTCACTCCAGTAAGATTGGCGGCCACTATGAAGTCAAACAACAACAAGTGCTGGCGAGGATGTGGGGAAAAGGGTACACTTGTATATTGCTGGTGGGACTGCAAATTGGTGCAGCCAATTTGAAAAGCAGTATGGAGATTCCTTGGAAAGCTGGGAATGCAACCACCATTTGACCCAGCTATTCCTCTTCTCAGACTATACCCAAAAGACCTAAAAAGAGCATACAACAGGGACACAGCTACATCAATGTTCATAGCAGCACAATTCACAATAGCTAGATTGTGGAACCAACCTAGATGCCCTTCAATAGACAAATGGATAAAAAAATGTGGCATTTATACACAATGGAGTATTACTCTGCACTAAAAAACGACAAAATCATGGAATTTGCAGAGAAATGGATGGCACTAGAGCAGATTATGCTAAGTGAAGCTAGCCAATCCCTAAAAAACAAATGCCAAATGTCTTCTCTGATATAAGGAGAGCAACCAAGAACAGAATAGGCAGGAAGAACATGAGAAGAAGATCACCATTAAACAGGGTCAAGAGGTGGGAGGGAAAGAGAGAGAGAAGGGAAATTGCATGATAAAGGAAGAAGATCCTCATTGTTATACAAAATTACATATAAGAGGAAGTGAGGGGAAACGGGAAAAAACAAGAGAGAGAAATGAATTACAGTAGATGGGATAGAGAGAGAAGATGGGAGGGGAGGGGAGGGGGATAGAAGAGGATAGGAAAGGTAGCAGAATACAACAGACACTAGTATGGCAATATACAAAAAAGTGGATGTGTAACCGATGTGAATCTGCACTCTGTATACGGGGTAAAAATGGGAGTTCATAACCTACTTGAATCAAATGTATGAAAGATGATATGTCAAGAGCTTTGTAATGTTTTGAACAACTAATAATAATAATAAAATAAAAATAAAAATGTAAGTTGAAAAAGTATTAAAGAGGGATTGGTGGAGTAGAGGGGTATGTGTGTGAGGGGGTCCTGGAAACTGAATTGGAGTGGATTGTGTACCAAGCTTTTATGATTATGTCAGTGTGTATCCTGGTGATGTATAATAATTAAAAACAATAAAAATAAATGCATTTCAGTATATATTTAAAAAGAAGAAAGAATTCAGTGAAACTAAGACAAGTTGACACTTACAATTGTGCAAACTGGGTTGCAAGAGAGATGCTGGTGGCCATGGGTCTCCACTAACAATCTCAACCATGGAAAAGCTGGAGCTGAAAGGCCCTTACTGGTACACCACCCTGAGTCAGCAGGAGAGACTATGGCTACAAAGACAAAGTTATAAGAGACTATTATCTACTGTCTAAGTCTTTGATTCACTTTGAGTTGAGTTTTGTGCATGGTGAGAGATAAAGTTTTAATTTTATTTTGCTACATATGGATTTCCAGTTTTCCAAGCAGCATTTTTTAAGAGGCTATCCAATGTATGTTTTTGGTGTCTTTTGTCTAGAATGTGATAACTGTATTTATGTGGGTTTGCCTCTGTGTCTTTTATTTTGTACCATTGATCTACAATTCAAATATTTGTGCCAATACCATGCCATTTTTTTACTATTATTCTCTAGTATAGTTTATGTTCTGGTATTGTCATGCCTCCTACTTCAGTCTTTTTGCTGAGGATTGCTTTCGTTATTCTGAGTCTCTTACGTTTCCACATGAATTTCATGATTGCTTTTTCTAGTTCTATGAAGAATTTCATTGGAATTTCAACTGGAATTGCATAAAATCTGTATGACAATTTTGGTAGTATGGCCATTTTGACTATATTATTCTGCCTCTCCAAGAACATGAAAGACCTTTCCATCTTCTAAGGTCTTCCTCAAATTTTTCCTTTAGTGTTCTGTAGTTTTCTTAATTGTAGAGGTCTTTCACCTCTTTTGTTAGATTGATTCCCAAGTATGTTTTTTTTTAGGCTCTTGTGAATGGGGTGGTTTTCTTAATTTCCCTTGAAGTGGATTCATTACTTATGTATAGAAATTCATTTGATTTATGGGTATTGATTTTATATACTGCTACTTTGATTAATTCATTTATTATTTCTAGAAGTTTTCTGATGCTATTTTTTGGATGTTCTAAATAATCATGTCAACAGCAAAGAGTGATAGTTTGAGTTCTTTTCCTATTTGTATTCCTTTAATTTCTTTGGTCTGTATAATTGCTCTGGCTAGAGTTTCAAGTTCATTGTTGAATAGAAGTAGTGAAAGGGGCCATCCCTCTCTTGTTCCAGTTTTTAGAGGAATTGTTTTTAAATATTCTTCATTTAGAATAATCTTGGCTTTGGACTTATCCCTAGTTTTTCTAGTGTATATGCTTTCTCTACATATATTGAGATAATCATATGGTTCTTATCTATACTATAAGTCTATTGATGTGATGAATTACATTTATTAATTTCCAGATGCTGAACCAACCTTGCATACCTGGGATGAACTCCACTTGATCATGATACATGGTCTTTTAATATGTTTTTATGTGATTTGCCAGAATTTTATTGAGAATTTTTGCATCTATGTTCATTAGAGATGTTGGTCTGAAGGTTTCTGTCTGGTTTTGGTATCAGGGGGACATTAACTTAATAGAATGAGTTTGGAAGTGTTCCCTCTTTTCTATTTCATGGAATGATTTGAGGGGTATTGGTATTAATTCTTTTGGAGGACTTGCTCACCTGAGAATCTGACTGCTCCTGAGATTTTCTCTGTTGTTAGGTTTTGATGGTGTATTCTATTTCCTCGCTTGGCTTGAAGTTGATCTGCTTAAATGGTGTATGTCCTCCTGATTTAGTTTGGGCAGGTCATATGCCTCTAGACATTTGTTGGTGTCTTTAAGATTTTGTATTGTACTGGAGTATAAATTTTCAAAATAGTTTCTAATTATCTTCTGTATTTCAATAGTGTCCATCATGATATTTCCTTTTTCATCATGAATTTCAGTAATTTGAGTTTTCTCCCTCCTTCTTTTCATTAGGGGAGCTAAGCATTTATCAACTTTATTCATTTTTCAAAGAACCAACTTTTTATTTTGTCAATTTTTTAAATTGTTTCTTTTGTTTCATTTTCCTTGATTTCATCCCTGATTTTAACTATTTCCTGTCTTCTACTTTTGATGCTGATTTGTTATTCTTTTTCTAGGACTTTGAGATGTAATGTTAGATCATTTATTTGTTGAATTATTATTTTTTAATGAATGAGCTTGATGCAACAAAGTTTTCTCATAGTGCTGCCTTCATACTGTCCTAGAGATTTTGATATTATATCAGTGTTTTCATTTACCTCTAAGAATTTTTTTTTAATTTCCTCCCTGATGTTTTCTGTTACAATGCATCATTCAATACCATATTAATTGGTCTCCAGGTGCTGGAGTACCTTCTATTTTTCTATTTTATCATTGATTTCTAATTTCATTTCATTATGATCTGAAAGAGGTATTATCTCTATTTTTTTATATGTGCCAAGAGTTGGTTTGTGGCATTACATATGGTCTATTTTAGAGAAGGATTTATGTGCTGTTGAGAAAAAATAGTATATTTACTTGTTAAAGAATGAAAGAGTCTATGTAGCTGTTAAGTCTAAATTATTGATTGTATTATTAAGTTCTATAGTTTTTTGTTGTGGTGGTGGTTTTTTTTGCTTTTTTTTTTTTTTTTAGTACTGGGAATTGAACTCAAGGGTACTTGACCACTGAGCCACATCCCCAGCCCTATTTTGTATTTTACTTAGAGACAGAGTCTCACTGAGTTGCTTTGTGCCTCACTGTTGCTGAGGCTGGATTTGAACTCAGGATCATCCTGCCTCAGCCTCCAAAGCTACAGATACTATAGATGTGCACCATCATGCCTGGCTGAGTTCTATAGTTTCTTTGTCAAGTTTATGTTTGGAAAATATATTCAGTGGTAAGATAGGTATGTTAAAGTCTACCAGTAGTATTGTATTGTGGTCTATTTGATTCCTGAAATTGAGAAGGGTTTGTTTAATTTGTGTAGATGTTCCATTTTTGAGGCATAGATATTTAAAATTGTTATGTCTAGCTGATGTATGATTACGTTAAGCAGCAAGTAATGTCTTTCTTTATCCCCTCTGACTAACTTTGGTTTGAAGTAGACTTTATTTGATATGAGGATGGAGAGCCCTACTTGTTTACATGATCCATGTGAGTGATATGTTTTTTTCTTATCCTTTCTAGTCTGTGGATGTCTTTTTCTATGAGTTTCTTGAAAGTAGCATGTTGTTATGTTTTTTTAAAATCCAATCTGCCAGTCTATGTTTTTTAATTGATGTGTTTATGCTATTAATATTCAGGGTTATTATTTAAATAATGTGTATTCCTGGTCATTTTGGCTTATATTTTGTTTTTTAACTTGACTTGGTTTCTCCTTTAATTTGCTTTTATTCTTAGTGTAGTTCCTCCTTTGCTGATTTTCATTGTTGTTTTTCATTTTCTCCTCTTGGAATGTTTTGCTGAGAATATTCTATAGTGCAGGTTTTTTCATTGTAAATTTTTTTTAAAATTTTTGATTATCATGTAAATTTTTATTTCATCATCAAATCTGAAGCTTAATTTTGTTGGATATAAAATTCTTGGTTGGCATCCATTTTCTTTAAGAGCTTGGGATATGTTATTCCAGAATCTTCTAGCTTTGAGGGTCTGGGTTGAATAGTTTGCTAAGATACAAGTTGATTTCCCCTTTATGTAATTGAAATCTTTTCTCTTGTGGCTTTTAAAAGTCTATCGTTTTTCTGTATGCTAGGCATTTTCATTATCATGTGCTTTTGTGTGGATCTGTTGTAATTTTGCATATTTGGTTTTATGTAAGCCTCTTGTATTTGATTTTCCAATTCTATTTTCATGTTTGGGAAATTTTCTTCTCATATTATCATTGAAGATATTATACATTCTTTTGGTTCTATCTCTATGCCTTTCTCTATTCCTATAATTCTTATATTTGGTCTTTTCACGCATCTCAAATTATTGGAGGTTCTGTTCATGGTTTCTTACCATCTTCACACTGTGGCCAACTTTATTTTCAAGGTTACACATTTTTGTCTTCATTGCCTGAGGTTCTGTCTTCTATGTGATCCCGTCTTTTGGTGATACTTTCTACTGAATTTTTTCATTTGGTTTATTGTTTTCTTCATTTAAAGAATTTGTTTTTCCCCCAGAATCTCTATCTCTTTCTTGAAGTAATATGCTACCTGTATTTGCTCTCCTGTCTCTTTTTTGGAATGATCAATTGTTGCCAGTATTTGTTATCTTATATCATATTTTCTTTTCAGATCATTTTAATTATGTATACACTGAACCTCTTTCTCTGACATTTCATCTACTATGCTGTCAATAGATTCTAGTATTGTAGGATCTTGGTTTATTTTTGGCACTTTTTCCCCTTGCTTTTTCATGTTGTACATATACCATACTCTCTAGCAGTGTGGATCTGAGGTATTACAATTCCTACCCTATAATCTTGTAGCATTCCTGAAGATTACCAATACCTCACCTTTAAGGGGGATATAAATATTTACAGCAACCAATGCAAACAATATGCAGCCTAAACAAAATAGCTCCTATTTAGAGAATTACAGTTTTGTCACAATAAACAGAAATTATATGTTTGATTAATATCTGCAATATAAATACTAGGTCTACAGTTTCTAATGGAGGAGAAAAAGAGAGGTGAGGTTGTAGGATGTGGTGTTTTTGAGGTAGGAGGTAATAATGTAGAAATATTAGATCATAGGAAGAGTGAAAGAGGAATCAAGAGAGGTAAGGTAGCAGGGATACCTCTGGTGTAGCTAAGCCTGCAGGGACCTTGGTGTTAATCTTCCAAGTCCTGGCTATTGTCTCTAGATGGAACTGGGCATGTGCTTAGTTGGTGGCAGTGGCAGCATCAAACCTATAAGTACCTTGATGGTAAGCTTCCAGACCCTATACATTGTCCTAAGATGGAAGCTGCCCCAACTAAAGATGGTAGTGGTGGTAGTGGAGGCAACCCAAGATGGTGGCAGATGTGTCCCAGGATGGAGGCAACCACTTTCAGAGATGTGGCTGAGAGGGCAGGTTGTGCAGTGGAATTGGGCAGCCTGCTCCAGAGATGCAGTGCTGTGGCATGCGACAAGCTGCTGCCTCCAGGCCCTGTCCAGTTTCCCAAGGTGGAGGCTAACACAAGGGGGCTGCTGTATCCCAATATGGAAGCAGGCTGGGAGAGCCACACGTTGGTAGATGAGGGGCTGCAGTATGGCCATTCTCATTCTTCTCCTCCACACAGCCAGCCAACTGATTTTTGACAAAGGAGCCATGAATATACATTGTAGAAAGGGACAATCTCTTCAAATACATGATACTGAGAAATCTTATTGTACTTGTGCAGAAGAATGAAACTAGATCCCTATCTCTCATTATATAAAAAGTCAACTCAAAATGGATCATGGATATACATGTAAATCAAAACTATAAATTGCTAAAAGAAAAACACAAAAGAGATATATTAAGATATTGTTGTAAGACAAATATCTTTGGATGTGATGCTAACAGCACAGGAATAAAAAACAAAACTACACAAAGGGAATTATATTAAACTAAGATGCTTCTGCCCAGCAAAGAAACAATCAACAGAGTTAAGAGGTTAAAAATGAACAAGAGACTTAAGTAGATATTTTTCAAAAGCATGATATACACTTGGCCAAGAAGCATGTGGAAAAATGCTTAAGAGCGCTGAACTTCAAAGATATTCAAACCAAGCTCAAAATGAAATGTTACCTTCCATCCATTAGGATGGCTTCCATAAAAGCAAAAAATGAGAATATAGAAATGGGAAAAATGTTTAGTAAAGATCTGGAGAAACTGGAGCCTTTGTACTCTAACACAGATATAAAATGGTGTAGCCCCTATGGAAACCAATATGGAGATGCATCAGAAATTCAAAGTAGAAATAACATATGACCCAACAATCTCACTTCTGAGTACATAGAAAAGTCATTGAAAATATGGTCTTAAAGTGTTATGTGTCTGTCCATGTTTATAGTAGGACTATTCACAATAGCCAAGAGATGGAAATAATCTATTGATAGATGAACACATAAACAATATATGGTATGTGCATATGGTAGAGCATTATTTATTCTTAAAAAAGAAAGATATGTTGTCACAAGATAAAACATAGATAAAACTTAAGAACATTATTTTAAGTAAAATATGCCAGTTTCAAAAGAACATATATTGTATGATTCTACTTATGAGATGTGCCTAAATTAATCAAAATCATAAAGCAGAAAGTAAAATAGAGGCCTCTCGGTCCTATTTGAAGAGAAAAGGAAAGGCATTTAATATGTACAAAATTGAAGATTCACAAGATAAAAATATTTTTGAGCTCTGTTCCACAACAATATGAATATCATTACTAAACTGTTATCATTACTGAACTGTTAACTTAAAATGAGTTAAGATTGTGAACTTTATAGACCAATGGAACAGATTAGAGAGCCTAGAAGTAAACCAAGAAATCTACAATCAATTAGTTCTGAACAAAGTTGCTAAAAAATGCATTTGAGAAAAGACAGTCTTTGCAATATGTGGTGTTGAGAAAATCAAATATCCACATGTAGAAGAATGAAACTAAAACATTTCTCTCTGGAGTTAACAAAAATCAATTCAAAATGGATCAAAGGATTAAATGTAAGAATTAAAACTATAAAACTATAATTTAAAATGGCAAAATAATTTTAGCACATTGGAGTGAGCAAGAATATTTGGAAAAGACCCCCAAATCACCAATAACAAAAAGTAAAAATAGACCAGTGGGATTACATCAAACTGAAAACCTAAACTGCAAAAGGAATAACCGTATATTCATATGACCAGAAATTGATCTTGAGAATATATAATGAACTTAAACAAATCAGAATGAAAACATGAATAACAAGCCCATTTTTTAATGGGCGATATGGTTAAATAGATTTTTCTTTAAAGAAAGTATACAAATAGCCAGCATTTATAAAAAAAATTCTCAACACTAATAATCATCAGGGAAAATGCCATCAAATCATAATGAAATAATGCCTCACCACACTTAGAATGGATAAAATCAGAAAGATTAAAGATAACAAGCACTGGAGAGAATGTGTAGAAAAGGGAACACTTGCACATGGTTGGTGGGTATGTATATTAGTACAGCCATTATGGAAGATAGTATGGAGGTTCCTTAAAAATTAAAAATAGATTTACCACATGTTCCAGCTATCCAACTACTGAGTATATATGCAAATGAAATAAAATTAATATGTTGGAGAGACATTTATACTCCCTGTTCATTTCAGCATGGTTCACAGTAGCCAAGAAATGAAAATAACTGAAATGCCTATCAGCTGATGAATGAATAAAGAATATGTAGTACATATATACATGAAATACTATTCATCCATAAAATAAACCCCTGTCATTTGTGACAGCATGGATGGAACTTGAGATCTTAGTTTATTTGATCTTTTTAGCGGTATGTGACAGTAGAATCTATTTTGATATATTTGTAAAAGCATAAAATATATCTTATTTTAACTATGATCTCAGTCTTTTGGTTGTATACAATATTGAGATCCACACTGGTGTGTTCATATATTTGTGTAGGAAACTTATGTTAGATTCATTCCAATATCTTTCCTATTCCTACCTCCCCGCCCTTTTCTTCATTCCCCTCTGTCTAATCTACTGAACTTCTATTCTTCCCTTCCCTATCCCTTTGGGTGTTAGCACCCAAATATCAGAAAACATTCCACCTTTGGTTTTTTGAAATTGGCTTATTTCACTTAGCATGATAGTCTCCAGATCCATCCATTTACCAAGAAATGTCATAAGCCATTCTTATTTATGACTAATATTCTATTGTGTATATATGCCACAATGTCTATATCCATTCATGTGTTGATAGGCATCTAATTTGGTTCCAAACATTAGCTATTGTGAATTGTGTTGCTATAAACATTGATGTGGCTGTGTCACTGTAGTATGCTGATTTTAAGTTATTTAGGTATATACCAAGGTGTGGTACAACTGGGTCAAATGGTGGTTCCATTCCTAGTTTTTTGAGAACTCTCCATACTGACTTTCATAGTGATTTCACTAATTTTTAATCACAACAATGTCTGAGTGTACCTTTTTCCCCATATCCTCACCAACATTTATTGGTGCTTGTTTCCTTGATAATTACCATTCTGGTTGGAGTGAGGTGAAAATCTCAGGGTTAAAGGAAGTAAACATAGCTCAGAAAGACAAGTACCCATGATCTCACTCATATGTTGAATAAAAACAATTTGATTCTATGTAAGTTGAAAGTAGAATCGTGGTTAGCAGAAGGCTGGGAGAGTAGCAGGGAAGGAGGGATGAGAAAAGGATGACCCATATATACTAATTCGAGTTATATAAGGTTAAGAATTCTGGTGCACAACAGGGTGACTATAGATAACACTAATGTGTTGTAAATTTCAAAAAGCTGTGAATAAAAGATTTTGTAGGTTTTTACCATAAAGAAATGATAAATATTTGGGGAGATAGATATGTTTAATTTTATTTAAACATTACAAAATATACACATGGATCAAAATATCATGCAACTCCATTAATATGTATAATGTTTATTTTTTTATGTACCAGTTAAAATAAGTTTAATTTTTAAAAAGGTGATAAATTTTGTTGTTTCTTAAAATTTTTTAAATAGTAAATTTTATGGTATATTTCTTTTTGTCACAGTGTTTAAGGAAAAATAGAAGTGAATAAAAAGAAAAGACTGCATTAGTAGGTCCTTTCTGATTTTTCTGAATATTGACCTGCTCTCTGATTGATATAGATAGATAGATAGATAGATAGATAGATGATAGACAGATACACAGTTATCCCGAAAATTCAGAAAATCATAGTCTCAACTTCTCCAAATATACATATTAGAGTAGATACTAAAGATGTTTTTGCTCAGTTTTTAAAATTGTATTTTGCTGTGAATTTTATTGTGTAGAATTTTGAGAGTGTATTTATAATTATTTGTTTATATTACTGTCGTGTTCCATTAAAGCTACTTTATACACTAAATAAATAGATATACAGATCAATATATAAATAGAAAAATAGATATGTGTGTGTGTGTGTGTGTGTGTGTGTGTGTGTGTGTGTTTCCTATTGACTCTTTGTTTTTGGAGAACCCTGAACCATGATTGATACAGAGAAAACAGAATCTCACATTCACTGCTACTTCACTCTAGCTGACTAAACTATTTATTGAGGGGTGTCTAAAGGATATAAAATAAATCCATTCATTTTTAGGTTTAGAGTTTCTGAAATCTAATTGGATTCCAAAACAATGAGATCTATCTGCCTTTAATTTATCAGTAAAAACCAATCCATTCTTTTTCCCCTTTTAACTCTACCCCTAGCAATAAATATAACTTTTTCAAATTTTTTCTTCATGGATATTCCATGTGTCTACACTGAGGAGCACTATAAGAAAACTCGTTATCAAACTCATCACTCTGTTTACTACAAGTATGCTACTGACACCCAGTATATAACCAAAACCCTCTGGAAAAGTTATTATCTTGATTTTAGTACTGAGGGTTTTCATCTTTCTTGAGATATGGGTTTTATTTCTTTACACTGTGTATTTGATCGAGTTTCTCTGTTTACTATCATTGCTCCTTGAGTATTAGAGCTAAACTGATAGTCCCCCAATTATAAGGGCAAAGAATTCACTGGGGTATGTTTTTCTTAGCTTTATTCTTGCCTCCATTTTATTTCAATATTTCTTTTACCAGTGTGTTTACATTCTGTGATTTATTTACTCTTTTATGTGTATGTGTATTGTGCCTATATCTGCATCTTTATGTGTATCTCCATCTTTTCATAGGCCAAAATAGGAATGATAGGAATATAAACAAATAATAATAAAATGTAAAGTAACTAGACATATCTTATTAAATATTGCTTCCACATGGAAAATGCGTGTACATTTGGAATTTTGACTTCCCTAAATCATAAATCATTCCATGAAAGAATCATATGAGAAACCTGATCTTGTGGCTTCCAATCATATCAAAAAGTTAAATGAATGTGCAAGTTGTTTTGTAGCTGTATGCTAAAAATAGTAATACTCATAGTAGGTAGTATATTTCTGCAAAAGAGAAAGAGGTCACTATGGGACTTTTTGTGCATATAGGCCTTGAATTTTGCCTTTAGCTTGGATGACTATGGGAGGAAATATAAAGAAAACCATGCAATTAAAAACATGCAGCTGTGTGAATCAGTATAATATATTCCACAGATGATGAAGAAATAAGCCATTTACTTTGATACTTTGGTACTCAGAACTTTTTGTTGTTGTTGTTTGTTTTGTTTTTTGTTTGTTCTTGTTGTTTGGTACTGGGCAGTGTCATATTAACCCAGAGGTGCTTAACCACTGAGCAAAATCCCTGGCCTCTATTTATTTTTTACTTTGAGACAGAGTCTTTTTCTGTTGCTCAGGGCATTGCTTTGAACTTTTGATTATCCTGCTTTAGCCTCCTGAGCCATTGGGACTACAGGTGTATGCCATAACACTCATTGACATTAAGGTTATACAAAGCAGCAATAAAAATAAGTGATATAAATTTAGATTGCAGAAAGTATTGAATGCAAAATATGGCAACTTGACTTATCTTTGTAGTTGTCATAAATGCTTCTCTAAACAAGCTTGATATAAGATCACCTCATCCCTAGAGATGCTAGAAATAGAAGACTGAGATCAGATGATGGAAACTAGAAGAACTAAATAAGTGAGTGATATAATCAAGCGATAAAATCAGAGATAGAATCAAGCCACTCTTACAACATTGAGGAGTGAATAGTCCTATAATTTTAGGAAACCATTCCTTCAGAATATTGACAAACTCCACGCACTAATCAACCTTCACTGGAGTTCTGATATTTCAGGATGAAACAGAAGGGAAAAAAGTGGATCATCATTATATATCTGTTTTTTGAAGGCAGAGGGGTATCTCAGAGACATCTTTGTCTGCTCCCCATTTCCCAGTATGAGATCACATGGGATGAATAATAAATGCCTTCCTGATCTTTAAATATTTCTCAAACATGTACATTTCTTTACATTCCAACTGCTGCTATTATAGTCAGACCATCATCTCTTCCTAGAATTATTGCAACAGCCTCCTAATTGAACTCTTTGTTTCTAAATTTTGTCCCCACCTCCACATTCAATTCCTGCTCCTCAAAGATGGTAGCTTATAAAATGCAAATATAGTCCTTTCACTCTTTTGTCTAATATGTTTTAGTGGTTCTCCATTACCTACTACAATAATTTTCAAACTAGAAATATTGAATATTTAAGGGTTAATAAATTCAATATATTTGGTCACTTCCATCAGTTCAAAAAGTGGAACAGAATATTTCAGAATATTCATGCATAGTAGGAGTAGATAACTTTTAAGAGATATTTATCTCAATTATATATATATTAATTTATACACATATATACATATGTATTTATACATACATGTAGAGGTGTGTGTTTGTGTGTGTGTTTGTTTGTTTGTGTGTGTGTGTGTGTGTGTGTGTGTGTACTAAATCACAGTGTAATCACAATGTTTACTATTGTGGATCAATGTGCAAATAGTTTAAATGCTATTTATTGCCACACTGGAAAAAGATAAAACGCTAACATGGTACAAAGTTCATTATTACATCCACCGATTTTCAAATATGTAACTGAATCAGAATCACTTGGTGGTTTTTTTGAAGCACAAATTGGTGGATTCCACCATTAAAGAATGTCAGTTGGGGTTTAATTATTCATGTCATGTGATCATTTACTGAGGGAAGGTGAAAGGTTGAGGTACAAGTTCAGGTACTGCTGCTGATGATCTGAGAACCCATACTTTGCCAACCATTCCTCAAAGTCTGCAATCCTCTTTGGCTATGAGAGCAAGGCTGTTTATTCTGGTTCAAAATCCTAGTCACATACTTGTTAGACCTTTCACTCAAATTCTTTTTGCAGTCCTTCACAATTCCTTTAGTTCAGTCTTCATCATTTTTTCTTGAAGTAAAATCACAGATTTGTGCTTGTTGAAGTACAAATTACCAGGACATTCCTTCTGATTCAATAGGTCTAGGTTTGTCCCAGGAATCTGTACTTTTAGGAATTACTTTACTTCTTTTCCATTGACAAGTGTTAGAAACACACAGAAAATTTTAGTTTATTCTCAGAGCAAAGTAATTTCCCTAACATAGACAGTGAATACTTAAGTTATGAAGAAAAAAATTCACTGATTTCTTCCTCTTCATGTGCAGCACAGGTTCTTGTCATTACACAATTTCCTTTGCCAGATTGGAAAAGCTTGCAGATTCCTTTAGAGGATATATTTTAAAGTGCAGGAACTAAAATGCAAGGGGTCACAAAGAAAATAAATAAAAAGTAAATATATTGAAATGTAGTTATTAAAATACTTTATGAAATAAGCATATATTATGATAATATATGCACTTCATTATTGACCCATGAAATAAAAATATCTAGCGATGACTTTGATAACTACCATAATTTTAAAATAATGATGGCTATAATAATTTTGGTGATATTTATGATTACTGGAATGTTATATAATAATAGGTATGTTTCTTGGCAACCAAGTGAAGTTCTGATAATACCAGTTTGGATTGTTATAAACATTCATTAACTGAAGGAAATGCCCAATTTCACTGAAAGGTTAATGAAAATGAGCATGTGTCTTTACTCCATCCAAATTCAAGGACATTCTGACACTAACTTTGAGAAATATTGTTTAGAGCTTCTTTCTGAAAGCTTTCATGCATATCACCATTGGAAAACAGGGCTGGAGGAAGTTGATGGGATTTGGAAGAGATACTTGATAAATTCATACATTGCCATTTAGGGAGGAGTAAACAAGCTTATACACATTACAGATGTCAAATGAATCATTAGTTCACACCAAGAGTGTTTCTTCTGGGTCTTCTTGGGGTGTGTCTGGGGCCCAATTAGTTGGATAAGGAAAAGTCTTGATTAGAATCATGAGACAATGGTATCGCTGTTTTCTTCAGTTAGCTTTGCCTATTTCTTTTAAGAGTGTTTGAAAACTTTATACCCACATTTCATATTGTTTGTCTTGTCCCAGTTATTTTTTTCATAGTCTGAACTGTAAAGTTTTTTATGCAATAAAGTAAATTCAATTGGGACTGTCTATTAAGCTTATATTCTTCATTGCCGTTGCAGTGCAAATAATTCTAATTAGATGGTCAGTTTTGATATACAAATTCAGATATCATTGATCATAACTCAAATGATCATGTAACTCACCTTGGTCTGCAAAATAAAATATATAAGGGCACTAAGGTGGTAATTACATTTCTCTCTTTCTCTCTCTCATTCTTGGGGAAACAGTATTCATTTTAGTCAAAAATAAATTATAAGAGACAAAAATTAAGTAAATTCTGTAATATCTCCTACATTATAATTTTAAAAAATATGTGCCAGCTAGCAGAGAACTATAATTATCAGTAACTACCTTTTATGCCATTCTGCCATTCTTACCCAAAGCATTACTCTTATACAAGGGAATTGTTTGAATGAGACAAAAATTAAGAAGTCACTTTCTTAACACTCTTTGTCATAAGTAAATTTTTGTACATCATATGCTATCATTTATCCAGAGAAATCTTCCTTTACGGGACAAAAAAAAAAAAACCATGTTTATCTTTATATGCCCCCCCAAATATAAGTGGATTGCTATAGCAAGGACATTTTGATAGGGAATATGTTTGTAGACCCAGGAGTACGTTTTTTTTTTTTTTTTTAACTATCAAAATAGAATGTGCACTGTCTTTTCTTCTAACAGCCTGGCTGGGCAGCAATCTGACTGGAAACTGTCAACAAATGTTGTTCCGTAACATTCTACATAACTCAGTTGCCTTGGCAACTGGCTCTCTATTGACATGACAGAAAGAGAAACATATGGTTGGGTAACAGTCTTACTTCAAGAAGCCTAAAACCTATTTACAGGGTTATCATCCTTTCAAAGAAATGTAAGATACTCCAAACCAAAAGTAGTATCAATAAAATATTCCAATGGAATATTGAAAATACCAAATATATATTTAATGTCTTGTTTAATTTCAAAAATCATCAGAAGGCAAAGAAAACTCATTAATAATCAAAAGTGTATTGTACTTTACCTAACTTATTCTTATTTCCCATTAAAATTATTCAGATGAAATTTATTAAAAACACACTCTGTGTACCAGACTACTTGGTTTAATGTTGTGTACTTGTCTTTCAGTTGTTTATGAGAGTTTAAAGTAGATAACTGCATAAACAAATAATCATTGAGCAGTGAAGAATGTAAAAAAAATAATCGCTGAGATAATTCATATGCCATTATAGGAGCATAGAAAGAGAGCTAGTAATTAGATTAACTTTTCTCTAGGTTAGCACTGATCCTTGTATATTCCTCCAAAATAACACATTGTATTATATTGCTTCAAACAAGATAGGCAAGTGCTCCATGACCGAGCTACAATCCTAGTCCCACCATAGTGTTTTTAATAAATTCATACTTCTTAGTGAATATTTCATTAAACTTTTCACAATATAAACTTACCATTAGACTTTAATAAAATTATATAGTAGGTATATGTACCTAGAATCTAGCATTGTGATAAAACATTGTAGATCTTCAATAAAAGTGTGTTAAATTCTTGGGTGATGTCAAATTTGGATTTTTACCTGGGTTTTGAAGAATCGATACATTTTGTACTTGTAGAAATAGGGTGCAGATTTCTCACATTTTTCTATTCCAATTATTCTAATTTTTTAAATGAATAAATTTTCAAATTGCTATTCAGTTTCAATATATCTTGTCAAAAATCTCAGCCTCTTTGTATATTTAAAGAACAGTAAAAATGGCTCATATAGCACAGAGACTTTACCATTCAGTACCCCAGAGAAAGCACATTTATGATATATCTAATAACTAACTATATCTTTATATTCATAGAGAAATATAAGTATAATAAAGATCATACTAATTGATATCAAAATATGAAGTGAAACTCAAATATTTTAATTTCCTGACTTATAAGTAAGATCATAAAAGTTTTTATTACCTAAAATCCAAACTTTCAGAGCAAGACTTTCCTCTTTTATGAGTTTTAATGAAATTCTTTTACAAAATGGGAATTTTGAACTGGTGATCACTGATATTCTACGTAACTCCTATGGACTATGATTTAGTTTCAATTTAAGTTTAAAAGTTGTGCAGGAATAAAACATATGAAATTGAACATTTCTTTATGTGTTGCCATTAAATTTTACTCTTTAATACATCATTTTATTTAAAGCAAAATACCTCAATTAGATCTCCATTACATTTTAACATTGTAATATCTGTGAGTAAGACTTTTGTTTAGGTAAAAATATAAGCAAGGGTTTTCTTGTTGTTATTTTTGGTACCGGGGATTGAATTTACAGGCACTTGACTACTGAGCTATGTCCCCAGCCCTATTTTGTATTTTATTTAGAGATTAAGTCTCACTGAGTTGGTTAGCACCTCACTTTTTCTGAGGCTGGCTTATGACCTCGTGATCCTCCTGCCTCAGCCTCCCAAGCCACTGGTATTATAGGCGGGCACCACTGCACCAAGCTATAAGCAAGGTTTTATGGGAATGGAGATTACTTAGACTAACACTAGTACTGCCTAATAGAATACCATCCTTTGAACATAGACATACATCCTTATGCTTATATATGCACATGAGTTCTTTGGCTTATAAACTCATGTATTTTTTGAGATCTAATTCAAATAGTACTTTTGTGTAGTTGTCCTGTTTCATTAGTATGTTGTGACAATAGAAATGTTTTGGATCAGTACCATAAAATATGGTAGCCAATAACCACTGTGACTGTCAGGCAGTAGAAATATTTCTAGTACAAATAAGGGATAAATTTCATTTTAAACTTTAGATTTAAAGTAAATAGCCACATGTGGCAAGTGTATGATACTGTGTTAAACTGCTGGAATTTAGATTGTTTAATAGAAGAAGAAATATCTTAACAACATTAAAAATCTCCCTTTACAAGTAAAATGTTAATTATAAACTGGTCTTAAATACTAAGAACTATTAAGTTATTAAGGTTTAAACCTATTGACAATTATTTTATTGCCTTAAAATAAAGGATTGACAGCTTTTACTATCTCATATAGATTTCCCTCTAATTTAATAACAGTTCCTTAATCTAGTATTTTACTTAGCTGTTTTAAATACATTTTTATATCATGAATTTCAAATGATATTCACTTCAATTTAGGAATATGGGAAAGCAAGATATTTTCTTGATTCTACAAATGAGGAAATTTTGAGTATCAGAAAGAATTTTGAAGGACAGTGGAATTTCCATATTGGAAAACCAGAATCCAAATTTAGACCCTCTATTTTTAAAAACACAGCATTTTTTTCTATTGCAACCTGATTGTAAGGTAGTGAGTATGTTAGTAAAACTTCACTTGAAATTCATGAGGACAGTTTTTTTTCTGATTAAATTCCCTTTGAAGATATTTAGATGTCAGGTAGCTGCTTGGCACACTAATCCACTAGTAAACAATTACAAAATTAACCTCCTTAAAAAGAGGAAGAACAAGAATGAGATCAAGAGCTGGGGAGTAAGAAAAAAATTTAAAATAATTGTAATAGATTCATTTTCCTAATCTTCAATTAAGATTACTACAGGAACCACTTCCATTTTTTAAATATATTTTTAGCTATAGGAGGACACAATATCTTTATTTTATTTTTATATGGTGCTGAAGATTGAACCCAGTTCCCCACTCAGGCTAGGCGAGTGCTCTACCACAGAGCCACAACCCCAGCCCAGAAGCACTTCGATTTGTTATTGTGATTTTACAAGCTTTTAGACAGGATTTAACAGTAGCAGTATTGTCTGATATCATTGGAAGGGGTATGGAGGTATAAAAGTAACACAGTATTGAGAGTTTCAGCATTACATATTTTATCATTTATTTTATTTTTTTATTATTGGTTGTTCAAAACATTACAAAGCTCTTGACATATTTCATACATTTGATTCAAGTGGGTTATGAACTCCCATTTTTACCCTGTATACAGATTGCAGAGTCACACAGGTTACACATCCACGTTTTTACATGTTGCCATACTAGTGACTGTTATATTCTGCTACCTTTCCTATCCTCTACTATTTTATCATTTAAATAACATGCAGATAAAACACTACAAAAATCTATTTTTTATATTTATCTTCTATTCATGGAAGAATTTTTGAAGGTGATGTCACTTATTTTCTTTTAATGAAAGGAATGGACATGTCAGAAGAATGGGGTTTCTAGAGTTAATGATAGGAAATCTGTAAGGCCAATGGACACATTTCTAGAAAACTCTGGAAGCAAAACTTCCAAGGTAGTTATGTTATTGGGACCCCAAAATATTTTTTAGAAGCAAACTGATTAAGAAAATATTTTTAAAAGTGACTGGATAAGAAATAATACATGATTATAAACAAGATGTAAGTAATAATACTACCTAAGTCACTGACATTTATAATTTCCATTTACTTCTGTATGAAATCCTAGGAATTTGTCATAAATATGATTCTGCCCATTCAATGTCACTTTTACCAAAAATAATATTATTTCACTTACAATTTGGTTAAAAAAAGTTTCAAATACATTCTTTCACACTTGCTCTGAGGACTAAATGCTAAACACATTGCAGGTTCTTATTAGCTATCATCATTAATTATATATCTGGTAGAAATAGATCTTATTAAAAGACATTCAATAGTAAAATATGATCCTATACAGCATGTAAATAGGAATTGATTTAATATATACATTTGGAGGCATGTTTTTTCTAATATTTAGATATCTTTGTCATTGAAAATGTTCCCCTGAATTTCATTAGCATTATTCTTGATTTATGTAACTACTGGTGGAGTCATGAGAACACAGACTTCTGTTTTCCCTTTTATCTTCAGCCCAAATCTCTGTGTTTATTTCTATAATCCAGAAAACTGAAGAATACTGAGGAAAAATAAGTGCTAAGACACTATATAGAATCCCATTCTCCTGCTGTCTCATGTAGATTTTGATACAACCCAGGATGTTCTCATGTTTTATATTTTTTGTTTATTGTTATTCTAATTATTGTTTTTATTATTTTTATTTTTTGATTAAGAGGTAATATAATGTGATATCCAAAACACCTGAGATTTTAAATCAGTTATGGCCAAAGGCTATCTATGTAACCCCAACAAGTTGCATAATTTTGTCCTGACCTCAGTTTCTTCATCTATAGTATGAAGATAGTAAGACCTATCTCATAGTGTTGTTATGAAGATAAAGTGAAATATACTTGTGAATCTTTTATTACAGTACTTGACATTGAGTGATAGAATGATATAATTTCCTTTTGAATATCATTAATCTACACAAGAAAGAGGAGAATCTGGACACTATATCAACTTTATAACAGTATCATTATATTTATTTATAAACCTATAGAAATAATCACATACTGAATATTAAATAAGGATCAATGAATAACTCCAAACCTATTGATCTCTGTAATTCACATTTAGGTTTAAAGTTCTTTTTTTTCTTTCAGGTGAGGGTGTGAACTCAGTCCCCTACTACCACAAATTATACAGTCGAATTTCTCACATTTGGGGAAATCACAGGGGTCAGCACATCTTGAGCGCAATGGATAAGCCTTGTCCTGGGAAAACCACCTTTGTGATCATGATATCTCCCCTGTCAGGTAATTATTAGGTTAGAAGTTCTTAAGCAACATAATCAACAGAAGAATATTTAAACTTAGCATCCTTCATGTAGGATCACGTTTACAGTTGCAGCAAACTATGTGTGCCTATAAACTTATAGTATATTGATAATAATGACCCAATATTGCATTAAATTAACATGAATAAAACTTCAAATTATTTTCCATGACTGTTGTCTTTCCATGGATCATATGTCTTTATTGTCATTTCTTTGTGTTCAGTCTTTTCCCCTGTGCTTCAAAAGTACTGTTTTTTCTTAAACTAAAAATTTCTCCAGGATTAGTGAACCAAATAGGAGCCACTGACATAGTGGTTCAGTGCTCTTTCACTTTAAGAAAGCATAGTGATTAATAAAATATCTTTATATTTCTTCAGTAACTTGTGTTTAGGTTTGCCCTATAACTTAAAGAAAGGTTTTAGACCCAAAGGCAGTATTTTACTTGGAGTCTTGAGGTTATGGATCTACTTAATGTCAGAAAATTTGCATAAAATCCAAGCAAATGAGCAAAGTCTTTGTCATATTAGTGATTTAACTAATGCTAGTTTTCAAAACTTACATGTACAGTTGAAAGCAAATTTGCTTAAAAAAATTATATGATGCATTGCTACTGAACTTTAAAACAAATTAATTATGCCTGAAACTAGTACTTATCATAGAACATATAATTCTAGGTTTCTGGTTTATATTTATTTTATTTCAAATGACTTAAATTAATGTAATATCTAAAGACAATAGAATTAATCATAGGAAGAGACCAATTATTCACATAGAGGAATTAATTTTAGCATAATCCTATGAAGAACCACAGAACCAATGGTTCTTTAGAAGTAGAATATCAAGTTCATGGAGAGACATTAATGTATTTTTTACAAAGCATTAAGTTTGGAAAATGTTTGCTCTGCCCAGAATGTAATTGAAAGTTGGCATTATCATGCCTATAATTCCAGGCTGTCTCTAGCACATTGCTGTCTCCATAATTACAGTTATATCAAATAAATAAAATTAAGTAGCCAGGTGCAGTGGCAAGCACCTGTCATTCCAGCAGCTCAGGAGGCTGAGGCAGGAGGAGTGCAAATCCAGAGCCAGCTTCAGCAATGGTGAGGTTCTAAGAAACACAGGGAGACCCTGTCTCTAAATAACTTACAAAATAGGGTTGGGGATGTGGCTTAATGATCAAGTGCCCCTGATTTCTATCCCCTCAAATATTAAGCATTTTGCAGTGTTTATTTTCTTTACCACATAGAAATTCATCTAGAACCATCTCTGCTTGCTATTTGCTTGTGAAAATTTAGTAAATCTCTTGACATGTTACAAAGAATGGGATTTATGGTAGCTCAACATCTTTTAGTTGATCATATGGTGACTTTTAAAACTGATTCAGAGACTATTATTTCTTACAAAGAAATTAACTATTCTAGGTTTGAAAAACAATACAAAATAGATGGCATTATTACCCTGTGTTTATACACACACACACACACACACACACACACACACACACACACACACACACACACATATGGAGAGAGAGAGAGAGAAAGAGAGGAGAGACATCAGCATGGGCATACAGTGACCTGTCTTAAAATTGTGCTACAAGGATGTGTGGTCTTTGAGATCTTAAAACTTCAGACACTCAGTATATAACAGTGTTGTGAAAATTTTAGGGAGAAGAGAAATGAAGGGTTTTTTTCCCTCCAATCCTATGTTTGAAAAGATCAGGATTTTAAATGCTATTGACAAAATTTATCTTATCTCTATGATATTGCAATGTAATCTGTAGATCAAAAGCATTAATATTATCTTGAATATTGTTATAAATGCTGAACAGCAGGCCTTGGATGTACCCATTATATTTAAACAAGGTATCCAGGTGATTCTTACACATACTAAAGTTTGATCAGCATGACTTAGTGGTTGGTCACAAAGTATTAGTACTTTTATATAGAAATAACTATATATCTATGACATGATGAAGTTTAATTTATTTGTCATTGATATTGTTTGATAAACGGTGTCATTGTTATCATTAAATAATTGCCTGGAGTGATGTCATTTTTCATAGTAGGTGGTTCTGATTAGCGTTTTACACACACAGATACACATAAATATATACTTATTTGAAGTGAAGTTAGTAAGGAGTTAATTTTTCAGAAATACCATGTAAATTATTTTATATAATTAGAATTCAGAAAAACAGGACAATTAATTATAATCATAATAGGAACGGAAGAAAATTTGAGGTTAATATTTGTTCAAGTTAGAGCAGTAAATGGGAGTTAGGACTTCAGCTTGGGCCTTGGTACTATTATTTTAATACTTTTCCCCCCATAAAATATACTTCAGATATTACTTTGAGCCTCAGTTTCCTTTATCTGCATAATAAGAAGAGTGATGATACTTATTTTTCAGGGTTATTGTGAAGATTGAATGTGATAAGAGAAGTCTTGCACTTAGCACAATGCTTGAAATATAATAAAAGAGAAGCATAGCCTTAGTGAGCTTTGGCAAGATTAGAGTGAATTATAAGTATAATCACATTGCTCAAAAGTATATTATAGTTAAGCCTTAGAATCCCAGAATTTTGATTCCCAGATCAATGAAACTAAAAGGATGAGACTAGATCCTAATCTCTCACCCTGCCAAAAAAAAATCAAATCAAAATGAACAACAAAAACCAAAAAAAAATTAATAATGGGCAAATGACATAGACAAATGCTTCTCAAAAAAATAAATACATCCAGGGGAAGTGAAACATGCCTTTAATCCCAGTAACTCAGGAGCCTGAAGCAGTAGGATGGCAAGTGCAAGATCAGCCTCAGCAATTTAGTAAGAACTTATCTCAAAAATAAATAAATATAGATAGATAGATAGATAAATAAATAAATAAATAAATAAATAAATAAATACATAAAATGGGCTTGGAATATGGCAAGTAATTAAACTTCCCTGGGGTCAACCCCCCAGTGGAAAAAAAATACACATGTCCAATAAATATATGTAAAAACAATCAACATGCCCAGCAATCAGGTAAATGCAAATCAAACTACATCGAGATTTCATCTCATTCCAGTTAGACTGCCATCCAGAATGCAAACAGTTATAAATGGCAGAGAGGATATGGAAAAAAAGTAACATTTTTACTCTGTTGGTGGGATTATAAGTTAGTACAACCACAATGGAAATCAGAATGGAACATTCTCAAAAATTAGGAATGGAACAACCATATGACCCAGTTATACCTCTCCTTGGTATTTATTCTAAATAATTAAAGTCAGCATACTATGTGTTATATGCATACCCATGTTTATAGTGGCAAAATTTATAATAGTCAAACTCCGAAATCAGACTTGGTGTACATAAATAGATGAATGGATAAGGAAAATGTGCTCTATATACACAATGAAGTTTATTCAGCCTCAAAAAAAAGAAATTATGTCATTTGCATGAAAGTGATAGAACTTGAGAACATAATGTTAAGTAAAAAAAGATTAAAACTCAGAAAGTCAGGGAACTTAGGATCATGTTTTCTCTCATATGTGGAAGTTAGGAAAAATGAGAAGCTATGTGTATGTGTATGTAGGGGTTTCTCATGAAATTCAAAGGGAGAATAGTAGAGTAGAAGAAAGGAACCAAGAGGAGGCAGGAGGGAAAGGGGAAATACTAGGGAATGGTGGGTAAAATTATATTGTTATCTTGCATACGCATGTAAAAATATGTAAAAACGAATTTCAGCATTATGTACAACAATAAAAAATATGGGAAAATCTGTTAAGGCATCCTTGTAAATTCATTCAAGACATGGGACTCTTTTTTTTTAGTTCATGGACCTTTATTTTATACATTTGTTTATATGTGGTACTGAGGATCAAAACCAATGCTTCACATTGTGAGGCAAGCACTCTACCACTGAGCCACAAGCCCAGCCCCAATGCATGAGACTTTTGATTTTCTTTTATTTTTCTTTTCTTTCCCTTTGGAATCAAAATAATCAAAGAAATACGAAATAATAATATTGTACAATGTCAGTCTGAGGAGTCAAAAGCCAGGAAAGAAAGATAGGTGCTACAGTGGGAATTGAAAAATTTACCTTTGGTTCATAGAGGCAGAATTTTGAGACAAAGATAGGAAATTCTGCTACAATATCTTATCATAGTTTCCAATAAATTAGGCTATGTATTTAGCAAATAAATTTTATATTCTGGCTTGCTTGTTTTCAGAATCAATTTCTTCTTCACAGGGATATTAATAATCACCTCTAAGAATTTCAGCCTTGAGGACCTTCTTTTACTAACTTTTAACCAATGCCTGCAACAATTTTCTAATCATCATAAGGCATTATATAGTCTTCTACATGGGAAAAAAATTCTGATTTGCAATTAGTATTCTCAATTCATAGAGCTAATAAGTCACAGCCACATTGGAATCCAGTTCTGTCTCATACCAAAGCCCAAATTACTTAATATTGCATTTTTCTTTTCCCACTCTCTCACCTTATGTCCTGTATTCCTTCCTCTCAATATATGTTGAGCACATAATATGTGCCAGAAAATTTTTAAAGATAATGTTTATAATCAGCATTATTAATTTCATTTATAAATATGCAATACTTCTTTGTTCTTTACATGACTTCATTTGATTTGCCATCTATTTACATTTTTAAAAAAGAAATCGAGGCTCAAAGAAATTAAATTATAATCCCATGAATAGGTCTAAAGTGGGATGTTAGGATATAAACTATGACATTGAGCTCCTAATTCCTTCCAGTGTATTACATGATGGTTAAGCAGTGGAAAAAACTCATGCTTAAGGTTCAGACAAATCTGAGGCTTTAGTCTTGACTGTTCTGCTTAAGAGCTCTCTGATACTGAGCAAGTTTTGACTTCATTGAAACTTGGTTCCCTCATAATAATAGTTTCTACAATAATTGTTACTTCATAGAATTGATACAAGAATAAAATGCTTGTGGTTATTCAATAGATCATCCCTCATTATTGTCTCATCAATGTGAGAATAAAATACGACAAAGAAAAAAAAGTGCAAAATACAAAGTTTGGAGAGTATATGAAAGAAAAAGACTCTCAACAAAGTCATACAGGCTGTTTTTGTTTTTTTTTTTTGTTTGTTTGTTTGTTTTGTTTTGTTTTGTTTTTGGTACATGGGATTGCACTTAGAGGCACTCAAACACTGAGCCACATTCCCAGCCCTATTTTGTATTTTATGTAGAGACAGGGGCTCACTGAGTTGCTTAACGCCTCACTTTTGCTGAGGTTGGCTTTGAACTCCTGATCCTCCTGCCTTAGCCTCCTGAGCCACTGAGATTACAGGTGTTCACCACCAAACCCTGGCCCAGGCTTTTGATATTTAAAAACAATCTAAAATTTAAGCAATTCAAATGGAGTACATTTTTAATAACATCATGTAGAAAATGTATAGTGCACATTAACCTTAATGGTAGGAACATACTTTCAGGCCTTCATGCCTTTTGAACAGAGTGACTGATTGATTCTACAAAAATCTTGATAGATTCTTGAATAGCTGTTATTCAGTAGAGAAGGAATTATAGAGGGAGTTTTCTAGCTGTTGATAATGAAAAATAACTGTCACTTTCTTTAATATACATTTGTTTACTGACAAAAAGGAAAAATCTTTAACTAGGAAGCTTAATATTGTTAGTAAGAAAAAAATGAGGAGGGTAGTTACAGATTAACTGGATACTTAATTAATTTTCTGGGTTACTATTTAGGACTGCCTAAGCAAAACTTCAAATAAATGTCTGATCTCTTGGGATGCACACAGGCTGTGCTTTGATTTCAAAACCTACTTGGTAATTTTTCTTCCACAGGGCAAATAAATTAGGAGTCATGAACCTCCAAGACGACTCACAAAATTTCAGAGATAATGTGCGGTGTGTGTTTAATTGGTTTTTAATTTTTTTCTCTGTCTAGAAGAATAAAAAAAGAGGCAGTGGGGTGATTTCTTAGATGCAATTAAAGTTAGTTTTCTTGTTCTGTATGAAATTCAAAATCCAATAGGAAAAATATTTTATTATAGACTTAATTAACTATAAATGGAGTGATGCATATTTAGCAAGTTTGGCATTTATCATGCATAATTAACAGATACTTGCACTTATATGGATGTTGACTCTTACTTTAAGGAAGATACATAGTTTTCAGGGACTTTCACATCAGTTAATATAGTTAATAAACACTATTATCATGTTTCTGCAAAAAAATATTGTTTGTGGGTCAGCTATGTATCTCTCCCATTCACACCCTCATTAAGATTTAATCATACCAAATGATTTGCTTCAATCCTTCATACTTTCTAAAATAAATTGAGATGCATAAACATAAAAGGGAAGAATGAAACTTGGAATTTATACATATGAGTTATTGACCATTAGAGGCCTCAGTTTCTTAGATGCCAAGAAAAAGTAATAAAGCATATTGTGCCCCACATGAACATAAAGTTTCCATGGGACAGATGCGAATTCAGAAGAGCAAGGATAATATGTTTTACATAAAGTTAAATTATTCAGTTTAAGATGGTTTGCCATTTCTGTGAGGTTATGCCTTTCTAAGTTTTTGGAGGTTAAAAGGCCTTTTTATGTGTTGTGAAATGTTAATGACAACATCTTTCTCTACTGTTCTTATTCACTTTTTAATCTGTGATGATGACATTTATTTTATCATAAAACATTTGATATATAGAAGGATATGTGTAGTATGCATTCCAGGTATGAAACATAGTAATGAATTGAACATTCATGACTTAGAGAAATGAAAAACCTTGATGACCATTTTTTTGTGTTAAAATAAATTCAAATCTCTGTGAAATCTAAAAGTCTAGGAATCACAAATGTCCAGAATCAAAACTTATTATGAAATCTACTACCCTAGTTTATTATTATATGAACTGCTTATCTTTGTAATCTCAGTAATGTGGAATAGCTTCTATACCCATACCTGTACCTAAATTGAGGAAAATATGCATAGAAATAGTGATTTAAAAGAACAGCTGGGTTTGTACAAACTCTGAATTAGATACAATTCTTCATGAAATAGAGTTTTATTACTTTCCAGTACATTAAAGAACTTTAAACTCACGACTAGCACATTGTTATCAAGTAGAGGAACTGTGGATTTGACTTTTATGAATAAATGACCCATTTATAATTAGCTTATTAATTATTCATAGAGAAATGAGTGTCCCTGGAATGCTTGCACCAGCTTAAACATACACCCCATGCAAAATTATTTTCAACTATTAATCTACATTTAAGATAATAATATTTAGGGCATGGGGTATTCTGCTTCAACCTTAGGCTGAGAATATTCTAACAGAGTTGATTTTTTTCAGTAAAGTTTTATTATACTGCTTGAAACTAAAAAAGCTGAGGGCAATTATTACAAAATTCAAGTTCCAAAAATGGAGATAAAATGTAGGAAAATGGGCTGAGTATTGACTGAGTTTAAAACATATTCTTTAAAAAGTCTTTTGATTCAATTTTAAGTAATTTTCACCCAGCAGCTTGGTTCGATCTGATATGCTTTCTTCTAAAAGCAGAGCATGGGCACATATACTAGTGAAAGTACTGGTTAATTGAGGTAATGGGAAAAAAATGGAAGCAGTGCACCTCAACTTGGTGGCATTATTACAAATTATAAAGTTAGAAGAATTTTTGAATTACTAGTTATTTTTAAATTTAAAAGGTTTAAAAATTAGAAAATAATAGACAAAATTAAAAAGCAAAATCTAATTTACTTTCCAAAAGTGATGCATGCTAATATTTGTCAATTTGTTTCAGACAATTTCTGTTATAAAAGCAGCAAAATATTGCACATTAAGTTCCTCTTCTTCTCTTTATACTGCCTATGCATGGTAACCAATGTCATAACAAGGTACATGAATAAATATTTATTCTAGAATAAATCCTGTACACACAAACACATAGCATATACTATTTTCCTCTTCTTAAAATAATTTTAGTTGTAGATGGACACAATACCTTTATTTTATTTATTTATTTTTATGTGATACTAAGGATCAAACCCAGTGCCTCACAAGTGCTAGGCAAGCACTTTACCACTGAGCCAAACCACAGACCCTATATTATTCTTCTTTGGGTAAATTTTTGAAATTAAAATAAATTGTAATGATACATCATCATTGTTTCATTCACTGTTGTTTTCAAGATTTATCAATATTAATATAGAAAAATTGTGTTTACTCATTATAATTAACTTTTAGGTTGAAACATGAAGAGAAATATTCACAGTTTTTGTGTTTGTTAGTGTTTAAATGACATACAATTATTTGCATATAATACAATTTATTTATTTCTTCCTTCAAGTATAAATACCTGAATTGTTGCCAACTTTTTATTTCTATGATATTGTAATAAACTTTCTCATCTATGTGTTCTGAGGTAAATGTGCAAATTTTCTGAGCATTGATATCCTGAAGGGGAATTGCCAGGTTATGAAATATATTTGCCTTTAGGATGTTTTCTGTGAATATTTTATGTGTACTGCCTTGTGGATTATGTTACCACAAAGCAGTTTCATGTTTGCTTATTCTGTTTATGTTCAGGTTTTTCTAGTTATTAATCAATTTGTGAAGGTACTCTTCCTACTTTTAGGGCCCCAGGCCTTATGGGTAACATGACATCAGATCCCATACCCAAGCATGGAAATCGAGAAGCTCTTCTTTCTTGGAGAAAAGATAAGTATTTTGCTGTCTGAAACCGAGCTCTGGGGCTGTGTAGGAATGGAGCCCACATTAAAAAATCCTTCCCTGAGAAAATGACAGCTACTCAGGATCCAAAGCGTTACTGTATATAATGGATTTTGATATGAAATTTAGCTTTGGTTTGTTGTTTCTGGAATTTCTTTCTTTTTTCATATTCTGACCTCCTGAGATTTCCCTCTCTTTATGTTGAACTCATTTATATGTGCTAAAATTAATTTTTTTATATTTGTGGAGCATTTTTCTGTGTTTAAATGGGAGATAGGATGGGGTTAGATGTCCTGCTGTGTCAGCTCAGTCTATCCTATTGACTGGAAACTAATCAATGAGTTTTTACAAATTAAATTCTCTTTTCTAATGCAGTGACACAGGTGGTCCTTGGCTTTATTGACACACTGATAAATAGGACACAAATTTATGAAGATAAAGGGAGGCCAAAGAGAAAATTTTGTGAGTTGAATAAATCATGATGGCTTTTCTGTACCAATTGATGGAGTGGGAGAAAAGAAGGGTATAGACCAAGATCTTACATTTGGTATAAAACACTACTGTGAATATTTGGGGACTTATTTTTACAAATGTTGGTATCCTATTATTATTATTATTATTATTATTATTATTATTTTACTATTTATAGGCAAATTTGCCCTTTTATTTGAATATTGTCTCTTCTAGAATTAGCTGAATTTGTTCTATAACTTCTAAATTCTCTTCATTCTTGTTCATACATTTTTACATATGAACCAGCAAACCAGTCCCAAATTCCATATGATTTTTGTTGATTCTTTTGAGTTATACATAACATTAGGATATATTTTGATATAATCACAGAAATATGAAACATAATTTGCTCTGATTCAGTTTCCAGCACTCCCCCCACCATTCTCCCCTCCCTCTACTGATCTTACTGTAATTTATATAGTTTTTCTAATTAGTGCCTTATGGATATACATAAAGGTAAGATTCACTGCAGTGTATTCATGTGTGTACATAGGAAAATATGGTCATATTAATTCCATTATTCTTTCCATTTCCCACCCCTTCTTCCTCATCCTTAATCCCCTACTCTACTGGACTTTCCTCTATTTTGATGAAATTCCATCCCCATTTTCTCTTTTTACTATCTCTCTTTGAAAATGATTTTCTAACTCCAAAAATGCTACAATGCGTTTACTGAAGTTATAAAATATGGGCCTTTTTAAAACTTACATACATATTAAAATTAAGAAGTCCTTTATCTTAGCTTTATTATTTTCAAAAGTTCATAAATTATCTTTAAAATATTCATTTATCTAAAATATTTCTAGTTACAATATGCTCTCCTTCACTGTTATACAAGTCTGTGGTTGCATCACTGAATTATTTTCTTTATCCCTAATTTTTAATTTTGCAAAAATTAATTACCTAAGTTGGCAGGAAGTACAGTAAATACATTTACCTATGCATAGGAAAATTTGCTAAGATTTCTTTTGGGACTTTTGTAGGCTTCAAGGCAATTTTTACACTGAAAAGCTATTGAAAACTAATTTTATTCTAAACCCAAGAATTTTGTTTTGAAAGTGTTTCAGTAGCAAAGTAACAATAAACAAAACTAGTTCATATACAATTTAAGGAAACTATAAGTTTTTAACTTTTTTGTCTTACTTATTTAGAAAGAAATAGAACTTTTCAAAACGAATTTCATGAAGAAATGGAAAATATACTTAAAAATGGTTAGTTTCACATTCAACACTACTGTAGAACACTAACATCAAAATTAAAAGATACTGTTTCAGTAAATTTAAACTGAATCTGTCTAATAATTATTATTGAATGAAGGTTATAAATGTTAATAACTTGGTGAAATGCATGTTTTGTTTGCTTTTCACTATAGTAAATGATCTCTTACCCAGGTGTAGTAAAGAAATTCCTCCAAAGTTTACATTACAAATTTAACTTACTGTTTCATAACATAGTTTTTTTTTCTTTTTTTATTGATTGTTCAAAACATTTCAGAGCTCATGATATATCATCTTTCATACATTTGACTCAATTGGGTTTTGAATGTCTAAACACTAATTCAAAGGGTTTGATTCTTGATTTATTTTTCTTTCTTATTTTATATACAAGTCTATGGGGAATATCCATATAATTTTGTATTTTTTTTTTGGTTTTAGCATTGAAATATTGGGGTTGAGTCTAGAAAGAGAACCTATTGATCTACTGTTTTTTTCTTGCCTGTTTTGTTCTATTTTTAATTTCAATAACAATGCATTTGGAGTGATATTTTTTTTGTAAAGCGATAATGACATACTTGACAAATCAAAGTAGAAATTGGAGATTTTGAGAAAAAAACAAATATTTTGGTAGATTGTTTAGGTTCAGATTTGGGATAAGATTTAGAAGAGAAGAAATTGGCCATCTTAGAATTTAGAGCAGGCCATCATTTTTTTCTGAGTTGCTTAATCTATAAATCCATATAGTTCTCCTTTGATAAAGAGAATGTAGTAAATAAGAAAGAAAAATAAGATAAATATTGATATTACAGAGCTCTTGATCAGTGCTAAGTATTTTTCATTTTCATTATGCAAATTTTACAAATGAGAGAAATACAACAGAAAACTTTAAGATATCTTGCCAAAACTAATACAGATAAAAAGTAGTAAACTAATTCAGAATAATTAAAGACAACCCCAAAGATGTTGAACTCAAGTATGATCCATACTGCCTTGCAATGAATAACAATTGACTGCAATGTATATTCATAATCATGTTTTGAAGCATAATTTGAAATACATATCAGAATATTGTTCTCACAAAAGAAGAAAATCTGCTTTTTTTCCTTATTACAAGTTGTGTTTTAGGTGACAGTACATAAGGTGGCAAATTATGAAATCACAGTTGTTATGATTTGGATATGAGTTGACCCCCAAAAATTAATGTGTGACACAATGCAAGAAGGTTTAGAGGAGCAATGATTGGGTTATGAAAGTCTTAACACAATCAGTTAATTAATACCCTGAAAGGATTAATTGAGTGGAAACTGAAGACAGGTAGGATGTGGCTGGAGGAGGTGGGCATTGGGGTAGTGTCTTTGGGGTGTATATTTTACACTTGGAAAGTGTGGAATCTCTGATTCTTGATCACTGTGTGAGCCACTTCCCTCCACCACATTCTTCTGCCATGATGTTCTGCCTCACCTTAAGCCCGAGGAATGGAGCCTGCTGTCTATGGACTGAGACCCCTGAAATTGTGAGCCCTCAAATAAACTTTCCTTTACATTTTTCTGATCAAGTCTTTTAGTCACAGCAGTGAGAAACCTGAGTAAACATCAGCAAATATCATAGTAAATGTAGGATATCAAGCTAGAATTCATGACATTACTATATGAGTTCTCATATAATCAGTCATAGTGTGGTGTCTATATTAATCAGGGTTTTTAAAATAAAAACAATCAATGCTATATATTGACAGATGTCCTTGACTTACAATGAATAAACCAACCTTAATTTGAACATATCATTAAAAATGCATTCAAGGGGCTGGGGTTGTGGCTCAGTGTAAAGTGCTTGCCTAGCATGTGTGAGGTACTGGGTTTGATTTTCACCACCACATATAAATAAATAAATAAATAAATAAATAAATAAATAAATAAATAAATAAATAAAGTATTGAGTCCTTGTACTATTAAAAACAATGCATTAAATTTGTTTAAACTATTAAACATTACACCTTAGTAACACAATAGAATGAAGAGTATTCATTGTTTATCCTTGTGATTACATAGCCAAATGGAACTACAGCTTGCTGCCAGTGCCCAGTATTATGACAGAATATCATATTACATATGACAAAGATATAAAATCAACATACGAAGTACAGTTTCTATAGAATTTATATAGATGTCTCACTATCATAAAGTCCAAAAGTTCTAAATTGAACCATGTCAAGTTGAGACAATGATCATTGGGTTCCTTAAAACATTGATCTAGTGTATCAAGGAGAGGAAATAAGGTGGTAGTGAGCTTGAAAAGGGTAGAAAAATTATAAAAGAACACACAAATTCTTGGGTGGTACTTCTTTCAGTCATAATGTTGTGTGGAAAACCTCACTTTGTTTCAGCAGCCTTGGAGCTAGACAGGAACACTCTTGGATGGTTTTACAATACCTAAATTATTGAGTAAACGTTGGAAGGACCTGAACCAACTTAGGCCTCTCTACTCCCATATGTCCTCAAAGAAAATGGGACTCCTAAGGTGAAATAGGAACGCTGGGATGCCTTGGCCTCTCAGTAGCTTCACTCCCTTGAGGTTGTTGCATAGAACCGTGGCCTGTGCCCAAACAGTACCTAATGAGCTGCCATTAGAGGCTTGACTCACCAGATCCCTTTTCCTTCCTTACCAGGTACGGGTGCTTCCATATCCATTCACCCACTATCAGCAATTTGAAAGGACCATCCAGACCCCTATAGGATCCACGTGGAACACCCAGAGGGCCTTCCAAAAGCTGACCACTCCCAAGGTTGTCACCAAGCCAGGTCATATCATTAAGCCGATAAAAGCAGAGGATGTAGGCTATCGCTCTTCCTCAAGGTCGGACATCTCTATCGTACAGAGCAATCAAAAACAACTCTCTGAACATCATAAAAAAAATGGATGAATAAAAGCTCTGTAGATTGAGTTTCCAGAGGAGTAACATCTTGGACCAGGGGCCCTGACAGTTTCTCTTTGGTTTCTGTGCTGCAGAATCAATTCCAAAACCAGCTTAGCACACTGTGGGTGTAACATAAGCCACCTGTTAGAAATAAAGGCATTTTTATCTATTTTACTGGAATATATTCTGTGTTATCTCCCAGTGGAATTGTTTTCTTCTAGTCAGATACCTTTAGATGCCCCAGCTTCACATTTCTCAAGCTACATTTGTCAGGGGAACCTCATTTCCTTACGAAGACATATAGTTGGTCCTATATTGGAGTGGAGAAAATTTACCCTCATCTGTTATCTTACATTTGTCTTCTCAGATACATTTAGCAATAAATCACTACAAATCAAGGATAGTAATAAACAATTACATATTTTTTCCATTTTTATTGTATATTTTTAGTCATACATGACAGTAGAATCTATTTTGATATATTTATATAAACATGGAATATATCTTATTCTAATTAGGATCCTAGTATGTGAATGTATATGATGGTGAGATTCACAGTGGTGTACTCATACATGAACATAGGAAAGTTATGTCTGATTCATTTCATTGCTTTTCGTATTCCTATCCCCCTCAATTTCCTACATTACCCTTTGAGCTTCTACTTTATATATTAACCTCTGAACCTAGGAACTAACCAAGTAGCTAGATTCCATCCCAAATTGATTCCAAGTCTAAGGTAGTGCTAAAATTATGTTCTACCAGTATAATTCTAGCTATTGTGATTTCCTTTTTGTGTGAGCTTCCCAGCTTGAACATATTGCTCTCTAGAGTAGTATTTTCACATTGTTTCCTCAAAACAAGACAGTGAGTCTTTACATTTACTTTACAGATGCCATTTCAGATGTATACTCTATTCCCTTTCTTTCCTCACCAGCCAACCCCTGGCGAACTCCTTACCATTTATTCAAAGTATAGTTTATTCAACCAATACTTGTCTATGTGGTAGTTCCTTGGGCTTCTCAGCTCATGCCTTCCTTTGCATGACAAGAAACAGAAAGAATCCCTGTAGCTAGATGTCTTAACAAGGAATCTGGGAATCTCTTTTCATTACAAAAGGACATACCATGCTGTATTTCCTGCCTTGGAGGCTGACTCCCACTCCAACACACATATTCACTTTAGACTACAAAGGGTTAATTTTTGTGACACTGGCCTCTCTGACATTTGTTGAAAGTTATGAACCTGAGATAAGGATTTAAGAAAAGGAGAGATAAATATAGGAAATACCATCAAGCCATTTAAATGCAGAATCCAGCCACTGAGATGCAGAAAACACAGTGGCAAACTTTGTCCCATGCCCTTGGCCTATGCCCTTGTAAAATGAGGAAACACACAACCACAGGAAAACTAGTAAAATTGCAGCTATACCTGAATCCACCTCCAGTCCAGCCCCTGATACAGCCTTTCTATAAATATTGTACCCCCAGCCCCAGTCAGGGCTGCTACTCACTCTCTAGACAGCATGCATTCTTTCTTGAAGGTGTGTCCATCTTCCTAAATAAACCTCTATGAGTCTATGTGGCTTATGCTGAAATTCTTTTCCCTCATGTGTGACAAGAACCCTGCAGGTCCTGAGTTGAGTTCCTCTCTCCTCTGGGAACTCTTCAGCATATTCTCTGGAGACATCTCTTCTTCCCTGACAAGCCTTCCACCCCCACCCTACCCCCCAAAAAACTGTAAAAATCCATGTACCATATTACATACAGTTTCAGGAGCTTTGGAGACACTTAGATTCTATGGACCTAACACTACATTTCCAAGTTTGCTGCAATTCCTCCTCCCCATAAAGCCCCCTTTGCCAAGCACACCGTTCTCCAAATCAGTTTCAAAACGTTTAAATCTCAAAGGTAACTAGTCCCAGTGCCTTCATTTCATAGGCCCCCAAAAGACCTGACAGAAGCAACTTACGGGAGAAAAATGAGGGATTTTACTGAGGTGATTGAAAAGTTTAAAAAAATTGGATTGTGTCACTGCATGTAAAACTCTATAAATCTACTAAACATAGTGACTTTTGTTCTTAAATTGTGAATTTTATGGTATACAATCATTTTAATAAATGTATTTAAATTTTTTTCACTGGCTTTTGTGCCTTTGACACTAATTCTCAACATTACCCCAGAAAAGAAACTTTAAAGGTCTTATCCTTGAGGGTATCTGCAATACCTAGAAGAGCATCTGATATAAAGTAGCATAAAAATAAATCTGTATGTGTGTATGTATACATTCAATATCTCTATATATTTTCCTATTTAAATTAAATCATTTTCCAAATTTATTTTTAAGAAATGTAAAATAGTATATTGAACACCCAAACTCATTATCTAAATACAATAATTGTTAAAATTTTGTCTGTTTATTTATCTTTCAATCTTGTGTGTGTGTGTGTGTATATGTGTATATGTGTGTATATATATATATATAATTCATTGATCCATTTGAATAAAACCACATACACCTTGATAGTTCTTCTCTAAGTACTTTAACATGCATGCAATTGGTAGCCAAAGTTTCAATATTTCTTCTTCAAAAAAATTGACAGTAAATTTCCATCATTGTTTACCTATCCAACCTATTTTCAAATATCTCCTAACTGGCAATAAAATATTTTCATAGATTTAAAAATTAACTAACAGATTCCAACCAGTATTCAATATTATGTTTGGTCATTATGCTTCTTTAATCTCTTATAATTTAAAAAGTTACCATTTTTATCTAAATACCATTTTTATCTAAATAGGTATTTATATTATTTATATTATAATTTGTGTCAAGATAATGAAACCAAAACAGTTTTTCTATATATTGCTCCATATTCTAGATTAGGTTTTGTCATGATATATTTAACTTGCTTTTTTCTCTATTCTTTCAATTTTGTGCCAGGAAAGTTAAGTATAAAGTTTTTTTAAGGATTGTTCTTTTTTTAATACATTTATTTCACTCATTTAATTTTTATGTGGTGCTGAGGATCGGACCCAGGGTCTTGTGCATGCAAGACCAGCACTCTACTGCTGAGCCACAACCCCAGCCCTGTATAAATTTTATCAATTTAAATATTTTTGTCATGGTACTTTATACATAATACTACATATTTCAATTAAGCATTTTTAATGAATCAATTTCATCCACTTTTTGAGTAAGAAAGTAAAATAAATAAGATACAAGGTCTTTAAGAAAAAAAAATGTTTCTTGAAATATAGCACATTTTGCCTTTCACAAATTGCCTACAGGGAAAATAACACCTCAAAACAGATTTTAGTGGTTGCTATTCTAAAAGGTCTTTTTCTGAACTATGTATTGTGAGCACTGTTTTTGAAAAGCATATTTCTCTTCCTTAAAAAAACAATTGAAAACATTTTAAAAAATTTAAATTTGTGCCCCATTTTTATTGTTTTTCTCCTTTTTATGGTACATCATAATTATATATAATGGTGGTATCTGGTGTTATATATTCATTCATGCAGATGATATAAAAATGTAATTTGGTCAATATAAAAAACCCTCACTTTAGGAACTGAATATTTGCATGGTACCAATTTATCAACTCACTGATGAACTAGCACATTTTTGCCCCATTTTTAAATCAGGAATTCTAGTTTTCCTTTTAAATTATCTTTATGTGTACGTTAAAAGCCTATAGTTGCTTAGATTGGGAAGCCCCAAGAGCTACTAAAAAGAGACAATTTAATACCACTAATATTTGTTGAATCATTTTAGCCCTGGGGATTTCCCTTTCTACCTCAATCATTTTAATGTGTATTTTTTTCATACTTGAAGAAAAATACCCCTGAACAGTACTTCTTAATGTCATCAACTGTGCTAAACAATCACCAGTCTTTGATCAACCTACTTCCCATTAGGACAGTGTCCTAATAGGGTTCTGCTTCCATGGCAAGTTCTTAGACAATGGTTTAGGTACTGATGGATGTAGACACAGAAAGTCATTAATTGTCATGTGTATCATTCAAGTATAAAATTTAAAGTGCTAAGTTTGCATTATTTGAAATATGATTAGGTGCAATTGAATAATTTAATAAAGATTTATTGATCATCTTTCATACACAAAACACTGAATGTGTTTTTTATAACCTTAAATGAATTCTACCTTTTCCTGTGGATATATGCTTTATGTACCTCTTTGCCTTTTTCTCTAGTTCTGTTCCATGCTGGATTCCAAAAATTATTAGAATAAAAACCATGTCATTCTCCAAATTGATTGAAAAGTAGTATTCTTATAATCTTTATGAGAGTTTAATTGTAAGAATAGAACCATAGGTCAATGATATCAAATTGTCTGGAAGAATAGCTGAATCCAGTAGCTGATGGGTTTGGCCTTCTACTCCTTTATGCTCTCTTTGCTAGTGTTTCAGAATAGAGATAGAAGTTAATAATGGTTTGATTATTACCATAATTCAATAGAATCAACCCAAGGGTCTGAAAAAACTATGTAAGAACTTTTAGTGTTAAAAAAGAGAAAGGCTAGTAAATAATAGGGAAACAATTTTTTTAATTTATATGTATATTCTATGAAGCTTTTTCAAGCTCCTTTTTAGGTAGTATATGGTAAAATAAACTGTAGTCATGTCAATAGGAGCTGAATTAATGAAATGAAGGGCAATGATCTTTACAATATCTTTTAACATATGTGTACCCTTAGGCTTTGTAATTATAATTAATGTAGTTTATTTTGCTTCGACTAGATTTTCTCTTGCCATTTGTATGGTTCATATTGGCATGAGTATATCTCTGTATTCTAGCACATGTATATGAAAATTAAATTGAATTCAGAGATTTTGATCAGCTAAATGTTGCCTGAACTGTTATTAGCATTTTAGTGTGTTGCATTATGGGGAAGGGTTGTTATACTGCATTTTCCCCTCACTTTCATCCTAATATAACTTCCTAATGGCTTAATGGTCCATCTGGATCATTTCCTCTACAAGAGTTTAATTCTATTTACTAGTTTTGTCATCTGTAAATTTCTAATTTAAATATTTAGAAACATCACATGATGCCACATTGCTTAAGTGGTTTAGCGTAATTGTTTTAAAAGTATGACCAAAACATGTTTCATGTCTTATTTTTACAAATTTAAATGGAAGTTAATTTATTCAAAGAATAATCAAACCCCTGCAGATATGTGTACCATTCAGATATCTTGCTCTGCATGGAACATCAAACATGAACAACTGAAAAATATGCTTTTCTTTTGCCTTGCTGGTGTTTCAGGTTTCAGATTTGTGCATAAGATGTTTCATCCTATGCAATTGTTTCTTAATTACCTACTCTAGGTTTGTAGCAAAGAAATTCAAGAATACTAAATGTCCCATATTTCTTGGATTTTTTGAGATGAACATAAAGGTGAACAGTATATTTAAAAGTAATATAAAAATTTCAGTGTTATAACAAATTTCATGTTGTTATCTGTGAGTAAATGATTATTTATCAAGGAAACTCTTTTTGTTTCCTGGGACTAGAAAAATCCAGCAAAATAATTCAACTCTGATTTATTGACTTGAACATATTTTAATAGGGCATATGTAATTAAACATAGTAGATGTATTAGTCAGAAGTATCCAGAAAGAACTAGCAGGAGATAAAGAGATTATAGATGATAGATAGATAGATAGATAGATAGATAGATAGATAGATAGATGATAGATAGATACTTACATACATACATGCATACATACATTAGAGGGAATTTAGTAGTTGGATTGGCTCATACAACTACAACAGCTAAGAAATCTCATAAGCCTTCTGCAGGCTGGAAAACCAGGAAAGCCAGTAGCAAGTTCAAAGGACCAGGAGAACATTGTTAACTCTCAGTCAGAGGTCAAAGGCCTGAGAACTTAGGGGCCTACTGGAAGAAGTCCCAAAGTCAAAAGGTTAGAAAACCTTGAGTTCTAATGGTCCAGGATAGTACAGAGTGTCTCAGCTCCAGAAGAAACAGAATGAATCTGACTTTCCTCTGCCTTTTCTTCTATTCAGGCTTTCTGCCAATTAGATGGGGCCCACCCACATTGAATGAAGGTGAATTACCCTCCCTCAGTACATTGATTTAAATGCCAGTGTCCTCTGGAAACAGTTTCACAGATATAATCAGAAATAATGTTTTTCTAGATATCTGGGCATTCCTTAATCCAGTCAAGTCATAACCTAAAATTAGTCATCACAATAGGGTACTGATAAGAGATATGATTGTTTCTTTTAAGTATTTAAAGATTGCTATGTAGGAAAGAATTGGACGGTTTTGTCAATCTTTAAATGACATAATTCAAATTATTAGGTTATGAAGAGGCAGAAAAACATTGATTCAATAAGAGACATATTTTCAATGTATGAATTGCCAAATTGACTTTTGACAGAAGATATTGACTATACATTGCTGAATCTGTTTAATCAGAGGCTTAAATTCCTCATTCTAGGGATGTCTACAGAAATTCACATATTGGGTAGAGATTGATCTTGAAAACTTCCACTTAGAGAATCTATGTTTCTGTGCTTACACTTAATAGTGACCAGGAAAAAGGAACAAAAATAGGAGCCTTCAAAGGGTTTACCCTATGAAGTAGCAAATGAATTATCCACTTGTGTCCTGTTCACAATAACACTGGAAGGGAAAATAATATTTCTTCAAATACCTAAAATCTGGTTTACTTCAATGTATGGAATTTTCATCATATAGTATATATATTTGGAAACTTCTGGATAGATATGCACTTGCCCTGAATTTAGAAAAGTTTTCTACGTGTGTTATGGAGCCATTCTGTAGGAGTTACTTTACTTTATGAGAACACCCACCAATAATCTTTCTTACTATAAATTTGAGCAGGTTGCTTTGCACAATAATATACAATGATCACTTATTGTGTGTAAGTTCCAACTTCCTTGGTGGCACTCCGTAGGCTGTTATATGTTAACTTGAACCTAAATTTCAAACTTCTTATTACTCAATCCAAATGCTTTTGCTCAAGCCATTTGTCATTTCTCCCAAATTGCTTGTCCTTCCGTACCTCTGTGGATATATAAACTACATCACAGAGTTGCTGGCAATGCAAATTTACATTTTCCTTGTTTATTGGATGCCTGCTCATCCTTCAAGATTCCTTTTAAACACAATGTTTTTTTTCTATTGGCCTTCCCCAAACTTTTGGTAAATTTAGTACTTCTTCTAGTACCCTGTAAGACTTTGTAAAAACTCAAATACTTGTTACACTGTATAATAACTGCCTGTTTTTAGTCTATTCATTATACTGAGCTACTCAAGGACCAATGAACAGTGTTTAGTAATTTGCTACATTGCTAGTGTTTAGTCCATAGCATCACAAAGTGCTACAATGCAGTGAATTTTTGTTGGATGATGTGTGTGTTATAGGAATGTTGTATAAATTGATAAACTGACTAGAACATGCAGGTTTGCATACGGGTAAATTTAGGGACATATTCAATGTATTGTGTCCCACTGGAACTCTGGGTACAGCCAAAAAACAGAGTGACTATGCGGAGAAAAGAAATTGAAGATAAAAGAAAGCAGAGAGCAAGGAACAAAAGAGACTTACCCAGGGAGAGAAGAACACTGAAATTAAATGTTTATGGTAATGATGTCTTAGAAAACATGCTTTGGAACTTCCCAGCTTCAGAGGATTAACTTTTGTATGTTTGTGTATGTGACAATAGAATCAGAGGACTTTTGAAGTTCTGCATCCACAAAGAACAGTTAACATATTCTATGCTTTGCTGGAAAATTGACATGCTTGATTTCCATGTACCTATAATTGTAAACTCAGAAGTTCTTTTAAAATTATGATCAATTGTTGAAACAAAATTAAAATCATAATTATGTTTGTGTCTGACTCATAGTTACACTTTTGGATTTCTACAGTAGAAATGACTAAGCAAAAGTATATAACAGACATCCACTTGTCAAAGATTAACACTGTCAAAACACACCTTCAGAGTTACTTTTATGCTTAAATATAGGCTAATATATCTTAGTACTTGTTTCTCAAGACATGAGCTGTCACACACATGAAATGACATGCCAAAGATAAAAGCAGCAAAGGCTGGTGGTGTAGCTCACTGGTAAACCACTTGCCTAGTGCTTGTGAGGCACTGGGTTCGATCCTCAGCACTGCATAAAAATAAATTAATAAAATGAAGGTATTGTGTCCAATTAAAAAAATTAAAAGATAAAACAGCACTTCTTTGTTGCATATACACACACACACATACACATGGAAAGATTTGCAAAACATCAAGTTGAATTTAGGTTCATTTTATTATAAATTTGATTAATCAAAACGTATTATTTAAATAGTACACACTTTCTGCTCTATAAAGCATGACCGGAGCATTGTTAGGAGAACAGACTAACAATCTTTGTCATTGTAGCAGCAGAGTTCTCATTTTCTTGCCATTTCCATTTACTGTAGATAAAGGATTCATCTGGCATATTATTTCCTGTCAAAATTTTTCTATTTTCAAGTAAGTTTTTATCTTTCTTGAAGAATTGCACAAGTTTAATTAATGATATAAATTATAATTATTTATTTACACTTGCATTGCAAATGAGAATTGAGACACTTTTGAAGGTCATGATAATTTTGCTTTTCTTCAGACTGTGACTCTCAGGGGAGGGAGGTGAACATGAGACATGTACTCACTTAGGAAAGAAACCACAAGACCAGAGAACATGATTGAAGCATCATAAATTGATTGAATGCAAATTTTTTATTTCATTTTTTCATGTTGAAGTACAATGAAGCTTTTCGACACTTACATTGTGAAAGTAAATATGTTCAGCTTAGTATTTTGAGAGAGAGAGGAAAGAATTAAACACAATTTTTTGTTTACAAAAGGGAGCCCTTTAACAGGGAAAACACCCTGTTTAATATCATTAGGGAACACCTAGGTCATGATATTTTTTAATCATAAAATAGATTAGCAAAGAACAAATAAGATATAAATTTAATAGATAATATTGGACAAAGTCCAAATATTGGACTACTTTATTATTTTTGTCTAATTTTGAAAATTACAAGTGTCATTGTCTGTGAATAGAATACAAGAAAATAATTTTACCCACAAGAGCTGCATACACTGTTTAGCTACTAAACATATAGCAAAGAATATGATATATGGATGCTAGCACACAATAAGGGGGGAAGGAAAGAATAGAAGTTCATTAATTTGACAAAGGGGAATGACAGGAAGGGTAGGGGGATGGGAACAGGAAAACCAGAAGAATGAATCAGACATAACTTTCCTATGTTCATATATGAATACATGACCAGTAAAACTCCACATCACGTTCAACCACAAGAATGGGATCCTAATTATTTATGCTCCATGTATGTATAATGTATGAAAATATAGTCTACTGTCATTAATCTCTACAAAGAACAAATAAAAAAGAAGCTGTGAGCCAAGTTATTTTCTACAGGGGGGTAATCTCCCCTTCATTTTCTTCTCAAAGCCATTATTCCATATCTTAAGCTGAAAATCTCACAACAAGTTGTGACAGGATCCAGTTGGCTATGTTTCAGAGAAAGTATAGAACCTGCCCAAACCAATATTCCATTTGAATCAGAGATTCCAGATGGCAGAAGATGAGAAATAATAATAAATATGTCTTATAATAAATATAATAAATATTTCTTGTAATAAAGTATGTCTTTAATGGACAATGCAATGGATGTATTAAATACAAATAGATCCAGCTTAAATATGACCTGTACCTAGTAAGTAACTTTGGGCAAGTCATTTATCCTAAGTCTCAGTTTTCTCATATTCAAAATTGAGACAGTAATTTCCATTGGACAATACTGTCTTTTCAACACTAAAGTATTCAAGCACAGTATTTAGTATATAATAAGTATTCAAACTTATAATTTCTTTTTATGCTCTTGATATTTATAAATGATCCTGTACTAAATCCCATTTTATGTTAATTTATATCATACTGCTCCTTTGAGGAATATATATATATATTCTAAACTTTTGGTCAAGATATTCTAAACAAAAAATTATGAATGCCTCAGTAAAAACCCATTGCCACTATTGGGGAAATAAATATAATTGAATCTTCTATTAAGTGAATACTAAGGTAATCTTCAAATATTAAAGCTAAAATTATGATAATACATGAATAGAGAGCAATGATTTTAAATATGAGACTTAAGCCTTTACTAAAGTATCTATGGAAAATGACACATAAAACTACAAAAAGTTACTTTAACATTAGATACCTTGTTTTCTACAATTTTTAGAGACAGTAATAATTCTTGCCCCCTAGAAATATAATGTCAGCATTTTATAAACTAATAAAAAATTTTCTGAAGTGTTGGTATTGCTGTCACTTTAAAAAGAATTCTGCAAGATATAAGGGCTTTCTGAAATAATTATATTATATTAGGCATTTTTCAAGATGAACATATTATGAATTTTTCAGAAAAAATGATTTACATTATCAGAAAAAATATTTTATCAGTGGACGGAAGGAAATAATCTTTTGGTCATATAAAGCACACTTCTAAAATATATAATAATTCATTTTTAATAATAGAAAGTGTTTGAACACTGTAAAAAGTTTTGAGAAGAGTTATTAATTATTATAGGGGAAAGCATTTGGTACAATACATTAACAAGTTGCTTAGCATGAAACTCTATAATCTTCAAGGTATGACAAGGAGGATGTAAGAGGAAATTGTGCATTTTCTGCACTTAAGAAGTTTGAAAATTGATTAGGGGGATAAGGCTAACTTGAAAAAATAGTTTACAAACTAGATAGTATGCAACTAGAATTAAGGTAAATGGTATGAACTCTAAGTACTGCATAGGTAATGAGAAGAAAGAAATAATTTATTTCTAAAGTAACTGAACATGTCTTCAAGAATTTGACCTGGATTTCAAAGAAAATGCGGAATTTGCATTTGCAAACGTGGTTTGCACTTTTAGATACCAGGCCACAAATATTACAGAAACAGCACCAGCACAGGTAAATGAGCATAGCACATCAGTATGAAAGAAATCAGAGTACACATTTCAGTGAGGATATTGTTTAGAATTAGATTTGAACATGTTTAAACCATGAAACACAGAATTTAAGATTAATGTCATAGAAAACAATATACAATGTGATATAATTTGGTAGAAATTTCGTTTCTGTGGCCCACAGGAAATTAGATGCAGGGATACCAATAAGCAGTCAGTTGTAAACATGTAATTATAATTTAAAGGAGGCATTTAAAATATTTAGTACTAAATCCTAAGTTAAATTGTTTGCTATTATTAGTTAATATATTTCAGTTTGTAGAATAAACATTCAAGATTTCTATGCACTCTGAAAATTAAGTAAATTTCAATTAGAGTATTACTACCAGCAGATTGTAGAGGTACCTCATACACAATGATGTAAACTAAAGAGTAGATTGAAGATACTTTGTATATTATTGAGATAACCCAGTTTTCCTGTATTTGTGGAAAAAAAAATTGAATGTGATGTTAAAACAACTGAAATTAAACATTAGTAACAAAATAATTTTTATAGAGTAATAGGTAAATGCATACAATGTGATGCATTTCTTGCTAATTTTTCCAATATTAATCTTGATCTAGTCCCTAGTATTTCACATTTCCAAATTTATTTAGACTCCATCAAAACTCACTATAAATCATTAACTTGAAGTATGCCTCTGTATGTCAACTGTACAACTTCAAGCTACATTGATATCAAAGACCTTTACAGTTTCTTACATCTCTCAGTGGAATAACTCTGCGTTGGCCAAAGAGTATACCCTCTTGGTTTGGGTAATCAAAAGGACAGTTTTGTATTTTACTCTCTGGCCTCCATAATCTAGGAAGGTATTTTGTTTTGATTTTTATTCAAATTTATCAGATAATATTTTCATCTTACCTGAAGGAGAAGATAATTAAATAAATTGATTATTGTATTAGTCTGGGTTCTCTAGAGGAAAAAATCAACAGGAAGTATAGTTATAAAAGGGGGATTTATTTGGTTTGCTTATGTGACCAGAAGCTGGATAGTCCACAATGGCCATCTGCAGGCTACAGAGTTTGGAGAACCAGTAGTTGCACAGTTCAAAAGGCTGAAGCCCCATATCAAGAAGATCAGTGGTGCTACCCTAGTCTGAGACCTAAGCCTTCTGGAGAATCACTGTCAGAATCCACTTTGGAAGAGTGATGAAGCAAGAGTCCAATATCCTCAGACCATGTGCAGCAGCAATCAAGAACCCACTAAAAGAATCTAGCTTGCATCTGCTACTGCTTCTTTGTTCTTTCAACTTTTATTTCATCCAAACCATTATCCTATTGGTCAGTGCTGCCTATGCTTAGGGAAGGTCTCCCTTTCAGTTGGCTATCCCACATACCAATTATTCCTAGACACCCTTATCCATATACCCATAATCCTCTTAATCCTTGTCATATCTTAATCCAATCAATTTGACAATTCAAATTAACCATTACAATTATGCTTCCATTTTAGAGTGAAAACTCAGATGTCTTAATTTTATGTGAGAAAAAGGAATACAATCTTGAGACTGAGTAAGTTTTACTAAAATACATTGTTTCTTCTAATTTCTAATAAAATGTGATTTTCTTAGCCATATTTCAGCAGCCTCTTTTGGAACAGCTTACATTGAAATATAAAAATATTTCTATATCATAAAGCTTTCATGTTATTATAAAATTCCATTGACTTTCAGATTTAATGATATAACTAATTCTCTATCCAATTTGCTTTTTATATGCCATGTTTGTTTATTCACTAAATACTTATTGAGTACATCCTATGTTAGACAATCTTCTAGACTCCGAAGAAACAATGGAGGACATGTTTCTTTAAGGTTCTTGGCATTTTTCATTCAATGGATACTCCTTGATATGGATATAAGGAAGCACAAAATTTAAGCACAGTTCTTGTTAGAATAAAAATCAACAGGCATCCAAAGCATAGGATATTAAATTTTGATGTTCCCAAAACCTAATTTTATTGCAAAACAATCCTAAAAAGTTTGATAGGACTATAAAATATTTGAATTTTGAACACATTTCAAATGAGAAAAAAAATCATTCAAAACACAAATTGGTTAAATCTACTTAGATAAAATGGAGTCAGGTAGCCAAGGAAGACCTGAACATTAAACACTTCAAATTATCAAAAGTTGTTTGGGAGCAGAGAAAACTTTGTTGTGTTTGATGATGCTGTAGACAATGGTTTGTAGCAGAGTTTTGAGATCCTAAACTACAAGAAATAAAACAGAGTGGAGTTGGTGAGAGAATGGATAAGGATGACAGAGAAAGGAGGAGACATTTCCAGAATTATTGATTAGGCTAAGTACAGTTACTTTTGTTTCTTTTTGGTGTTTTTTTTTCTATAGTTAGAAAAGCCCTAGAAATGTTAAAAGATTAGGTTCTGTTTTTAAGTAGAATGAATTCAATGCTTGGTTGAAAAAAACACAATGTGAAGAATGTTCTACATTTTATTATGAATATTAAACTTCACATTCCTCAGGGAAGGGTCTTCTGAATGGTCATTTATGCACTTATCTAATTGGTACACCATGGTGAAAGCTATTTAGATATGTGATAATAAATTCAGAATGCCTTTTTTCTAGAAATGAGACTTTATAAAGGTTAAATTAAGGTAGAATTTATGTCCTGGCTAGGATTGTCAGAAGAACCTGAAACAAGCACAGTGGAAATATCTCCGTGAGTTTTGTGCAATTAAGTGAGATACATTTTTTAAAAGTCTCAATTTCTTGTGAACCAGGTTACTTTAGTGAAATATAGCTACTAATGAAGCCCCACCGTTCTTTCTACTCCTTTAGAAACTTCATTTAATATTCACAGATTTCTTATTTCTCTCACATAACTTGAAATCTGCATAATTCACCTGTCTCTATTTTTATTTCCATAATTCATCATAGGGATTTTTGTTCATTAGAATTTTTTCCATTCATTATGTGTAATACATTTAAAATTTTAGGGTACTTATGTTCCTGTTAAGGTACTGAATTAGAAGGAGAGCCTTGAAGCATGTTAGAATATTTTCTCTTTCTTTGAAGTTTGAATTCACTTCCATTTTAAGACAGGTTTCTATAAATTTAAAACCAGAGACTTAATATATTGTATATGTGCACATAATTGAATTTAAAATGTATTAATTCCAAAATAATACAGAAAAAATTAGTAAAGTACACTCTTGAAATTAAGGACTTCAATTTACTGATTCTTTTCTATTCCCAAAGGCATACATTTTGGTTGTGGAAGAGCATTCCTACACCCTATTTAATAACTTTACAAGAACCCACAATTCTCTTCAAAGAGAAATATTGAAATAATAATTATTGTGTTAAATAAACTCTAGGCCATATTCATTCAGAATCTTTAAAATTATAAAATCTTTGAAAGCATGTTTCCGTGAAAAAGCATGCTTACCAAACAAAACCAATGGTGAAAACCAGGTCATCTTTATTTTTAGTTATTTCTTTTTTTTATAAACAGGGATCATGATACAGCATATTCCATTTATAACTTATAGACAGTATTTAATTTTATTAAGCATTGAAAAAACAGTGAGTAGAATATTAAATCACTTATATCACTCATATCATGTTAAAAATAGAGTATTTTTTGAATGTTTTTGAGAAAACACTCCATGATATTGTGATGCATATGCAGGTGTAGATGTGAGATAGTATTTCTTTAACACTTTATCATTTTATGACATTTTAATTTCCCAGTGAGTATGATTAATACTACTTGGAAATAATTTATCACTAACACTAATTCAAATGGTGGATCATCTCTAAAAATCAGTTGGCAATGAAACTGATATCCTGCTGATATCCTACTAGTTTAATGCATTAACATACACCCTCATTAATACCATGTTTATCCTTGTTGACAGGTATCACATTTTCTGGTTTTAAAAAGTATGTCCCCTCTAGTTCAAAGACATTTCGGTCTTTAGAAAACTAAATTATGCTAACGCAAGAGACTGATGCATACAAGCTTGTTCATGGCCATATGTTTAAAGCTATCAAAAAGTATAAGTTGCATCTCTGCAGTGTTTATTCTGCTAAAAATGATTAATATAATGAATCCTGTGCTACTACAAGGGAAGAAGTTTTCCTTTTTGTCTTCATTTCCTATTAAATTTGGCTTACAATTTCAATGACAGTAAATGTAGGTTATGCACACAAGCTGAAACCAGGAATCTTATGCCAAGAAATCTACACTGTGTGCATGATTTAAATATGTTGAGTTGCTTATTTTTAGAAAATAAACTTTTCTATTGGCTCCTACCCATAGGTTGGTCTTTTCTTTTCCTAAAAATAAATCAATACACAGAATGAAGTGTTCCTTTCATAAGACAAAAAAAAAATCTGAAAATACTACAATGTTTCCAAAACTCATTTCCTACCAAAGCATTCTGTACAGTATGAACAGAAATTGGTTGGTGATAATGCCATACTACTGCAAGAAAATGGGCAAAAAGAATGAAATAGAAGAATACCTCAATTTCTAACATACGTGGCATTTATTTGCAAAGTTTATTTGTCTAAATACTAGTTCAGCAGTTCTAGAGTATTGCCAGCTGTAATAAAACAATCAAAGATGTCATGAAGGAAATGAGACTCTGAACAACTTCCCTTATTGTTTCCAGATATTGTCATTAATTAGTCTAGTCAGTCTGAATACCAAAACTGAATGGGAATTGGCCTTCATTTCTCAAACTAATTCCAATATGTCTGTGTACTTGTAGTATTTTCATGTTTCAGCTAATATGCAAAGTATTTCTCATGTTCCTGGTTGTGTTAGTTGCCAAATATACAAAGGCAATTAAGATACCATTTCTTATCTCAAGGAGTTCTCTGATATCTAAGTATTCCTAAACCCACCAGATAATAGGATGGAAGAAGTGATTGAACAAGTGGCTTATTATAGCACTTAAAATTATTTGATGGTCTTTGGGTCATGCTCTAGTGTCTTCCTAAACATAGACACCAAATGAAATTCCATTTCCTTCAATATATTACAATATAAAGATTACTGGGAAGGGGATTCCATTTATTTTTCGATTCCATGTTATTTTCCTCTAAATTTCATGCAGCCCAAGATTTATTCACAACACCTGAGGTGACTAATAATTGAATCACAATTCCCAGGGAGTTATCTTGAATTTTGAATGTATGATCTGAGCTACTTCATATTGAAAGATATGCTAAACTCAAAGTTAAGTACTATTGAATCATTAAAAAAGCTAACCATCAACACAGCTAAATCTAGACTACAGGGCTCAGAAGGGAATTTTTGATGGGTGAGCCAAATACGAAATAGCTTCCACTTTTGCAAGTATGCTGTGAGTTTCTGTTGCTTACTAGGAATGATTAATATTTTGGCAATGGACACAAAAATCTGAAAGACTAATCTTTGCTAGTAAACACAGTTTAGTTCTTCATTGTTCATAATGCAAACAAAGGTATGCCACACAGAATAAAAGTTTATATTACATTTATTTATAACTTAAATTCTACACATAACATATTAAATCTAATCTTCATATTTGTTCCTATTTTACAAGAGACAACTGAGGCCTGAAGAAGGCAAAGTCTGTGGTCTAATTTCATTCTACCATGATACATTGAAAGGAATGGTGGTATGACAAAACATTTGAACCCTGCAATTGCCACGGTATTGTGAAAGACTGATCACTTTTGAACACTTCTAAAGCCTTCATCTATCCATTTTTAGCATAAACTTATTTGGGGAATAATCAGAATTGCCCACTTTATGTCTCTATCTATTGATGTCTGGAAAAAGAAGATGAGAATTTAGCTTGTGGTAGGCAAATTAATGATTCTTCCAAAGATGTTCATAGTCCAATACCTGGAACCTGTGTTACTTATATAGCAAAAACAGGTATGTGTTGACAGATACAATTAAAGTTAGGGACTTTGAGATGGAGAGATTATCCTGGATTGTCATGGTGGTCCAACATAATCATATGATTTTCTAAAAGTAGAAGGAAAGCAGAAGACAATTTCAGAAACAGATGTGATAGGAGAGAAATAAACATGTCATTTTTAAAGATAAAGATAAACATGTTATTTTTAAAGATAAAGAAGGAGACTGTGTGCCAAGGAATAGGGACAGCTGTCAACTATTAATAGCAAGGAAAAGGGAAACTCAGTGAAATAATAATATCAATCTTAAGGAATTTGAATTGTCATGAAAACAAATTTTCCCTATAAGCCCCTAGAAAGGACTAGAGTCCTGTTAATATCTACTCTTTAACCCCTCAAGATCCATATCAGACATATCTTCTGTAGAACTATAAGGTCACAATGATGTACTATAAGTTTCCACATTTGTGATCATTTCCAAGGTCAGTGTTTTAGTCAGCCTTTTCACTGATGAAACCAAAAGCTCTGAGAAGAACAATTGTAGAGAGGAATTTTTTTTTGGTGCTTACATTTTCAGTGATCTCAGTTTATAAATGGCTTACTCCATTCCACTTTGTCTCAGGTAAGCAGAATATCTTGGAAGAAGAGGGTGGTGGAAGAAAGCAGCTGAATACATGGCACCAGCAAGGAGCAAGAAAGAGAGAAGAGAGCAGAGAGAATAGAGAGAGCTCTGCTCAGCAGGGACAAATATATAACATAAAGGCATGCCCTCAATGACTGACCTCCTCCAACCACACATGCCCTGGCTACAGTTACCACCCAGTTAATCTCTTTCCCAGTATTAATGCACTAATTAGGTAAGGATCTCATAACTCAATCATTTCACCTCTAAACTTGCTTGCATTGCCTCACATATGAGCTTTAGTGTGATACTTTATCTAAACCATGACAGTCAAAAATGGAAAAAAATAATATATATAAATATATATATATATATATATATATATATATATACCCACTATATAAAATTTATTTATTTATTTATTTATCCTAACATTTTGGTTGGTATAGTAATTCATGTTTACATTATTATAAATTTATAGATGTTATTAATGGCTGAGACATGCTATAATTTATTTTTCCTTTTCCATGAAATTCTTTTGTTCCATGAGTCAATTCTCTTCCCACTACTTCCTTCTTAATTTTCTATATTCTCATCAATTCATCCTAAAACACTCATCCACGTATGTAAATGTCTTATTAATATGAATAGGCACACTAGGTATTTTGTCATTTTCTTGTAGAAGTTTACCTGGAAATTTAAAATTCCTTTTTTTTCTTTTCCTAACCATCACATTGACTATTAATTAAAAAAAAATAAAGATAACAGTTTTGTGTGGTACTGGAGATTCAACCCAGGGAGCCTATATGACTGAGCTATGTTACCAGCCTTTTTTATTTTGAGAAAGAATCTTGGTAAGTTACCAGTGCTGGCCTGAAACTTTAAATCCTTCTGCCTAAAACTCTTGACTTGCTAGGATTATAGGAATGTACTGGGATTTTAAATGTTTGCTATCCCTGCCCAGCTAATAAAATGCACACACTTTTAATTGGAAGGTCTGGCAAATTTTGTCTACTGTATATACCCAAATAGCATAAAGACTGTTCTTATAACCTCAGAAAGTCCCCTCATGTCCTTTACTGTCCATCACTCCTATAGTCCCAATCCCACTGGAAACAATTTCGATCTAATAACAATAACCATAAATTAGATTATTCTTTATATAAATAGGAAAACACTACATAATCTTTCATATTAGTTTTGGGCCCCATTCACTCAATATAACAATTATAAGATAATCCATGATTTTATTTCTTTCAGCAATTCATTTTTATTGCTTTTTTTCATTGTGAGAATACAACATAATGTATCTATATACAAATTGATGTATTGTTGGGGTATTTAGAGTATGGGGCTATTATAAATAAAATTACTATGCATATATTTATTTGAACCTTATTGTGGATATTTTAAAATTTTATTTTTGATACCTACGTGGGACTATAATTATTCTGTTTTGGAGTAGGCTCATGGTTAATTTTATTGAAAAGATTGTGAAACTTGTGCCAAATTTGGAGTATAACTTCAGACTGCAATCAGAAAAGTATGAGTGTTTTAGTAGCTCTACATTCACACAAGCATTTGCTCTTGTTCAATCTTTTGCTTTTAATAAATGGTTTGACTTTTCATTTTTTCACTTGCGGTTTTTTAAAACAGCAGAAGTTGCTAACATTGATAAAAGCTCATTTATCCACATTTTAATTTATGGAAAATGTTCATGAGAATTTTGTGCAAATATTATAAAATTTTTTAAAATGCATTTTTAATTTTAGGTCTATAATCCATTTTGAAGTTGAGTTCATGCTTCTCTGTGTCTGTACAATATTTTTAGAAGTTCATTAAGAGTGATCTTCCTTTTCTCCATATGCTTACCTAGTTGTTTTAACACCGTTTTGGTTTGTTTGTTTGTTTGTTTGTTTGTTTGTTTGTTTTGTACTGGGGATTTAACCTAGGAGCACTAAATCACTGAGCCACATACCCAGGCCTTTTTATATTTTATTTAGTGATGGGTCTTGCTAAGTTGCTTAGGGCCTCTGTTTATTTATTTACTTTTTAAATTTTGAGACACTGTTTTGCTAAATCTAACACCATTCTTGAGAGCCTTTTCCTTTTTCTATCGAATTACCTTGATATCTTTGTCAAAAATCAATTTACCATATATAGGTAGGTTTACTTCTTGACTCTTAATATTGTTTTATTGATCTGTTTGTCTACACTTATCTCAACATCACACTGTCTTTATTATTATAGCTTTATCATAAGCCATGAACTCAGGTAGCACGTGTTGTCCAACTTATTGCTTCTTTTTTCAAAATAAATTTGATTATTAAAAGTGATTGCATTTCAATTCCAATATACCTTTTACAATCATATTTTCAACTTGTATGTTTTTAGATAATGCTGGAATTGTTTTATTGGGATCACAATGAATCTATAAACCCTTTGGGGAAAACTTAAATTATAGCAATATCAAGTCTTCTGATTCATAAACAAAGAATATTTCTCTACCAATTAATGTAATTTTTCATTTCTCAAGCAATGTATTATAGATTTAAATGTGTAGGTTATACCTGTTCTTATAAAATGTGTTTCAAAATATATGATGCATTTTGTATACTCATAAAAAAATAAAATTTTTTTTGATAATTGTTGCAAGTAAACAAATATAATTTTTTTTTAAATTTTATCTTTGTAACATATAACTTTATTAGTGACTTGTTAAAATTTTAATTTTTACATATTTGCAGCATCAAGTCATCTCTGAATAATTTTACTGTGACAAAATTAGTTTAACCACTTCAATCTATACATAGCTTGTTTCCTTCTTTCTTGACTTTTTGCTTTTATTGGACTTCAAATGCACTAGTAAATAGAAGTAGTCAGACTTTTTTTTTCCCAAATCATCATTTAGTATGATATCAGCAGTCAGTGAGTTTTTGTTTTATTTTGTTTTTAATTCCCCTATGTCTGATTATTAGGGAATTCCATACTATTAATTCTATTGGAGAGTTGTTATCTTGAGTCCATATTTTTTGTCAATTGCAATTTTGTGTATTTACTTATATGAAAATATGATTTTCTATATTAATTTATTAATTGAATTGATTGGTTTGCTAGTATTGAACAAATGCTTGCAATTCAGATTTAAAATGTATTTCATCATTGTGGCAGTTTGCTCTTTGTCACTGTGATCAAAATACCCAAGAAGAACAACCTAGAGGAAGAAAAGTTTATTTTGGCTCATGGTTTCAGAGGTCTTAGTCCATAGTTGACAAGCTTCATTGCGTTGAACCTGATGTGAGCAAGAATATCATGGCAGAAGGGTGTGGTGGAGGAGAGCTGCTCAACTCATAGCAGCCAGAAAACAGGAAGGAAGGGGCTGAGGACAAAAAAATACCCACTGAGGGCTAGGGTTGTGGCTCAGTGGTAAAGCACTTGCCTAGCATGTGTGAGGCCCTGGGTTCTATCCTCAGCACCACATAAAAATAAGTAAATAAAGGTATTGTGTTCAACTAAAAAATAAATATATTAAAAAAAGAAATGCCCACTGAGAGTATGCCTCCAATATCATACTTCCTTTAACCATGCTCTACCACCCACTTTTTTCACAACCTCCCTCTACTCCATTCAGCTATCAGTGGACTAAGTATCCTATCGCTTCCGAAAAGCTTTGCTTTTACCCATGGTTGCAATGGGGAGCAAGCCCTGAAAACATGAAACCTGGAGGACATTTCAGATCCAAAGCAAAACAATCATGTTGCATTATTTATATATAAATAAAATAAAAATATATATTTACTTTATTTATATCAATAAAATAAATACATTTATTTACTTGATATAAAAATGTTTCAATATGGGTGCCTCTCCCACAACATTTATTTCACTGTGAAGCTTATAGCTGATATGGACATATAAATTATTTTCTTGTAGTATCTTTGGGTGTGGTATTATGGTAATGTTGATTTCATGAAATATGTTATGATGTATCCCTTTTTTTTTTTTTTTTGTCGGGGCAGGGGGTGAGTACCGGGGATTGAACTCAGGGGCACTTGACCACTGAGCCACATCCCAGCCCTACTGTGTATTTTATTTAGAGACAGGGTCTCACTGACTTGCTTTGCACCCTCAATTTTGCTGAGGCTGGCTTTGAACTCACGATGATCCTCCTGCCTCCATCTCCCACTCCCAAGTAGCTGTGGTTACAGACAGGCAGGTGCCATGGCGCCCATCTTTCCTTTTTTATTTTCTGAAAGAATTTGAATAAATTCATCATTATTTCACTCTTAAAGTTCTAAGTTTTAATCATATTTCTGTGATTGGCTGTAACTTCTATTTCTTTAAAAGACATTAAGAGGCCAATTTAAAAAAAATTTTATTCAAATAATATACCTACATCAACTGATTTTTCAAATTTATTAACATAAAGTTGGTTTGAATCACATTTTGTTATTCTTTTGGTGTTTACTCTTTTATATTTTATCTCCTTATATTACGAGTATTTTGTCTGTTTTTCCCCTTTTCAAGGTGGAAATTAAAATGATTGATTTAAATCTGCTTCTGTTTTGACTCATAAGTTATTTAGAGCTGTATTACCTGCTTCCAAATATTTAGAGATTTTCTAGATGTTTTATTATTATTTAGTTCCAATTAATTAAGTTTTGGCAAGAGAATATCTTTTTTAAAGAGAGAGAGAGAATTTTTTAATATTTATTTTTCAGTTTTAGGTGGACACAACATCTTTATTTCATTTTTATGTGGTGCTGAGGGTCGAACTCAGCGCCCAGGGCATGCCAGGTGAGTGTATTACCACTTGAGCTATATCTCCAGCCCTAGAAAACATCTTTTATAACAGGAATATGTTTTTTCTTCTTCAAGGCTTTGTGTATGCTTAAAAAGAACACATATTCTATTGTTTTAAAATATGTTTGTATGAACACCAATTAAAACAAATTATTAGTGTTATTCAAATCTTTATACTTCTATGCACTTGATGATTTAATATAAATTACTGAGAGAAAGAGGTGATAAACTCTATAACTGTACTTCTGTTTTTTCATTTAGATTTATTAGTTTATGCTCAATATAATTTGAAGCTTTTTAATAGTCAAAATACACACACACATATATATATATATATATATATATATATATATATGTCTTACTATTGAATTGACACTTTGATCATATAAGTATTTTTATTTATTTGTAGTCATACTTCTCATTTTAATGTCTTCTTTGACCTAACCTGAATATAGCTATGGAAGCTTTAAAATGTTTACCATTTGTATGACTATGTATATTTTTATATTTAAAGTGATTAATCATTTTAATTTATTGATTATTTTTTGTTATACATAACAGTAGAACCTACATTTATATAATTATACAAGTATGGAATCTATCTTTTTCTAGTCAGGAACTCATTCTTGTGGATGAACATAATGGTAGGATTCACTGTGATAGTTTCATATATGTACATAGAAAAATTATTTGATTTATTTCATTCTTTTCTTTTCCTTTTCCTACTCCTTTCCCTCCATTCCCCATTGTCAAATCCACTGAACATCCATTCTGCCCCTCCCCCACATTATTGTGTGTAAGCATCTGCATATCAGGGAACATATTCAACCTTTGGTTTTTGGGGATTGATTTATTTCACTTAGTGTGATAGTCTTCAAATCAATCCATATATTGGCCAATGTCATAAAGCCATTCTCCTTAATGGGTGACTAATATTACATTGTGTGTATGTGTGTGTGTGTGTAACATATTCTTTATTCATTCATCTGTTGAAAGGCACCTAGGTTTGTTCTACAGCTTAGCAAATGGAATTAAGCTGCCTTAAACAAATGTGGTTGTGTCACTGTAGTATTCCAGTTTTTAATACTTTGGATATATACCAAAGAGTGGGATAACTGGCTCAAATGGTGGTAACATTCCAAGTTTTCTGAGGAAACTCCATACTGCTTTCCAGAATGGTTGCACCAATTTGCAGTCCCACCATCAATGTATAAGGGAACCTTTTCTCCTGCATCCTCAACAATGTTTATTGTTACTTGTATTCTTGATAATTGCCATTCTAACTGAAGTGAGATGAAAGCTCAGTGTAGTTTTAATTTGCATTTCTCTAATAGCTAGAGATGTTGAACATTTCATATTTCTTCTTCTGTGAAGTGTCTGTTCAGGCCCTTGACCCATTTATTGATAGGGTTATTATCTTTTTTTGTGTTAAGTTTTTTGATTTCTTCATATATTTTGGAAGTTAATGCTGTATCTGAGGTGCATTGGTAAAGATTTTCTCCCATTCTGTAGGCTCTCTCTTTACATTCTTGATTTTTCATTTATTTTGCTACATATGGATTTCCAGTTTTCCCAACACAATTGTTGCAGAGGCTATCTTTTCTCCAATGTATGTTTTTGGTGCCTTATTTTAGTAAGAGATAACTGTATTTATGTGGGTTTGTCTCTTTGTCTTCCATTCTGTACTATTAGTCTATATGTTTATTTTGGTGCCAATACCATGCTATATTTATTTTTTTTTAATTATATGAGGATATTGCCTTGACTAGTTTGATCTAGTTACAGTCAAAGTTGTAATTGAAATGTTCAGTCGAAATCTAACATTTTGTTATTAATTTCTTATTAGTATCATCTCTTATATTCCTTTGTTACTCTATACTTTTTTAAACTTCTGTACACTAGGTTTTATTGGATTCCATTTTGTTTAACATGTTTTCTGTAATAATATGAAGCTGATTTTATTTGTAATTGCTTTTGATATTATACTAGTCATTCTTACTTATCACAGACTACTTACAATAAAATTGCAACAATGTATGTTTCATTTTCACACTTAATCAAAATAAACTTTAAAATTATATAATTGCATTATCACTCTTTACTTTTTGGCAATTGTTATCTTAAATTTTAATTCTATATATGATATAAGCTCCACTTCAGAATAATAGTTTTTTTCCTGTGAAAGCCATTTCTTTAATAAGAAAATTAATGTGTCATACAATGTAACTAGAACACAAATGATGTCAAGCTTCTCATCAGAAACAATGGAGGCTAGGATATATCTGTAAAGCACAGAAAGGAAGAACAGACCCCTATAAACCCAAAATTATACATTCATTAAAATGTTCTTTAAAATTGTGGTTATATGTTTTCATATATTTTATGAAAAAATAAAATACTGAAAAAGTTGGTGCACACAGATCTATCTTAGAAGAAAGTTTAAAGGAAGTTCTTCAAGTTGGAGAGAAATACTTAATATTTAATTCAGATACTCAAAAAAAGAATAAAGACCACTAGATATGATAATATTATAGATGATAATTGTTCAATGCAGGTTAATTTTCCTTCTCTAAATTTCTTTTTTTTTTAATTTTTTATTTTTTTATTGGTTGTTCACAACATTACAAAGCTCTTGACATATCATATTTCATACATTAGATTGAAGTGGGGTAAAATTGGGAGTTCTCTAAATTTCTTTAAGAATCAAATGATAGTAAAAAATTATAAGTAACAATATTATATTCATTAAAAAAACTGAACAAACTATTTCCATAAATAATTTTCAGATGGATTTTGGTTTAAATATGAAAAACAAACCAATAAAGCTTCCAGAAAAATATAGAAGTATATTTTCATTTTTTTCTGTAAATTTCCTTAAACAGAAGACAAAAGGCAATAATCATAAAAAATAAATTGATAAATTGAACTGTATTATACTACTATTAAGAATTTTTTCATTGGAACTAATGGGAAAGTAAAAAGGGAAACCATAGAAAGGAAAACTATAAGCAACATAGTTATAATTATGGAGCATATAAAGAACTCCTAATTATCAAAAAGAAAAATTCATTCATCCTAATAAGAAATATAGGCAAGAGCTTAAGTAGACATTTTAAAAGGGAGGATGTTCTGATAGCCAATATACATATAAAATGATGCTAATGAGAGAAATATAAATTATAACTGTAATGAATTCCATTGTATGCCAATTGAAGTGGCATTAAAAAAGTAAAATACCATAGTAAGCCAAAATATGAGTCAATTGAAATTTTTGTACTGTGCTGTCAGGATGTAAATTTGTATACCACATTGGAAGACCATTTCACAATGCCTATTAACAATGTAAATGCAAATAATTTATCTCCCAGACATTACACTTTAAATTATTTCATGAACATTTCCAACAAAATTGATGCATAACAGTGTATAGTAGCATTGTTTTTATAGACAAAAGAGGAAAAATCTCAAATAGAGATAATAAATAAATTATGTTATGTACATAAAATGGAATGTGATATAAAAATATTATCCCTATCCTTGAACCTTGTATGAAATGTTTCCCCTAGAAATATTGATATATTATCAACTAATATTTATTATATGTATACTATCACCAGGCAAAATTCTACATTATCAATTTAAGTAATTTAAGTAATAAAAAATAGTTGAGGTATACATTTATATGTTGCAGATGAGGAAACTGAGATTATGTTTTTGAGTAAAGCTGTGATTTGAACCTGACCTTCTTGAAAGCAAAGATGGTGCTTTTCTATGTCATCTTACTCATTTCAATTGCATAATATCCTAGCAACATATACTCTTGAAATTCTGGTTATATTGCATGGTATTTACAAAAGAAAGAGGATTAAGTGGACTATGCCTGTAAAGTAGGTAGAACATTGCATAATGCATTGCAAATAATCAAAATTGACATTTTCATTAACTAATATGTAGTCAAAATATAAATAGAATTTTATATCTTGCTGCAACACCCAATGAGCATTTCTTACAGTATTAAGCATTTTCAGAAAACATGACCAAATTTAATATATACATATTCAGTACCAGATATAGAACCCAGAGGTGCTTAAACACTGAGCCACATTCCCAGTCTTTTATGTTTTATTTTGAGACAAAGTTTCACTAGATTGATGACGGCCTCATTACAAATTTTTTTAAAATTTACATACACAACAAATAGTTTATTGTGGTATACAAGTTTTATAGGTTTGATGCATACTTTATATCCTTGTAACCAATACCACAAACAGGATATAGGCAATTTTAGTACTCAAAATTATTCCTTTATGCTTTCTTTTTGCATCAGTGTTTCTCCCCATCTCTAATTCCTTGAAATCATCCCTCTATTATTCATATGTATAGTTTGCCTTATAGTATAATTCAAATGACATGTGAATGAAATATCACGTAAATGGAATCATACAATATGTATGTAATATTTGTGACTGCTTTCTTTTACTCAGCAAAAGTTATCTACATTGTTTTCTCTATCAATAGGGTATTCTATTTATTGCCTATTTATTGTTATGTAGCATTCCATTATATATATACAGTACTGTTTTTACATCCACTTACATATTAAAGAAAATGTATTAATAATTGTAATATGACTTTTTTCAGTCTATATCTATTTGATGTCTATTGCTAGTGTATTTGCACAAAGACTAAACCAATAAAATTTCCATAAGCACAAATAAATAATTTAAGAAAGAAAAAAATTTCCACAATCAATAAGTCAGAGTGTATCTTTCATTTCCTTTCTAGTACAGTGTACCTTCTCTGTATAAACCTCATTGTATCCACTTAATGAATGCACTTAGTAGTAGCTAGATTTGTTTTATTATTTACATGTACAATACACTTTGATAACTGTTTTTTTCACAGATTCGCTCGTTCTTGCCCTATGTCAGTATTTTGAAAAGATTATACTTTACTTTTATACTACAGGTAAAGAAATTAAAGCAAAGAAAGGTTAAATAAGTTATGGAGATCACATAAACACTGACTGACAGAGCCTACATTTAGCACACAGAGTCTGATTCCAGAGCTCAGGTTCTAAATCACTTATATGACTGGCTTTCGGTACATTTTTATATGAAACTTTTTTATGTTTATCATTTTATTCTTTTCTTTTAGTTGTCGATTCATGTTCTTCATATATTTTTCTCTTGAGAGTACAGAGTTTGTTTTGACTTAATATAAATATATATCAAATATATTGGCCCCTTTTCTCACATTTGTTTCAAGTAGTTTTTCTAGCTTGCTGTTTGCTTTTTTATCTAGTTCACAGTAATTTTATTACAATAGTATTTAATTTAGTAGTCAAAACTGATTTAATATTTAAAAATACTTGCCTATTCCAAGATCAGTTAAATATTCATTCATGTCTTATATTTTCTGTATTTTAATATTTACTATTATAGTGTATTTACTACAATTCTTATAATATTAAAAACTTGAATTCATCTTTAGTTTACTAGGTGTATATAGAAAGAAGGGGTTTAAATTTCCTTTTTTCCCCCTCAATATATAGTACATTAGTTTTCTAATACTGATATAAGAAATTGTCATAAACTTAGTGACTTAAAAATAGCATAAAATTATTATCTCACTGTTCTAGAAGTCAGAAGTCTGAAATGAGTCTCACTGTGCTAAAATCAAGGTTTGTCAGGGCTGCATTTCTTCTGAAGGCAGCAGATGAGAAACTGTTTCTTTGCCTTGTCCAGATTTTATAATCTGCTTCAAATTCTTTGCCCTTCTTCTACCTTCAAAGCCAATAATAGCTTATCTAGTCTTTCTCACATTGTGTCACTCTGACATTTATACCTTTTCTTTCTCCTGCTTTCAAATTTAAAGACTGTTGTCATTAAATTTGGTACACCAGAATAATACAGTTTATATTACATTTTAAGTCATTGATCCACAGCCTTAATTCACCTTTGCCATATAACCTAACATAGAGAAATTTTTTAAAGGATTAGATGTGTGCTTTTTTCCCAGAAAATTCTCTGAATCACTTTGATAATATATTTTTTCATTATTCTACTCTCTATATTTTCATAGAGAGTAGTGCCTTAAGGAATATTTTTCTTATTATTGATTTTAGTTTTCATATGATAGATTTTTGTTTTTATATATGATTACTAACCATTGATGAAAAAAGTTCCACAGAGTATTTTCTTGTCCCCTTCTATAAAAGGCACACAATTTTCCTTGGGTCATTTCACCTTAGGATGAAAGGCTTATGGGATCCTATATCAGATCTTTAGCTGGGGAGCCAAATGATATGCTTATTCTCTAGGCTTCTTAAAAAAATTAGCCTGAAGTCATTCAGAGAAGCTTTACATTCTTTTTTTAAAAAAGAGAGAGAGAGTATATTTTTCCATCTTCTAAGATCTTCTTCTACTTCTCTCTTTAGGGTTCTGTAGTTTTCATTGTATAAATCTTTCACCTCTTTTGTTAGGTTCATTCCCAAGTATTTTATTTTTTTTTGAGGATATTGTGAATGGAGTGTTTTTCCTCATTTCCATTTCAGAAGTTTTGTCGCTGATATACAGAAATGCCTTTGATTTATGCGTGTTGATTTTATATCCCGCCACTTTGCTGAATTCATTTATTAGTTCTGGTAGTTTCTTTGTAGACCCTTTTGGGTCTTCTAGGTATAGAAACATGTCATCCGAAAACAGTGATAATTTAAGTTCTTCTTTTCCTATTTTTATGCCTTTAATTTCTTTTGTCTGTCTAATTGCTCTGGCTAGTATTTCAAGGACTAAATTGAATAGAAGTGGTGAGAGAGGGCATCCCTGTCTTGTTCCAGATTTTAGAGGGAATGCCTTCAATTTTTCTCCGTTCAGAATGAAGCTAGCCTGAGGCTTAGCATAGATAGCTTTTATAATGTCAAGGTAAGTTCCTGTTATCCCTAGTTTTTCTAATGTTTTGAACATAAAGGGATGCTGTACTTTGTCGAATGCTTTTTCTGCATCTATCGAGATGATCATATGGTACTTATCTTTAAGTCTATTGATGTGGTAAATAACATTTATTGATTTCCATATATTGAACCATCCTTGCATCCCAGGGATGAATCCTACTTGATTATGGTGCACAATTTTTTTGATGTGTTTTTGTATTCGATTCGCCAGAATTTTATTGAGGATTTTTGCATCTAGGTTCATTAGAGATATTGGTCTCTAGTTTTCTTTCTTTGAGGTGTCTTTGTCTGGTTTTGGAATCAGGGTGATGTTGGCCTCATAGAATAAATTTGGAAGAGCTCCCTCTTTTTCTATTTCCTGAAATAACTTGAAAAGTATTGGTATTAATTCTTCTTTAAAGGTTTTGTAAAAATCTGCTGTATACCCATCCAGTCCTGGGATTTTCTTGGTTGGTAGTCTTTTGATTGCTTAGGAGAACTAACATCAAAATGGCGATATTACCAAAAGTTCTCTATAGGTTTAATGCAATGCCAATCAAAATCCCAACTGTATTTCTTGTAGAAATAGATAAAGCAATCATGAAATTCATATGGAAAAATAAAAGACCCAGAATAGAAAAAGCAATTCTAAGCAGGAAGTGTGAATCAGGCAGTATAGCGATACCAGATTTCAAACTATATTACAGAGCAATAGTGACAAAAACAGCATGGTACTGGTACCAAAACAGGCAGGTGGACCAATAGTACAGAATAGAGGACACAGAGACTAATCCACAAAGTTACAACTATCTTATATTTGATAAAGGGGCTAAAAGCATGCAATGGAAGAAGGATAGCATCTTCAACAAATGGTGTTGGGAAAACTGGAAATCCATATGCAACAAAATGAAACTGAATCCCTTTCTCTCACCATGCACAAAAGTTAACACAAAATGGATCAAGGAGCTTGATATCAAATCAGAGACTCTGTGTCTGATAGAAGAAAAAGTTGGCTCCGATCTACATATTGTGGGGTCGGGCTCCAAATTCCTTAATAGGACACCCATAGCCCAAGAGTTAATAAAAAGAATCAACAAATGGGACTTACTTAAACTAAAAAGTTTTTCTCAGCAAGAGAAACAATAAGAGAGGTAAATAGGGAGCCTACATCATGGGAACAAATTTTTACTCCTCACACTTCAGATAGAGCCCTAATATCCAGAGTATACAAAGAACTCAAAAAATTAGACAATAAGATAACAAATAACCCAATCAATAAATGGGCCAAGGACCTGAACAGACACTTCTCAGAGGAGGACATACAATCAATCAACAAGTACATGAAAAAATGCTCACCATCTCTAGCAGTCAGAGAAATGCAAATCAAAACCACCCTAAGATACCATCTCACTCCAGTAAGAATGGCAGCCATTATGAAGTCAAACAACAACAAGTGCTGGCAAGGATGTGGAGAAAAAGGTACACTTGTACATTGCTTGTGGGACTGCAAATTGGTGTGGCCAATTTGGAAAGCAGTATGGAGATTCCTGGGAAAGCTGGGAATAGAACCACCATTTGACCCAGCTATTGCCCTTCTCGGACTATTCCCTGAAGACCTTAAAAGAGCATACTACAGGGATACTGCCACATCGATGTTCATAGCAGCACAATTCACAAATAGCTAGACTGCGGAACCAACCCAGATGCCCTTCAATAGATGAATGGATAAAAAAAAAGGTGGCATTTATACACCATGGAGTATTATGCAGCATTAAAAAAGGACAAAATCATGGAATTTGCAGGGAAATGGATGGCACTAGAGCAGATTATGCTTAGTGAAGCTAGCCAATCCCTAAAAAACAAATACTAAATGTCTTCTTTGATATAATGAGAGCAACTATGAAGAGAGCAGGGAGGAAGAGCAGGAAGAAAAGATTAACATTAAACAGAGTCATGAGATGGGAGGGAAAGGGAGAGAAAAGGGAAATTGCATGGAAATGAAGGGAGACCCTCATTGCTATACAAAATTACATATAAGAGGTTGTGAGGGGAATGGGAAAATAAACAAGGAGAGAAATGAATTACAGTAGATGGGGTAGAGAGAGAAGATGTGAGTGAAGGGGAGGGGGGATAGTAGGGGATAGGAAAGGTAGCAGAATACAACAGTTACTAATAGGGCATTATGTAAAATTGTGGCTGTATAACTGATGTGATTCTGCAATCTGCATTTGGGGTAAAAATTGGGAGTTCATAACCCACTTCAATCTAATGTATGAAATATGATATGTCAAGAGCTTTGTAATGTTGTGAACAACCAATAAAAAAAAGAAAAAAATAAAAAGAGAGAGAGAGAGAGTTTTTAATATTTATTTTTTTTATTTTTTTCGGCGGACACAACATCTTTGTTTGTATGTGGTGCAGAGGATCCAACCTGGGCTGCAGGCATGCCAGGCAAGTGTGCTACAGCTTAAGCCATATCCCTGCTTTACATTCTTAATGGGGCATTATTTTAGAATTCATTCAGAGAAGCTCTACATTACTTTACCTCCAGTATACTCTTTTTAAGTAATAGTCAATTTAAAAATATAAAAAATACAAACTTTGAACATAAACAGACAATAAAACATTTTGTCTCATTCTATCTTTTTAATGTGTTATGACTACACCTCCAAAAACAATGCACCTTGATGATCACTATCCCTTCCTTTTCCTTTATCCACATAATCCTACCTGTTTCTATTTCTCTTTTTATTAGATTCATTTTGCTTTTATTCATATTAAAATTTTAAAATAACTATAGAGAGATGTAGGAATAGAAAAATCTAATTTTTAAAATACACAATAAAGCATTTTTAATCTTTAATCTTCTGATTGATAGACTCAGAGTATTTAATGCTAATTACGTTTCTAATTATGAATCAAATTATGTCCCTTCTAACAAGTTGCAAGCAGTTTTCCTTTTCATTTAGTAAAATATGGAGGGTTAATTGATATTGTTCTCCATACTCTTGCTTTTTTATTCTTTTAATGGGAATTCTTATTTGAGTATAAACTTCAAGGGTTTTTAGAGTTTTTTCATTGCATATATGATTATAATAAGGATATTTTTGAGGAAGGAGGAGAGTTAATTTTAGATTTAGGAGTTTTATAGTTTCTTTTTGTTTTCCAGGGGTTTTTATGTTGTTGTTGCTGTTGATGATGATATTGTTGTTGTTTTTGTTTATGAATTTAAGAGAAAATAAAAGTTTTTGTCATAACCATAAGATAGACTATACATAAATTTGTGCTACAATCAAGCATTCCATATACAATTTATATATATGCATATATAAATATATATGCATATATATAAATATATCTATATAAATATATATATGTGTGTATATAAATATACATGTGTGTTTTTTCATACAAATTTTAAAATCCTTTGCTTATTATGTTTTTATAATATTAGAAGAATGATAGTTATATAAATCTTCAAATAAAAATGAAGAAACAAACAAGTTTAGTTGAAAATTACAGTTGTAAATTCATGTAGAAAATCTTAAAAATAAAATATTTGTTATGATCTGGTGGTTAGGTACCAGAAATTCCTGGCAAATGTGAAAATTTCAAAACTTAAGAAAAGCTATTACTATCCAAAAGAGAATACTTATTTCTATGTATCCTTGGACTAAACCAGGGAGGCAATTATAACTCTCTTATAAAGTATAAGTATGACCTATGTAATATAGGCTAATTTATAAAATAAGAAAACTCCAGAAAAGCAAGTAATATAATTTTAATCCTAGTAGTTCCATTGGAAAAAAATTCTGAAAATGGAGGCTGGGGTTGTGGTTCAGCAGTAGATGATTTGCCTAGCATTTGTGAGGTCCTGGATTTGATCCTCAGCACCACAGGAAAAAAAAATTAAATAAAGGTATGGCATTCAACTACAACTAAAACGTAAATATTTTAAAAAGTGATATATAAGTGAAATCATACAATATTCTTTAACCGAGTAATGTAAGAAATCTTATAAAGAATATTTAAATAGAAACTTCATTTTTTTCTAACTTAATTTAACAAATATTGAATATTTCCTTGCTCTACAAGTTGAAGATAATTTTATCAAATATTGGTAAAAATTATCTTGGCAGAATATATTAGTAAAAGTTATTTCCTTTGATAGAAAGGTAAGTTGACTATAGTCCATAGATACATACAATTTAAAAATAGGTAAAGAACCAAATTTGTGATAAACCCTTAGCCAAGCCAATCAAAAGAAAGGGGGAAAAAACTCAAATTTCTAAAATTCATGATTAAAGAGGAAGTATTACCATGGATAGTACTGAAATACAGATAATAATAAGAAACTATATTGAGAACTAATACTCCAATAAAATAGAAAATCTTGAAAATATTGACAAATTTGTAGAGAATTATGACCTACACAAATTGAATCAGTAGGACATAGAAAATTTAAGTAGATCAGTTTTCAAGCAATGAAATTGAAGATGCCATCAAAAGCCTACCATCAAAGAAAAGAACAGGACTGGATGAATTCGCAGCCAAGTTCTACCAGACCTTCAAAGAAGAACTAATACCAATCCTCCTCAAATCATTCCATGAAATAGAAAAGGAGGAGACCCTTTCAAACTTATTTTATGTAGCTAATATCACCCTGATACCAAAACCAGAGGAAGACACATCAAAGAAAGAAAACTTCAGACCAACATCTCTGATGAACATAGATGCAAAATTCTTAATAAAATACTAGCAAATTGCATACAAAAACATATTAAAAAGATAATTTACTATGATCAAGTGGGGTTCATCCTAGGCATGCAAGGTTGGTTCAACATACAGAAACCAATAAATGTAATTCATCAAATCAGTAGAGTTTAATATAAGAATCATATAAATAAATCAAAATATGCAGAAAAAGCATTTGACAAAATATAACATTCATTCACATTCAGAACAATAGAAAAGGGATAGTAACAGGAACATACTTTAACATTGTAAAATCTGTATATGCTAAATCCAAGGCCAACAACATTCTAAAAAAAGAAAAACTGAAGGTTTTCCCTCTAAAAACTGGAACAATCCAGGAATGCCCTCTTTCACCACTTCTAGTCAACATAGACCTTGAAACTCTAACCAGAGCAATTAAGAAAAAGAAAGAAATTAAAAGAACACAAATAGTATAAAAAGAGCTTAAACAATAGCAATTTGCCAATGACATGATTCTATATTTAGAAGACCCAAAAAATTCCACTAGAAAATTTCTAGAATTTATACATAAATTCAGCAACTTAGGAGGATATAAAATTAACATCCATCAACAATTGTGTTTCTGAATACCACAATGAATCGACTGAAAGATAAATTCAGAAAAATATTCCATTCGCATTACCCTCACCAAAAAAAAAAAAAAGAAATTGAAAATCAATCTAATGAAAGTTGTTAAAAGACCTCTACTAAAAAACTACAGAATACTAAAGAAAAAAATTGAAGAAGACCTTAAAAGATGGAAAGTTCTCCCATGTTTATGTACAGGCAAGATTAATTTTATCAAAATGGCCATACTACCAAGAGTGCTATACAGATTTAATGCAATTTGTACTAAAATTCTAATGACATTCTCTATAGTAATAGAAAAATCAATCAGAAAATTCATTTGGAAAAATAAGAGACCCAGGGTAGACAAAGTGATCCTTAGTGAGAAAAGTGAAGCAGGAAGCATCACAGTATCAGAAATTAAATTATACTACAGAAGCTATAGTAACTATGGTGGCTTGAGAGTGGCACTAAAACAGACATAAAGACTAATGGAACAGAATAGAAGAAAAAAGCCCACATAAAGACAATTATCTCATACTTGACAAAGGCATCAAAAACATACATTGGAGAAAAGGTAGCCTCCTCAGCAAATGATGCTGGGAAAACTGGAAATACACACGTAGAAGAATGAAATTAAACCCCTATCTCTCATCCTGCATAAAACTCAATTCAAAGTGGATCAAAGACCTATGCAGTAGCCTAGAGACCATGTGCCTATGAGAAGACAATGTAGGCTGAACTTTCCACCATGTCAGCTTAGTAACTAAATTCCTCAACAAGTCTTCTAAATTACAAGAAGTAAAATCAAATATCAATAAATGGGATAGTATCCAACTGAAAAGCTTCTTTACAGCAAAGGAAACCATCAAGAACAAGAAGAGAGGGCCAATATAATTGGAGAAAATCTTTGCCACCTGCACCTCAGATACAGCATCAACTTCCAGGATATATTAAAGAACTTTACACACACACACTCAATAAATAAATAGTCAAAGGAACTGAACATACACTTCACAGAAAAGAAACATGAATGATCAACAAATATATGAAAAATATTCAACATCTATAGCAATTAGAGAAATGACAAACTTTACTGAAATTCATCTCATTCCATTCAGAATGGCAATTATCAAGAATACAAGTAACAGTAAATATTTGCAAGGATGTGGAGAAAAAGGTACACTCATACATTGCTGTTGGGACTGAAAATTGGTGCAACCACTCTGGAAAGCAGTTTTCCTCAGAAAACTTGGAATGGAACTACCATTTGAACCAGTTATTCCACCCCTCAGTATATTCCCAAAGGAATTAGAATCAGCATACTATAGTGAGACATCCACATGGAAGAAGCTCAATTCACAATACCTAAGGTATGAAACTAACCTAGGTACTCTTTGACAGATAAATGGACAAAGAAACCATGGTATATACACACTATGGAATACTATTTAGTCACAAAAAAGAATGACTTTATGACTTTTGCCAGTAAATGGATGGATCTGGAGATGAACATGCTAAGTGAAAAACACCAATCTCCTCAAACCAAAGGTGAATGTTCTCTCTGATATGCAGATGCTAACACACAAATAGGGGGTGGGGAAGGAAGAATTGAAATTAAGTGAATTAGACAAAGGGTTGTAATGAAGGGAAAGGTGGGGATCAGAATAGGAAAGACAGTACAATTAATTGGTCAGAACTTTCCTATGTTCATATATGAATATATCACCAGTGAAACTCTACATCATGTACAACCACAAGCATGGAATCCAAATTTGAAGAAATTAGACTCCATGTACATACAATATGTAACAAGACTCTCTAATGTCATGTATATCTAAAATGAAAAAATAATAAGAAAAGTAGGAAAGGGAGTGATTGGTGCAATAAATATATAGTAAGGATAAACACATTTTTAAAACTAAAATTGTGGAAATATATGAAAATATTTTGACATTGGTATGTGATTATTTTATCATCACAAATTCAGGGACGTGAAAAAGACCATCTTTTTCTTCATGTGTATATGTATGTATCTCTATATATTTGTGTATATTTATATATACACAAATATCTAAATATATGTGATTACATATTTATATATATAAGCAAATATGTTTATAAGCATGAACACATATGCATAAACACATGAAGTGTATGTGCATACACATATAAACATAGAAGTACATTTGCATATCTAAGTTTCATTCCAAGTTATCATTTTATTTCTTTTAAAGTGCACTTGAATTCACAGAATACTGATTTTTCTAGTCCTTTATTCAATTTAATGAAAAGTTTTCAACATGGGCAATCAATTCTTTCCTTAGTGTCTAAATTGGGTAACTCTACCAAAGAATTCAGAAAAGATCTTATTATTGGAGGGCAATACTTCTTGTAAGATCTCTCACCCATTAAATTTTCATTTATCTATGTTCAAGATTACTTGAAAGTGTATCAAAATGTAATATTTTTGTTTCATGTATCAAGATTAACAAATGTTTGCCTTTTCATCCTCAGAGACATGGATTCTAAGATGTCATTAATCAAGATGACTGGGTTATTCGGTTTTTCCTCACTGTGAGCAAAATACCTGAGAAAAACAAATTAGATGAAGAAAACTTTATTTTGGTTCATTGTTTCAGAAGCTAAGCCTATGACTGGTTGACTCTATTGATCTGGGCCAGAGATAAGACAGAACATCATGGGAAAATGGCATGTCAGAAGAAAGGTGCTCATGTCATGGCATCTAGTATGCAGAGAGATAAAGATAGATATAGAGAGCTTCACTCACCAGAGACAGAATATAAACCTCAAAGACATGCCCCCAATGACCTACTTCCTCTAGCCATACCCTACCTGCTTACAGTTACCACAGTTACCACCAAGTATGGTAGTCCTTTCACATTAATTATCCATAAAATGAATGAATTCACTGATTAGGTTACATATCATTATTTTTCTGGGAAACCTCATATCCAAACCATAAGAACACTGTTTTAATATTTACCCAGAGGAAAAACCTGAAAATCTTCAATTTTGTAGAGTCTTAGAAACTGTGATAAAAGTTTCTGGTTTGTATTGAGCAATCTTTGTACAAATTGACCTTTCAGAATGTTGTATCTGCTGCCTCTAAGCCTCTGAATCTGAAATTCCTGTAAATCTAGAGGTTACTTGAATAACAGAGTTCATTTAAACCCTAAAGATTGTGACTTATTTCATATTTTCATGTCTTCCATAAATTATTCCCCAAACTGAGATTGATTCAAATTTCTGCCTTATGACCTGTATTTACAGTTCTACTCTGTTCTGAAAATCGTTCAAAAATCAGTAGAAGCAAACTTAGATAATTACAAATATTAAGTTATGTCTCCATAGAGCTGGAAGACTTGAATCTAAATGTTAGATTATACGCTGCAGAGAATAATTTAACATTTATAAATAACACAATTCAAGATTTCTTAGCCTTTGTAGAGCAAATATTTTTCTGGTACATTTGTGTGTGTGTGTGTGTGTGTGTGTGTGTGTGTGTGTGTGTGTGTTGTTTTCAATGTCACATATTTTAAATGGTTTTATGTTTTTAAGTGTATTCTTTAAGTTTGAATTTTCTTACTATGGAGAAACAATAAAAATAAAACTATACTGTCCAGTGTCAATCTTTCCATATCAGATGAGGTTTGAATGTAGTGAGAATTAAGAATATGAAAACTATTATAAATTATGAATATGAGAAAGTGTTTCAAACATGTCTCAAAGAAAAGTTCAGGGTTTATATGGCTATAAGTAAAACTATTTAATCTAATGGAATCAAAAACTATTTTCACTCTGTCCATTTAGCTCAGCTTCTTAAACTAACTAGTTAGTTTAGGAAGTTTAGTTAGTTTGTGACATAGCATAAGATATTCATTGCCAACGTGTCAATTAAACTTGCTCTGTACATGACAAAATATGCACAAGGAACCTAGGAAGAGAACAAGTATTTTTCAAATAGCTACTATTGTTCACCTGGAGCAGAGGAGATAATGTATCCTAGTTAGTCTCACCCAGTCCCCCAGGGTTAAGACAGTTCTTTCTCAATGACTATTATATCAGAAATATCAATTGATCATAGCAGAGATAGCAAATATTTACTCGTATTCCTGTCTTTAAATTTTTCCTTTAAAATATGATGAATACATTATGTTGTTAGACCCTTAAAGGGTGATGTGGAAGCCTTGTTTATTTACTACACACATTGATCACACCCACATATTGATCCCTATGTATTTGAGTCAAAATCAAAATAAGCTCTTAAAGCAATTAAAGAACAAAAGAACATGATCTCTGAGTTAGGATATAGACATGTTCAGGACACTGACTTACTGAATTGATTACATTTGACCAGTCAATCAATATTTTTAAAAACTATTACCATACACAATTTTGTTAGTATTTTCAAATGCATTAATGATAAGAAGCAATTTAGTAAGAACAGCACAATAATATAAGAATTATACAGTAAGTAACAAAGCAATTACTACTAAAGAAGCAAAAACTGTAAATCCAAAACTATATTAATGAAATACCACTAAACATTAAGAATTTATTGTATCTGACCCAGTGGTTTTTTTTTTGTTTTGTTTTGTTTTGTTGTTGTTGTTGTTGTTTGTTTTTATTCATTTTTGGTTTTGTGGAGAAGTACTGGGGAATGAACTCAGGGGCACTTGACCAGTGAACCCTATCCCCAGTCCTTTTTTGTATTTTATTTATAGACTGGGTCTCAGTGAGTGGCTTAGTGCCTTACTTTTGCTGAGGCTGGCTTTGAACTTGAAATCCTCCTGCCTCAGTCTCCGTCAGCAGCTGGGATTACAGGTGTGTGCCACCACGCCCAGCCTGACCTAGTGTTGTAGAACTAAATCTTAATAATTCCTTTGAGTCAAATAAGTACTTTATTCAAAGTATTCTTTCACATTATCTGCTTTTTAAATTGCTAATAGGAAATTGTAGGAGAAACCTTGGGGAAAATCATAATTTTAATGAAAGCACTAAAATCAATATAATTTTCATTAAATTTGATGGAGATGTTTTCAATATAGTAAAAAATAAATTGTAATTTTTGAGAGCTTAAAGGGTGGAATAGACTCTGTGTCAATAGAATGGGATCAGGAGAGGAAAGGGGTGGACAAAGGAAGGAACTAGAGAATGAGAATGAAATTATTCAAAATATGTTATAAGCATGTATGGATATACCACAATGAAATCCAGTATTGTATTTAATTAATCTATACCAATTAATTAAAAATAGAGGAACCAAAACAAATCTAATGTTTGTCCAGGGAAGCATAGTTTCTTAAATTACACATACCTCGTATTTAATCCTGATGACATCATTTTCTTGGTGTGAGACTAGAGGCCTTTTTTTGATAAAAAAGTAAAAATAATATATTCTTTATAAACTTATGGTAAATATTTAGTGAATCTGCATATAAATATCTTAACATAATGCATGGTGGTTGCATGCCTAATATTAATATAAATGTTAATTAGGATTGATAGTGGTTTTAATATTAATATTTGCATTGGTGTTAGGACGACATTGTTATTGATGTTAGTATTAGTTTTACTATCAGCATTAATGTTAGCATTACTACTAGTATCATTTCTTCTTTTCTTGCTTGTAATCATAATCTCAGTGTTTCCACCTTGGATGGATCTCTAGGACCATCCAATCCAGTTGTCTCATAGAATAGGATGCTTCTCCACACATTCACAGGTGGTATTTTGAAACAAAATACTAAACACTTTAGATAATATTCTCAAATTTAATTTTTTATTATTTAATGTCAGGGAATTACTTCTCTCATATTCAGAAATTATTAAACATGGAGTTTAACATAAGAAAAAACAAAATGAAAATGTCATTGACATGTGGAAATTAAAATCAGTTTTGAGGTAAATCTGTTATGTAGAGTGAAAAATATTTCTATTTTAAAAATTTAGCTTAATATTTATCTTTAAATTAATTATTAAATTTAGCCTTCTTGCCTCAAATTATCTATACCACCTGATTCACACTTCCTGCTTAATATCCAGAGTATATAAAGAACTCAAAAAATTAGACAATAAGATAACAAATAACCCAATCAACAAATGGGCCAAGGACCTGAACAGACACTTCTCAGAGGAGGACATACAATCAATCAACAAGTACATGAAAAAATGCTCACCATCTCTAGCAGTCAGAGAAATGCAAATCAAAACCACCCTAAGATACCATCTCACTCCAGTAAGATTGGCAGCCATTAGGAAGTCAAACAACAATAAGTGCTGGAGAGGATGTGGAGAAAAGGGCACTCTTGTTCATTGCTGGTGGGAATGCAAATTGGTGCAGCCAATTTGGAAAGCAGTATGGAGATTTCTTGGAAAGCTGGGAATGGAACCACCATTTGACCCAGCTATTCCCCTTCTCGGTCTATTCCCTAAAGACTTAAAAAGAGCATGCTACAGGACACTGCTGCATCGATGTTCATAGCAGCACAATTCACGATAGCAAGATTGTGGAACCAACCTAGATGCCCTTCAATAGATGAATGGATAAAAAAAAATGTGGCATTTATACACAATGGAGTATTATTCTGCATTAAGGAACGACAAAATCATAGAATTTGGAGGGAAATGGATGGCATTAGAGCAGATTATGCTAAGTGAAGCTAGTCAATCGTTAAAAAACAAATACCAAATGACCCCTTTGATATAAGGGGAGTAAACAAGGACAGGGTAAGGACGAAGAGCTTGAGAAGAAGATTTAAATTAAACAGGGATGAGAGGTGGGAGGGAAAGGGAGTGAGAATGATATATAAGAGGAAAGGAGGGGTAAGACAAGATAATACAAATGGAAGAAATGATTTACGGTAGAAGGGGTAGAGAGAGAAAAGGGGAGGGGAGGGGAGGGGAGGGGGGATAGTAGAGAATAGGACTGACAGCAGAATACATCAGACACTAGAAAAGCAATATGTCAATCAATGGAAGGGTAACTGATGTGATATAGCAATTTGTATACGGGGTAAAGTTGGGAGTTCATAACCCACTTGAATCAAACTGTGAAAGATGATGTATTAAGAACTGTGTAATGTTTTGAACGACCAACAATAAAAAAAAAAAGAAAGAAAATGTACAACCTGGGAAAATTTAGACCAGAATTTTTATTTAAGCCAATAGATACTAAAAAAAAAACAGTTTAAATTAATCAAATTGTATCCAAAATCTACTATGTGTGAGATTATGAGAATAACATGTATTTTCTGTTTACTGTATGTCATACAGTACTAGAATCTACATCATTATTATTAGCATTAGTGTTCATTAATCATCACAACTTTTGAAAGTAGGTGGTAATTTCTTGATGTTACATATATCAAAACTAAGAGAGGTGAAGAAATAAAGTCCTGAAACCTAAAGAGGTGATAAAACCTGCCAAAGGCCACACAAGTGGTGAATCATTTGATTACAACTCATCCTTTATCTACCAATAGTTGTCCATTGTTAGCATGCATCAGAATCACCTAATTAAAACAGAGATTATTACAATTAATACAAATTGCTGGGTTCAATCCCCAGAGTTTTTAAATTCAGGGTGGGGCCCAAGAGTTCGTCTTTGTAAATAGTTTCTGGGCCATACTGCTGTTTCTATTCCAGGGATTACACTTTGAGAATTTCTCTAGGAATAGTGACTAAGGAAAAAAAATCCAAGTACAGTTTAAATTGAATAGAGGAATTGAAAAGAAACAAAGGTATATTTTCAAAATCATAATGGTCATTTATAGGAGTGATGTTAAAGATAAAAAAGAGCCATTGATGTAATGTTAAGATTTTTGTTATAGACATGTCTCAAATTGGGAATAAATAGAAAGACTGCCTATTTTCTTTTATTTTTCTTTCAATTTAACAGAAACAGAATAATGCATTCACAGTAGAGCTATTTTGTATGGTGTTTTAATTAGTCTATTTGTTTTACATTCTGCATCTTATTTTTAGTAATAAAGAGCAATGCCATTGAACTCCTTAAGGAAATATTTTTTGGTTTTCTTTTTATTTCCTTTTGTTGTTGTTTTTAACCAACCTCATTTTAAGTGACAAATAGAATTTCCCCATTAATGGTAAAAGGATCAAGTAAATTTGATTTGAGATGTTTAATTAAGTCAATCCATAGACAAATGGACTTGATGAGTGGCAGGTTAGTGTGGTGCAGTCCATGAGGAACAACTGCAGTTAGAATAAACCTGCAGACATAAGATTAAGATATTTTTCAAGGTCAAGCCACAGAACTCATTTGGAAAAGAATTAACAGAACTCATCCAAAAATATTAATAATAAACCTCACTAATGGATACACATGTATGCCAATGAAATCTAGGCAACATTTATTGATGTTGGGAATAAGTGGTGGTATGAAAATATCATATAAATGTATACACATTTGCATCTAATTTCTCCCTGTAAATAGGTTAAACTACTGATTTGAAAAATATTGTAGTCTCTATGAGGTGAGCAATGTTACATGTGTCTTGTTCACTTTTTTATTAAACCAGACAAGTATGTAACCTATGATTGGAGACAAGAAAAAAAAACAAAAGAACATAAAAAATAGGAGAGAAAACAGGATCTAAAAAAGGAGATCTTAACAATTTTTCAGCCACCACAATCTGGTGAAGTATATTAACTTGTCCAAGTAATATGATAGTCTTGCTTTAAAGAAAAAAATAGTTTATTCTGTCCCAAATATAAGTGAAGTGAAGATTACTCAGGAACATGGGCATATATATTCTACTGTGGAAGAGGTTCTGTGAACTTTTATAAGCACAAAACAAAAAGAAACCATAAATCAATACATTTACATTGGTGGAAACATCTGGTAGGCACACTACAGTAAGGTGAGAGAATCTCATATATAGGTTTCAGATATTATAACAGTCTTAGCTTTTAGGGTTGGTGGAAGATATTGGTGTGATAAGCTTAGCAATGCACTCTTAAGAAGTTTACATATTAATTATGAGAATATTACACCAGATACAAAATTTAAGGTAAATGGCTATTTAAGCACTTAAGATGGCCCAAGATAATATTGACTCTGTCTTCAACACTTCGTGTCTCCCCAACGTTCTAGTCAGACAAGATAAAGTAGTCTGTAGCATAAATAGTAGATGTTTTTAAACATTTACTTTTTAGTTGTAGGAGGACACAATACCTTTTTTATTTTATTTTTATGTGGTGCTGAGGATCAAACCCAGTACCTCACACATGCTACACAAGCTCTCTACCACTGAGCCATAACCCCAGCCCTGTAGCATCTTTAATACAGATGCAGAATCATCAGAGAACTTCAGTGCACAAACTCCTTCCCAGACTGATATTTTACTACATAAAATAGATAAGACTTCACAAATTATATTGAATTTTGTAGCAAATAATAAAAAAATAATTAATTATAGTGTAATAAACGTTTATTGGTGGATGATTATCAAAATAGTATATATGAAATATAAGCAAGCTAAAATTAAATTTTATAACATTTTAATGTGAGGGTATTGCTACTGAATTTGAATAAGTCAATTAGTCTGTAGAGTTAACACATATTATATTGGAGAATCTTTTTTATTTTCATTTTCACTATATGTTACAAGATCTGAAAACATTTATATGTGGAGATACATTATTGAATATGTAGTTAAAGCTTTCATAACTATCTTTAAAATGCAAACATTGTTATCACAAAATGAACTCTAGGATTGTCCAAGGATTTTTTAGTTAAAGTCCAATTGTTAGTTATTTCTTTCTAACTTCAATGAGTTCACATTTGGCAGTTCAAACTTCTTTGATACAGTTTATATTGAAAGAAAGGATTTTGAATCTGTGATGTGTCCTTCCTGCTATGAATGTAGTAATACATTTGAAAAATGTCCTGATGTGTTTACAGGGCTTTCCAGACTTACTTACAAATAAATTGAGAATTGGGTATCTCTACTCAATTTTCACAGAGCATTTCCCACAGCATTTAAGGTTTACAAGAATGTCAGATTACGTTTTCTTCTTCTTTATTGGCTGTTTAGCAAAGAAGCTTGGAATTCTTCAGAAGCCTCTGTAGAGAAGACTTCAAGATTTTGAAAGACTATTTTTCATTCATATGGTTTACATACCTGTGAAGTAAGTTAACCAAAGATAAAATCCTTTCTTACAATAGTGATTTTTTTCCAGAAAAAAAAAGTTGTTTGAGGGGCTGGGGTTGTGCCTCAGTGGTAGAGCACTTGCTTAGCATGCAGGAGACACTGGGTTCAATCCTCAACACCATGTAAAAGTAAAAAAATAAAATAAAGGCATTTTGTCCATTTACAACACAATTCTTTTTAAGTTGCTTAAGTAGTAGTTTGAACCAGCACTGCAAGATTCTTCTTGAAAGCCATCAAACCTCCCTATACAATACTCTGCTTCCATATTATTGGAATCCTATGACAGAAGAATGACTCTGGGGCTCCCAATAAATCAGGCCTAGTTACTTACTCCAAAAAGACAAATACACAAATTGAATATTAATGGTAAAAAATAAAAACACTAGTTTAATCAGTAGAGCTATACTCAAAAGAAGGAGAGGGTTAGCATTTCTAGTCTTATGTTTGGAGATACTGATATGGGCTTCCAGATTATAAAGCCAAAGGGTACCAGGAATATGTATAGTCAAACAGTCTTTTGGTTATGTGGGGCCTTGTAGGAGATAAGAAATTTGCTGTTTCCTGAGGGGTAGTTTTGACCATCAGACCTTTTATTCCTGGAATCCCAGATGATTCATAGAAAACAAGACAGATGCAAAATGGAGGCAGAGATGCCAAGTTTTATCCTGCTTTTAGGTACCCATTAAACATTTGCAGGCCCAAGAGCCTAAGCCTCTGTTAAACTTCCAGTTTTTGAAAACAAAAATTAAATGGTTTGATTCAGAGATCTGCATTTGATTTTACAAATACATTTATAGCTATTGACAATTTCTTTCAATATTCTTATAAAGGCTTTGTTTTCAGTGCATATCTGCAGGGTGTGAAAATGACATAAGGACATTCCCTTTTTCACTAAAGTAGCAGAAGCAGATGCATCACCAGTCATTGTAAAAGCTCCATCTGTGCAGAGAGTATGTAGCCTTTTTTTTCCCCAGTCAAATATTTGTTTGGCAAAACAACTTTTTTACCATTTCCAAATATCAACATCCTTTGCGGTACCCAAAAGGGATTCACAAAATATGATCTTTATTTTTGAAGGTGTCAGTATTCACATCATAAATAAAAACAAGCTGCTGGATACATTGAAAATATCTATAGTTTATCTACTTGCATAGTGAATAGAAACGTTGAAGATCCCAACTCCTTAATGACCTGCTTCAAAAATATCACAACATTTGAGTAGAGAACCACTTCCATTTTTTTTTCTTCTGTTTCTCGTAAAAACCATATTGTTCTCTGTCAGTGCACATGACTGTTATAAAGCCTTTACAGTAGTGTGGAGTTTCAAATAATAAGCACTTTCATGGTTGTTCTAACTATAATTTTAAAGTAATGTCTATAAATGATGTATTAAAACTTAAATACAATAGAAGATTACAGGATTTCCTATTGGTGGTAAAATAACGGGCATTGCCAAGGGTATTGTATTTGTTACGTACATTCTTAAAGAATAGTTGATGAAATACCTGAAATCTATTCATGAACTACTTGTGATTTTTTGGATCTGCAGCTCAAGAAGATGGCATTGAAGGGGTTATCTATGGGTCAAACTATGATGAATAATAACAGCTCTTTACACAAGTCTCCTTTCAGTTTTCTACAGGTGAATTATTCATTTGGAGTTATTTGCATAAAATTTCCCTCTTAATGATTCTGATCCTGAAGCAAATTAATTTTCTAATCTCTTGTTTGTTTTATGTTTTTAACTACTTCTCTCTAATCCTGTTTCAAGATAGGATTAAAAAATGTTGATATAAGATTCCCTATCATAGTAAGATTTTGTTTTTATTCAATATACATTTGAAATAAAAATTCAGTGAGCTCATAAACCCACTACAAAATATGAAAATTAGGCAAATAATTACCTTGGGTTGGAGATAGTAGAGAAAGGGTCAAATGATATAAACTGATGTACCAAATAATAAAGATGCAAAATAGAAATGCCATCTCTTCAACATATAAGTACATTCTGTTGTTCTATAAATTAATATATACATGTAAATTTACAAAATTAAAAATACTTTATGCAAGGACATTAATCTTGGTGAATTATTTGTCTTATCTATAAAATTGGAATAATATTAATAATATAATAATAATAATATTTATTTTTAGGATAATTGTTAATATTAAATGACCAAATTCATAATATATTAAATTCTCATCACAATGATTTGAACACAGTCAATACTCAACTAATCTCATTATTACTATTATGATTACTATTATCTCAATTAAAAGTTAGGTATTAAAGAATTAAGGGTAGTCTTTAGAAAATATATATATTTGTGTGTGTGTGTGTGTGTGTGTGTGCATATGTGTGTGTTTGTTTTGTTTTTGGTGTTTCAGGGAATTGAAACCAGGATCTCATTCTAAGCATGTGCTCTACCACTGAGATATACCCCAGACCCCCATGATGAAGTATTTTAAGCAGATTGTGGCAGAATAAAACTTTTATTTTAGAAATATAGGTTTTGATAAAGGTAGGCAAATTTTATATATGTATATTTTAGCTTATTATTTAACATAAGTATATTAGTAATATCTATCATTAGGGCATTTAATCATGTTTTATTTTTGTGTCACCTTCAATAATAAAGAATTGAACAAATTCATTGTATAGTCCTGATCCCTGGGATCATATAATTCTGGTCTATGAAAGTCTGAATTAAAGTGAAGACAATTTTGGACTAAAAATAATCCTGGGAAGAAAATCACAGGAACATGTTTGTCATAGAAAAGAAGACATAACATGTACACAAATATTTAGCATTTAATCACAAACAATGAAATAATGTGAGCATTTATTGCAAATGTGTTGAGCACCTACTACATGCTAGGCATTTCTTCTAGGTACTTGTGATATACTGATGAAAACTAAAAGAGAAATATTCTTATATTCACAATGCTTATATTCTGGTAGGACAGAGGAGACAATAAACAGTAATTACAGTAGAGGTAGATACAGACTATATTGAAAGAAAAACAAGAATTGTATGAAAAATTTTAAACCAGAATATAAGAAATGAGACATTTGAAGGTGAGGATAGAATTAGAATTCTGAATAGGGTGTTCATACTTATAAGGCCTTATTTGGGCAGTAACATTTAAGCAAATCTTTGAGAAGGTAATGAAATTAATCATATTTAGGAAGAGCATTCAAGTCAGAGGACCCAGCTAATGCAAAGTTCTTATGGTTTGAGTGTGCCTATTTTACTGGAGAAATGTCAAGAAAGCCAGTAAGGTTGAAGCAGAGTAACTGACAGATGAATAATAGAAGATGAAGTCAAACAAGTAACACGCAAATTTTGAGACTGATCAGCTAAGGTTTGCCAATGAATAACATGATGTTGATATTTATTCTACATCAGATGAGGAGACATAAAATGATTATGACATATTTTAAAACGGTATTTTCTAACTCTAACTATTGAGTATATGTTATAGAGAGGCAAATACTAAAGAATGTAAATTAATTTAGAGAACTTTTGGCACATTATCTTTTAAATTTTAATTTTTAGTTGTACTTGATCACAGTACTTTTACTTTATTTACACGTTATCTTTTAATAGAAATAAAATAGGGAATCTTGCATAGATGGAGGGGTTGAATTTACATATGCACATTCATTTCATGGATAAATATGGTAATAAGAGTCTGTAAAGGTTTGATTTATAAACATTTTCTTATGGAAATTTTCAAATATACAAAATATAATTATTGTTAGAGTAAAAATTTATAAATAATTTCATAATTTTATCTAATTCACATGCCATGAGCAAATTTTACCCACTGTCTCAAAACTTTCTTTTCATATTTGATCATATCTATCATGATCCAAACATGCAGTGGTGTACGCCTGTAATCCTAGCAGCTCCAGAGGCTAAGGCAGGAGAATCTCGAGTTCAAATCCAGCCTCAGCAAAAGTGGAGCACTACGAAACTCATTGAGAACCTGTAAATAAAATACAAAATAGGGTTGGGGATGTAACTCAATGGCTGAGTCCCCTGAGTTCAATCCCCAGTTTCCAAAAAGAAAAAAAAAGTAATTAATAAGTTTCAAACAATTTAGTCATTATTTTTAATATTTATTTTTTAGTTGTACTTGGACAAAATACCTTTATTTTATTTATTTTTATGTGGTGCTGAGGATCGAATGCAGGGTCTTGCACATGCTAAGTGAGTGCTCTACCACTGAGCCACAACCCCAGCCCTAGTCATTAATTTTTCATGCGTGAATTGTCACATTTTTGGAAAATGGAAATGCTTTTACATTGGCTCCTGTGTTTTAAAATTGATTCCATTACTAACTTCTATTTCTAAATATTTTATTAGTGCCTTACAGGGGCTCATTTCCATATATTCATAAATACATATAACAAAATTGTTGCATTTTGACCCCTAGTAATTTGCCTTTTCATCCCCTTCTCTCTTGACCTGATCACCTTCCATTCCTCTACTGATCTTATTTCTATTTACTGTTTTTAAATCAGTGTTTATTTATAGTTATACATAAATGTGAAAATCACTGTGTATCTATACATGCACACTGCATAATTGGGTCAATTTCATTTCATGCTTCCTCCCTTTTCTCTTCCCTCTACTCAACCACTTTATCACCTTCCTCTACTACAATGTACTTCTTTTTATTTTCATGACATCTCCCTTTTCAAATTCCATATTTCTCTCTCACTCTGCATAAGAGAAAGAATATTTGACCCTTCACTTTCTGAGTCCAAATTATGTCATTTGAAGGTAAATGGATAAAGCTGAAGAACATCATGCTAAGTGAAGTAAGCCACAATTAGTTTTCTAAAAGTATTTATTTAATTTTTAATTAATAAATAATATTTTGCAGATATTTATGAAGTATGATGAAATATTTTAATGCATATATAAACTTAGGACAGATCTGATGATAGATAGTTTGCTTCCTGGCACAATGATATCAGACTCGTCTTGCAAATCTTCAGTTTAGATATGGAATTGAGAAATATTAACTGAGAAATATTAAGAAATAGTGTTATTAGTGCCTATTGAAGTACTAATGCCTTATTATTTTAAAAGACTTTTACAGCATATTTAATGTGCTATTAGGGTTAACCCACTCTCATTGTTATTTTTATTACAGTTTTTATGCTAGTCTTTCTGGTTCATTCATCCAAATTAACTTCATATTCACTTATGTAGCTGTTATTTTTTAATTGGGTTCATATTTAAATACACTTATCTTCTGGTTACTTTAATTTCCTTAGTAAAATAGAATAAAAAATAATCAACTGAGGGTGAAGACACGGGAAGACATAACAAGATCTAAAGAGAGAAAATGTCTGAAGTACCAGTAGGGAAGAAAATTGTCATTGTTTGACAGAATTAAATGTCCATTTGAGGTGTGTGATGATGGATTTATAAGAATAAATATCCTGGAGTGGAGTATATTTTTCTCTAGTCACAAGCTTCATAGGTACCTATATTAAGTAAAAAGTATGTTTTGCTTTAATCAATTTGGTTTAGGAAAAGTAAGACAGAAACAGGGGAATTTTGAGTTAAAAAAAGAATCATTAAAATAATTAACCATGCCTTTCAATTTTATAAAGAGAAAGAGGATATATATTGGTATCAAAGTGGCATCAATCCATTATACATCATGGTTCCATGCTAGTTTGGGGGTAATTGAAGGAATGACCTTATGATACTACTATAAATTTTGATACCTACACATTTGTATAATTTATTTATCAATGTGTTACAGAGATTCTGATAGTTGCTATAGGTTTATCATATTTGTCTTAGTCATGTGAATTAATTACTATTACATACCTATTTTCAAATTAGTGGCCATTAATCTATTAATTAGGAAGGTACAGAAAGAGAAAAAGAAACCAAGAGTTGGATATGGCCCCATATGCTATACAGAAAAATATGTATTCAGCAACTGTTGGATGGAATTTTCTATAAATGTTTGTTAGGTAGATTTGATCTAGGGTGAAGTTGAACTCTGGTGCTTCTTTGTTGATATTCTCTCTGGATCATCTTTTCATTGGTGAAAGTGGGTTTCTAGCATCACCAACTATCATTCTATTAGTCTATTGCTACAATAAGGTCAGCTAATATTTTGTGTATTTGGGTGCCCTGATACTGGGTGCATATATATTTAGATTTGTTATTTCCTCTTGCTGAATTGACCCCTTTATTATTATATAATGTCCTTCTTTGTCTTCTTTAGTCCTTTTGATTTATACTCTGTTTTATCTTACAATATTATAGATACTCCTGCTTTCTTTTGGCTTAAATTTGTATGAACTATTTTACTATATCCTTTTATTTTAATTTTATATGGGTTCTTAGAATTGAAGTGAGTTTCTTGCAGGCAAGATATATTTGGGTAGTATGTTATTTTGTTTATTCATTTACTATATTTTTAATTCAATAATTTAATCCATGTCAAAGGGAAGTAATCATTGATATTTAATGCTTTAGTATATTTATACTACAACTTTTTTCTAGCTTTATTGCATTTCTTTTAATATTTTTATCCCTGTCTTCTCATCATTATTGGAAATTAAGTAAATTATTCTAATACTATTATTTCATTCCATGCTTATTATTTTTGTTTTGTCTATTACAAACCAAAAATAATTTTTACTTTGTGGTTATCATGATGATTATCAAAAACATCTTTGGATTATAACAATCTATTTTAAAGTTAAAACAGCTTGATGAGAAAATTAAGAACTAAAATAAGTAAAAAACCAAAAGAAGAAAATAAAATACACACAGAAGAAAACTCTCCATTTGCATTCCATATTTACCCATATATTGAATTTGTGATATTCAATTTCATATAGTTTTAAATTTATTATCACTATTAATTAAAACATTATTTCAATTGCTTTGCACTTTACTCTTTTTATTAAAATATATGAATGGTTTACCTACCATGCTTTTAATGTTAGAACATTCTGAATTAATTTTATAATTTTTATAATTTTAAAAGTAGAAGATGCAAAGAGGAACATTATACATTGATTTATGTAACAACACTGAAATAAGGAAAGCATTTATAATATATTCATACCTTATAACAAATCATCAAAATATGTAATACAAAATTTGACCGAATGAGAGACTGAGATATAATATTTAAGTAAAATTGGAGATTTTAAAACCCTACTGTCAATGATGGATAGTGACCAGACAAAAATAACAAAAGGGATGTCCTGAGCAAACTAATAATCTAACTGGATATAACAAAAAAATATATATGTGTATATATATATATATATATATATATATATATCACTCAACTTAATAAAAAAGAGACAAATTATTCTATATTTTAGACAGGAAATTTTCTAGAAAAAAACATAAGTTATGGGGCTGGAGTTCTGGCTCAGTGGTAGAGCACTTGCCTAGCATGTGTGAGGCCCTGGGTTTGATCCTCAGAATCATATAAAAATAAATAAAATAAAGGTATTGCATCCAACTACAACTAAAAATAAATATTAAAAAAGAAAAGACCATAATTTACACCATGAATTATGTTTTAATAGACTTTCAAAATTAGCTGTCATACCATGTATCTTTTCCAATGACAAAGGGGTGAAATTAAAACTCAAAACCAGAAGTAAACTGGAAAAATTGCAAAATTGTGAATATTAAACAACAAATTTACAATTAATCATAAATAATCAATAAATCAAAGGAAATTGGAAAATTAATAAGAAAGCACATCAAAATTCATGGGACATGAAAAATAATGCAGTACTGAGAAGGGAATTTATAGCTATAAATGCTTATATTCAAAACAAAAACCCTCAGGTGTAGGATGTAGCACAGTGATAGACTGATTCTCAAGGCTCTGAATTTGATCCCTACTACCACAGAAAAAAATATACATCAGTGTCCTGATTTTGAATCATTAGAAGTATTAAAAATAATTAAACCAACTAAAGCCAAAGCTAGGAAAAGTAAAGAAAAATAAAGATTAAAATAGAGAATGAAGAAACAGAAAAAAATAAATGAAACTAAAAGATGGATCTTCCAAAAGATTTACAAAATTTACAAAGTATTAGTTAGATGATTAAGAAAAAAATAAATAGTACTTAAATTATGGAAATCCCAAATGAAATTTTGGACATAAATATTGATTTTACAATAACAAAAAGATTATATTATAGCATTTAAAAATCATATGATAATAAAATGGATAGTTAGATGATATGAAAAAATAGCTACAAACACAAAACCTGCCAAGTCTGAATCATGAACAAACACAAAGTCTAAGCACACATTTAATTAGAGATAAGATTGAATTGGTAAACAAAAACCTCGTGACAAAAAAAATAAAAGGTTTGAATTTGGTAACTTCACTGGGGAATTCTATCAAATATTTATAGAAGTAACATCAACACTACTCAAAGTTTTCCTCCAATAAATGCAGAGCAGAGGATGCTTCCAAAGTTATAAGTTCCTTATTATCCAAAGCCAGACAAGTATATGACAGGTAAAAGAAATTAGAGACCAATATTTCCTAACTATATTAAGGTTGGTGCTGTGGTTGTAGCTCAGTGGTAGAGCGCTTGCCTGTGTAAGGAACTGGGTTCAATCTTCAGCAGCATATTAAAAATAAATAAATTAATTAAATAAAGGCATAAAATACAATAACATAAAAAATAACATTAATGCAAAAAAATATTCAACAAAATACTGTCAAACTAAATTTCCGAGCACATCAACATGATTATATACCATTCCTAAGTGTGATTTATTTCTGGACTGAAAGGATATTCAAGATGCATTAAGCAATGCAATATGCCATGTTAACAGAATAAAGAAAAAACTACACAATTACTTCAATTGATGAACAAAAACATTTAGAAAGATTCAACATTCATTTATAATAACAATTGAAAAATTTAGGAATAGAAGGAAACTGACTCAACATTTAAAAAAAACCCTGTTTCAGTCAGCTCTTGCAGCACTGTGATGAAAACATCCACCAAGAACAACTTAAAAAATGAATACATTTATTTGGGGCTAATGGTTTCTAGGTTTTTGCCTGTAGATAGCTGACTACATTGCTCTAAACTCAAAGTGAGGCAACCAACCATTGGGGAAAGACTAATCAAAGGAAAGAAGGTCAGCCCATCCATGGTGGCATCAAGAAGTAGAGGTGGGGGAGGGCCAAAGGGAAGATGAACCCTTGGAGGGCATGCCTCCATTGACCCATCTCCTCTGGGCATGCCCCACCTGTCTACAGTTACCACCTACTCAGTCTTTTCAAACTAGGATGAACTGATTAGATCATAGCTCTTATAATCTAATAATTTTACCTCTGAATGTTCTTGCATTAACAAAGGAGTTTTGGGAAACACCTCATATCCAAGTCATAGTATTGTATCCCTGGTCCCCAATCTCATGCCTATCTCACAATGCAAAAAAAAATGCATTTAACTAACCTCCAAGAGTCCCATAGTCTTAACAATTTTTTCATTATCCAAGTTCAAAGTTTCACCTGAGACTTAAGGCAAACTCTTAGCTGTGAGCCTCTGTCAAAATCAAAAGCAAGATACATATATCCAGAACATAGTGGCACAAAGTAAAATCCCCATTCCAAAAGTAAGTAATGGGGCATAGAAAGAAGGGATGGGGAGAAAAGAAGACCAAAACAGCTTGGCAAACAGGTCCACAAATTTCCTGTAAGAGCATATAGGACATGTGGGTGCAAGAAATGCTCTCCAGAGAGATTGGGTAGCTCCATCCCTTTACCTTAATGGTTACAAACCAAATTGTACTTCTTTCAGCCTATTTTTCTGTTTTAAGGTAAAGAAGCTTATGGTCAATTCGTCTCCATCATTCTTTCTTTGTTACTCTTGCCCCCTTACCCCACCCTGGTCAGGATTTATGGTCAAAGAATTCTGTCATTATTTTCTGATCTGGTAACCAAATTCCAATTTAATTTGTCTCAAATTGTCTAATATTGTGTTTTAGAGTATTTGCTCTAAACAAAGAGAAAACAGTAGAAGAAGGGGAAATCCTACCAGCATCTTCAAGGGATACTATAGCATTAACTATACACTGACTATCGGAAAATAAATTAAATACAGAATCTTTAAACATCACAAAAGCTTGTAATACTGCATTAAGCTCTACCTTTTGAGCTTATTGTTTGGGTACTAAAAATGTAAAAGTTTGATCAGGTGTAACTACTACTACTGTAACATTATTTGACCCATCAGTGAATATATTTGGAGCATTCATAATAGGTGTTTTTATTGTCATTTTTGGAAAAATTACAGGATGCAATGACCAAAAAGACAATAAAGGATTAGATGGTAAGTGATTATCAAATGAAACATTAGATTTGTACATGATTATTGCCCAAGTATTTAACTCATTAGCTAATTCATCAATTTGATTCATAGTATATGGAGTAAGAATTCTATTGGGAGAAATTCCAAACACTCTCTTTGCTGCTTTTATTCCTTTGAGTATTAATTGTCTTACAGCCTCAGGATACCTAGTAAGAATAGTGTTAGGAGAATAAGATAAATGTATCCATAATAATGGACCTTCTTGCCAAAATACTCCTGTAGGAATATTTTTTGTTGGTAGTACAATAAATAATAAAGGCAAACTTATATCAATTCTATCCAAATGCATATTTTCCATACATGTTTCAATGATTTTTAATGCCTTTCTTGCTTCAGGTGTTAACATTCGGGGTGAATTGGATCTGATGGACCTTTTAGGATATCAAATAAGGTCCCAACTCTCCTGTTGCTATACCTAGATAAGGCCTTATCCAATTTATGTTTCCTAATAACTTTTGAAAGTCGTTAAGTGATTTGAGTTGATCTACTCGTATTTGAATTTTTGGTGGACGGACCATGGTTGAGGATAATAGAACTCCTAAATAATTAATTGGAAAATTTAATTGTACTTTATCTATTGCTATCTCTAGATTATAATTTTTTAATAAGTTTGTAAGTGTGGCATAACATTCTAGCAATGTGTTATTATCTTTGTGTGCTAATAATACATCATCCATATAGTGAAATATTTGTAGTTCAGGATTTTGATTTCTAAGTGGCTGGATTACTTTGTTAACATAAATTTGACACATAGTTGGGCTGTTAGCCATCCCTTGAGGGAATACTTTCCATTCATATCTCTGATCAGGACCTTCATGATTCAGTGCAGGGATAGTAAATGCAAAATGTGGACTATCCTCAGGATGAATTGGAATTGAAAAAAAAACAATCTTTAATATCTATAACTAAAACATATCAAGTTTTTGGCAAAGCAGACAATTGAGGAATCCCCAATTGAGCAAGTCCTATAATAACCATCTCATTATTAATGGCTCTTAAATCTTGCAATAATCTCCATTTACCAGATTTCTTTTTGATGACAAAAATGCGAGTATTATGGGGAGATACAGAAGGTTGTATATGTCCTTCCACTAATTGTTGTTTGACCAGATCATGGGCTGCTTGTATCTTTTCTTTAGTCAGGGGCCACTGAGGAACCCATACTGGTCTTTCTGATTTCCAAGTAATTTTTATTGTCTCAGTGGCCCTTTCTGAAAATCCAACCCATGTTTGTCTGTTCCTTGATCTATTTGTATTGGTGCTGCTATACCTTCTTCTTGTTTTTCTAATCTTTTTCCTTTCCTAAAACTTTGTCTAGCCATAATAGTGGGTGCATTTTGATTGATGTTATTTGTTAATGTCAAACCTAATTGATCTAGGACATCTCGTCCCCATAAATTTACGGGAAGATGATCCAATACATATGGCTGTATAGTTCCTTCACATCCTTCAGGATCCTTCCAATCTAATACCATTGCACTTCTATGGGGATTAGTCGCCACTCCTAGGCCTCGAAGCGTTTGAGTGGCTTGTTGTAATGGCCAATGTTTTGGCCATTCTTGATGAGAGATGATGCTAAGGTCTGCACCTGTATCCAGTAGCCCATTAAATTCATGTCCTTGAATATCTAGTTTTAGCATGGGGCGAGAATCTAAATTTAAAGAAAGCATAGCCTAATCTACACCTGTGGAGCCTAATCACTTGGAACCTCTTTCTACAGCATGACTGGAAAATTTATCATGTAGGCTTGGTATTATTAGTAAATGTGCTATTCTATCTCCTCGTGAAATTACTGATATACCCTTTGGAGAACTGGCTATAATTTTTATTTCACCTTCATAATCGGGATCAATTACCCCAGGACTTATCATAAGTCCTTTTAGAGTAGAAGACCTGCGTCCCAGTAATAAGCCTACTGTTCCTTTGGGAAGAGGTCCTTTCACCCCTGTGGGAATGATTTGAACTCCCATCTCTGGAGTTAGTACTTATCTGGCGGAGGCGCAGATGTCCAACCCTGCACTCCCTCTGGTTTGTCTGATGAGAGATCTGATCGGGTTGCTGGGTTCCTCCAGTGCTCCGTATACTTGTAGTTTTGGGCCCCGGAGCATTCGGCCCCCCTGTCCATTTTTTTGGCAATGGAGCCCGATGCCTTTCTCCACGATATCGTGGATAAAAACTTGGTCCTTGTTCGTTTTCTGATAATGGAGTACCCTCTATGGTGGTTTGAGAACGGCATTCATTAGCCCAATGTCTCCCTCTACGGCATCGTGGGCAAATACCTGGTATTCTACTCCTTTGATACCTAGTTTTGTTAAACCCTCCTCCTATGGGGCAATTCCTTTTAAAATGTCCTGTTTGTTGACAATTGTAGCATGTTCTTGGCCTGGCATATAAAGCCTGTTTTACTGCAGCTGCCACAATTTGCCCTTGTTCATTAATGTCTCTGGCATCTAAAGCCTGTTTTACTGCAGCTGCCATGACTTGCTCTTGTTCATTAATGTCTCTAAATAATTTAATATATGTGTTTAAATCTTCCTGTTTCCATGGTCTAATGATATCTCTGCACCAACAATTCGCTTGGTCATAAGCCAGTTGTTTTATTAATGGCATTGCTTGTTCTGTATTCCCAAAAACTCTGGTAGCTGTTTGAATAAACCTATCTACAAATTCAGCATAAGGTTCATTAGCTCCTTGTATTACCTTAGATAATTGACCTTGTAAACCTCCATGTCCTTGTAAAGTCTTCCATGCCCTAACCAACTCTACAGCAATTTGTGAGTATACACCAGGATCATATGCAATTTGTTGTTGTTGATCCTCATAAGGTCCCTTTCCTAACAACATATCTGGATTTCTCTGAGGATAACCAGCTGCTGCATTTCGCCTAGCTGTCTCCTTGCAAAATTCCTCATTGGCAACCTTCCATAACAGGTATTGACCTCCATTTAGCACAGCTTTACACATATTAGCCCAATCTGCTGGCGTCATGTTCAAGTTGTTAATGGATTCAACCAAGCTTACAGTGAAGGGTGCTTGAGGACCATAGGTTGTTACAGCCTCTTTTAGCTGCTTCACTGTTTTGAAATTTAAACCCTGGTAAATTTGCTGCCCACCTACCTCAAATACAGGGCATGTTAATACTTGAGATCCTGTCTCAGGATCCCAACTATCAACTGCGGGGGTTGGGAGCCTCCTAGCATATGGAGGTGGTGCTGTTGATTGGACACTTATGCCCTCTGGTGATAGAATGGTGTTAGTAGCAGTCTCCTGTAGAGGTGGTGCTGTTGGTTGGACACTTACGCCCTCTGATAGAAAGGTGTTAGTAGCAGTCTCCTGTTGTAACTTTTCCCCTGATGGCTTTTTCTGCTTTACACTTTCTTCCTCTGTCTGACTAGTTCGAGAGACCTTCTCTTTTACTTGAATCTTTTCCTCTGTCTGACTAACTTGAGAGACCTTCTCTTTTACTTGAATCTTTTCCTCTGTCTGACTAACTTGAGAGACCTTCTCTTTTACTTGAATCAATATGTCTTCTCCTTCCTCTACCATTGTCTGAACTGAAGGCTTTGGACTAAGCAAACCAGATACCAACGCCCACAATGTCAATGTGCCAACTGGCAGAGTTCCTGGACTTTTCTTTTCTATTCTTTTTAAATCTTCACCATGATGGTCCCACTGTGATATATTTAACAACTCCTCCTTAAAAAGCCATGGGCTACATTTTTGTATTGTATCAACGTATGCCCTGACTGTTCTTGATTTTACTGAGATGCCTCCTTCCTCTAACAATTTACTTAACAGTCTTTCGGTTTGTTTTTTAATAATTTCTGATCCCGTATTTCTACTATAATACAACCCAACAAGATGACGCCAAACAAAACTGAGACAGAATGAAATAAAAATGGAACCACACAAAATCATTATATCAGCCTTTCTATCCTCCTGAAATGTCCATCCGTCCTTTCTCCCTATCTGTTCCTCAGACGCAAATAGTTTTTCCTCAGATGTGAGCGGTTTTTCTTCAGTCTCACTCATCTCCAGGGACAGGCAACTTAAAACAAAAATGAAGCAAAACAAAAGAGGAAACTTAGAATGGCTACCCATCCTCTCGTCCTGCCCTCAGGGGTGAGCAGTTTACTTACCCTCAGTCGCTCCCCTTGTGAGCCACCAAATGCTGCAGTCTGGCTGGGCACAATTCAGGAGCCACTTGTCAAAAGAAACTAACTTTATTTTTAGAACTACAAACACCAAACAAAACAGCTCCTCAGGAAAAACCCTCAGAGCCCAACTGCCACCACCAGCTTCCACACGCCTCTCACCCCCACACCAGCCTCTCCACCTCCCACAATCCTCCTGCTCTTTAGGCCGATTGGCTGGGTTGTGTGGGCGGATCCAAAGAAGTCCCCCAATGAGCAGTTCCATAGTCTGAAGGGCAGGGAAACAGCCCAATGAACATCACCACAGAGGAGCCAATCAGCTAGATGTTACTGGGGCCACTGTGAGCCAATCATCAGCTGGCAGTCGGAAGGGCAGGGAAACAGCCCAATGAACATCACCGCAGAGGAGCCAATCAGCTAGATGTTGCTGGGGCCGCTGTGAGCCAATCATCAGCCGGCAGCTGGAAGTTTGCTGGCAGCTGGAAGTTTGCTGGGGCCCCTTTGGCTGTGGCTCCCAACAGTCACCCAACTCTCTGTTCAGCTGTTCCTTCACTGCTTCCTTTTTGGGATATAGAGGGGTTAGGGGTTGTTGCCTAGATCTGCTAGGATATCTTCAATGTACTTAGCATCCCCATAGGTTCTAAAGTCTTTACAACAAGCACATCTTCCTTGGTCCCAGTTTGACATGTGCTTTTCTAGCCAAACTACAGATTTTTAAAATCCTTAATTCTGTTTTCTACTCCAGCTTCTCACAGTAAACTTGACAAAAATAATGCCAGCAATACCCATGCCACTGACTGAATAATGTGTTTCCTAGAAATCTCCTCTATCAAATTAATTTGTCTATCACCTTTAAATTAAGACCTTGACAAAATCTCAGGACATGGGAAAAGTGCATCGAAGTTCTTTGCCAAAATGTGACATGAGTGGCCTTTAGTTCATGTCCCAACAGAATTCTCCTTCCCCTCAGAAACCTCATAAGCACACTCTGCATTTCTATTGGCATTATGATCTTCTGAATGCCCTCAAGAATAACCCATTAAGCTCCAGAAACAACATGCTACAATTTTTATAGCTTGCGTCTCTAAATTTTTTATAATTCCTACTGCAAAGCAGCCTCAAAAGCTTCTGAACCACATGATCACGTTAGTCACAAAAATGAGCCCACTTCTCTTTACCACTTACTGATTTAATTAATTGTCACTGTGATCACAAATATCCAAGAATAACTTAAAGGAGGGAAAGTTTGAGTCTCATGTCTTCTGAGGTTTCAGTCCATACATAGTTGACTACTTTTCCCTGGGATTAGGTGAAGCAGCATATCATGAGAAAGGGCTCAGCAGAGGAAAGCTGCCCCGCTCATGGTGGAATCAGGAAGCCGACTGTAAGAGGGAGGAGGGAGAGGGGGAAACTTTCAGGTCACACCTCCTTTAACCAACCTCCTCTAGTCATGAGTCATCTGCCTACAGTTAGCACTCAGTCAGTCCATTCAAACTAGGAAGGACTGGTTAGATTATGACTCTTACATTATATGTGGGGCTGCTAAATAGTACCACTACTCTGGAAAGAATTATGCAGAATCCTCAAAAACTAGATCTGGATTCTGAGCAGGATATACTGGATATCCTGTCTTGATTGTTGTAGCTAATGATTATTCTTTAATAGGAACCAGCTATACTACATCTTGGTATTTATCTAGAATAACTATAATCAGAATAGTATAAGGATACAGTGAACATATTGATGTTTATAGTAGTGAAATTAACAATGCTAAGTAAGGAACAAACCCAGGTGTCCATCAGCAGAAGAATGGATAATGAAAATGTGATGTATATACACAATGAAGTTTTACTCAATCATAAAAAATATATATTATGGCAATTACTGGCACATGTATGGACCTGGAGAATGTGATGCTAAGTGAAATAAGCCAGACTCAGAAAGTCATAGGTTAAATAATTTTCTTTTTATGTGAATTCTAGAGGAAAATGAGGGACAAAATAGAGGCGGAAAGTCTCATGAAAATATAAGGGAGGTCTGGGGTTGTGGCTCAGAGGCAGAGTACTTGCCTCACACGTGTGAGGTACTGGGTTCAGTCCTGAGCACCAACTAAAAATAAATAAACAAAATAAAGGTATTGTGTCCATCTCCAACTAAAAAAAAATTAAGAAAAGAAAATATAAGAGAGACTAGTAGAGTAGATGAAAGGTATTGAGGGGTAGGGTGAAAGGATAGCAAGGGGAGAAACCATGGAATGAATTTTACTGTGTATTTATATGAATATATCACAGTGAATTCCACCTTTATGTATATACATAAAACACCAATTAAGAAACAACAAATATAGAAATGAGGAAGTGGAATTGTGAGAGAGAAGAAGAAAGGGACATTGGAAGTATTGGGGATTGAAATGGAGCAAAATATATTTCATGCATGTACGAACATGTCAAAATGAAGTGCATTACTATGTATAAATATATTGAGTAATAAAAACATTTAAAATTTAAGATGATAAATTTTATGTTATGAATTTTAATATCTTCTTTAAAACTTAAAATTATATAATTTTATATATATATATATATATATATATATATATATATTATATATATCCTTTTCTACATTATCTATTCTATTCCATTCATCTCTTTGGATATCCTGAATTCATTGCTGTAGCTAATAATTATTCTTTAATCCAGTACTATTGGTCCTCTAATATTTTTCTTCTTTTTCAAAATTGTTTTGGTGATTCTAAGTCCTTTGAATTTACATATGAATTTTCCAATCAGTTTTTCTATTTCTTTTGAAAGTTTATTGGAATTTTCATAGGTAGCAAAAAATCAGACTCAAATTGACACATGAAAATTACTGAGTTAGTTGGCCCATAATGAAGGCTTATCTCTTAAATTATTTAGTCTTTAATTTCTCTTAGCAAAGTTTTGAAGTTATCCATGTCCAGTTTTTCAGAATTTATGTATCATTTATTTCTATGTGATTCATAATTTGTGATGCCATGTAGGTAGTTTTGTTTTACCCATTCCTATCATAGGGTAATACAATTAATTTTTGCATTTATATCTTATATCCTGAAAATTATTGGAACAATTTGTTCCAATAGCTTTTTGTGGATTCCCTGATATTTTACGGAAATAAACACCATTTTTCTTTCTAAACTGATTTTCTCTTCTTTTTAACCCATTATTATAGTAGTTAAAACTTCCAGATCATTCTCATATTTGTATCCATCTCTTGTGTCTTTTTTCTTTTGTCTGCTTTTACATTTCCTTGTTATCATTAGTGTTGACCTATTTGGTTATATTGTGTCTTGATATAATTGTTTTCTTATTACTTGTTCTGGGGTGGGTTGAGCTTCTTGGATCTATGGGTGTATAGCTCTTAACCAAATTCAGAAAAAATAATTAGTCACTATCTCTTCAATTAATTTCTCCATCTCCTTTCTCTTTCTCTTCTTTTTTCAAAACTCAAATTAAATGTTTTATGTCACCTGACATACTGCAATATCTCATAAGTGCTCTTTTCACGTTTTTGCATCTTGTTTTCTTTTTTTCATTCTACATAGGTTTTGTATATTTAGGTTTACTAATGTTTCCTTTTTCAATGTGTATTAGCCTATCAATTCCATCATTAGCATTATTTTTAAACTCAAACATAATAATTTTCATCTTTAGAAGTTTGATTTCAGTTTTATAAAACATAGTCTCCATGTCTTAGTTTTCCATGTCTAGAATGGAATTATAATAAATGTTCTAAGATCCTTGTCTGCTAATTCTAAGATCCATGTCTGGTGTGAGTTAGTTTTGATTGCCTAATTTTTCTCCTCATTTTGGTCCATATTTTCCTAGTTGTTTTCATGCCTGAGAATTTAAATTGGATTACAATAAATGCAAATTTCTCCTTTGTTAAGTGCTACACATTTTTGTATTTATATAAATAATCTTGTCCTTATTTTTTTTATCTGACATGAATTTTAATGAGATCATCATGTAAATTATTCAACAAGAAATTAAAAATTCATTGAAACAACAAGAAACCATTCTAAAAAATACAAGTTACTTAAAAAGACAAGTTAAAAGAATAGAGTTAAAAATATAATAATATTTTTTTTAAAGTCTAAGTGCTTAGTTTTTTACTGATTTTATTTTTTTAAAGACACGACAGCGGAATGCATTACAATTCTTATTACACATACAGAACACAATTTTTCATATCTTTTTTTAAAATTTATTTATCTATTTATTTTTGCATTATGATTCTCAATACATCATTATACCATGATTTATCATATCTCTGATTATGTATAAGGTATGTTGCCACCAAATTCAGATATTTATACATGTATTGTGTATAATGATGAGGGTCTCCTTTCACTATCCATGACCTTTGTATATAAAGTATGGCCACGCCAATTCATATCTTCATACATGAACTTTTTTTTTTGATTTTTCGCATTACAATTCTTATTACACATATATACCACAATTTTGCATATCTCTGGTTGTATATAAAGTAGATTGACACCAAATTTGTTTCTTTATACATGTACTTTGGATAATGATGTCTATCACATTCCATTGTCCTTGCTAACCCCCTGCCCCCACCCTTTCCCTTCCTCCCCTCTTCCCTATCTAGAGTTCATCTATTGTTCCATGCTCCCCCTCCCTACCCCACTATGAGGTAATCTTGTCCTTTCTTAAAGGATTTATTAAAACTATTAGGAAACTGTTTTATTCTCATGGGCCTTTCTTTTGAGATTAACTCATTAGGTCCAAATACATCCAGTCTAATTATTCTTTTTTTTAAGAGAGAGAGAGAGAGAGAGAGAGAGAGAGAGAGAGAGAGAGAGAGAGAGAATTTTTAATATTTATTTTTTAGTTTTTTGTGGACACAACATCTTTGTTTGTATGTGGTGCTGAGGATCGAACCCCGGGCCGCGTGCATGCCAGGCGAGCGCGCTACCACTTGAGCCACATCCCCAGCCCTAGTTATTCTTAATACTGGGACAAGACTGTCCTAATTTCTCTACCTGACACCATATGAATTATGAGGCTATGGAATCTGAAAAATATATTTGGTCTTTAGCCCCTGTTCTTGGGATATGAAGCAAGATGCAGCTGACATCTGAAAGGGGAGCAGTCTTGTGAGTTTGAGCCCTTATTTGTGGGTTCTGGATGACATCCAGATAGTGTAAGAATTAAACTAATCTGTGGAATGCCAAGTTGGTGTTAGATAATCGGTGAATTGGTTGATTTGAGAGAAATAAAACTCTCGTCTTTTCCATTCTGATTCATTAGAACAGACACTATTGCTTATTCTGCAGGATTCCTAAACTGTTATCTGTAATCCTCTCAGCTGGATCTTTCCCTGCCTTCAGCCAGCTTCCTTAGAATCATGTACCAACCAATACACTGCTAAATGCTCAGGACTGATTATCAACAGAACTCTGATAAACACTTTCTAATTACTTCTTTCTGATCTAGTACTCAGCTCTGTAAATTCTAGTCATCATGGCCTTCCCAGACTCTCAAATTAATTTTTTTGAAATCAAGGAGTTTGCCAGACAATCTGTATTTCACCTATTTACAGTATTACCTGAAAATTCCCAAAGCAGGAAGGCGGAGCAGTCCTAGGACTCACTTTGTTACATTTTATATTTTTCCATCTCTTTCTTATTCATGGTCCTCAGGTTTCTGATATGCATTTTCTTATAAACCATCATTTTATACAATTGTTTTCTCCATGTCTTCCTGTTTTCTGAACAGGTAAGGTGATGAATAAGTTAGCCTTCTGCTCCATCTTGTCCTGAAGTAAATGTCCAAGTGTCTGAACCATAGTAATTTTAAGTTAACAATTCTAAGTCCACCTGAAAATCTTTAGAAAAAAAATGTAATATTTATTCAAGGTGCTATTCAGACTTCTCTACAAAATGGAACTTACATTTTAAGGATTCATTTTAATTGATATGACTTGTACACTAATCCTGTAAAATGGCTATATATTTCTGTATCACAGAGACAATTTAAACACTGCTTAATAAATATAAACTTAATATGCCTCAGAACACAATATTCTTTGTTTGCTCTATAGGAGGTTAGCTAGAAGGAGATTTTTCTATGAAATCAAAGCTCTAAACTGGACATGATGCCAAATCAAAATAGAACTGAAGAATATACTCCCCTGAAAATATAGGAATACAGGAAATACAGAATACAGGAAAGCCTATATTCTCTAGAAATTTACCTACATACACTTCGTGATATATTTTTTCATAAGTTAAAGACACATTTTATTTTATATTATCAGCAAGTATATTATGTAATTTAACAATTGACTTTCAAATAAATCCCTTGACAAAATCAACAGCATAGGAGTTAGTTCAGTCATTGAAAATAAACCCTATTTTCTGGCTGTTCTATATTACATTAAACTCATTAATTGTATTTTATTACTGAAATACCAGAAGTAATCATATTTATTATTTTTGAGAGCAAAATCAAAACTTTGCTAAAGGGCTTTCTGGTTCATATAAAAATAATTTTTTCAGGATAAGTCTAGTGTTTTAAATTTTTTTTTGAAAATCTATTATCTGAATAAGATGAATTGTATAACATTATCAAAAAGAATTGTAGGTTAGCCTGTACATTCCACTCTTCAACTGTGATGGATTACCAAGGGAAAGTGGTCATATTATATTTTCTATTAGAAAACAAAATGGGGTAATTCATCACCTTTCCAGTACAACAGTCAATTAATAACTATATTAATAAACCAGTGGTAATACAATAGCTAACACTTATTCCATGCTTATTACAGCCAGGTACTCTTTTAAGTACTGTACATATATCAATTCACTTATCCCCAAAACATCCATGTAATAGGTACTAGTATGCTTGTTTTACAGATATTTTTAAAAATGAGGCACAAAAATGTTTACTGATTTTTGCAGGACCATGCAGAAATAAGATACCAAATTTGACAATCTTAATACAAGTTATAGTGAAAGAGATTGATAAAATCAGGTTTAGAAGTTGGACTTATTGCTTACTTGTTGTGTGGATTTTGGCAGGTTGTTGATATTTTTCTATTTATTTACATCTCTAAAATGGCAATAATAATCAACTTACTATGTTTTGTTTTAAATATGATAATACATAAAAGTGTTTAACACAATATCAGACCCCATATTGACTCTTTGATCCCAAGGGTGTTTCTGATTATCATATTTTACTTTTGATCATATATATACTACTAGAAATTTGAATTTTTAAAACATTCTAGCAAGAATGATGAAATAAAAAATATATAAATGAGCAAGAGAAATTGACACTGTGACTTTATATTCCTCTTAGCACTATGGTACCCAGGCTATGTATCCATTAAACAAATAGTTTAGCTGTTTCAATTTGCAGCAGCTCATATATTTAACTTTTACAGAGCTATTAATGAATTGTAAGGATAAAATTTGCATTCAGACACCTGAGATTCCAAATAGTTTCTAGTATTTAGGTCAAAGACATCAAGGAACAATTTATTGAAAATGCTTCCATGCTCTTAAAAGTCTTGAGCATAGGATCAGTTTAAACTTGGAAGTTTTATCAAGGAAAAAAATGTTTTTAGTTGAATTTATTGGTACTGAGGAGTTAAAGATTTTCTTTGTGTGTGTCTATATGTGTGAGAGATGTTCATGATACAGAAGAGAAAGAAGAGGAGAGAAGAGGAACTTGTGCATGTGTATAAGAGGAAAGTAGAAATGTTGATATCATATATGCAGAATCATTGTATGTGGGTGCATGTAATATAATGCTATGGTTTTCATTTTGTTGCTTCATCTATTTTATCATGTTCCATGGAATAAATAAACTTGCATTCATACTTACTCAGAATGTTGTTTGCTAAATATTTTGCTTTTTACATTTTGAGGACAGGGTTTGCTCTTCCCCCACCCTAATGTGTAACCTTCCCCAAAGCATAAAGCCTGTATAGTTTTTCATAGACTCAGCTATGTTTTCCACATCAGGAATGTGTCAAGGAGCTACCAAATACATTTTGTGGAATAAATAAATAAAATTAATCATCCATAAAGTTTTTTCCTTTAATTTAAATTAAATGCTGGTTTGGAAAGTGGGTAACAACACCAAGTAATTTTATCTCTATTAAATTTATTTAAATTAGTCTGATAAGCTCAAATACAAATGAAATTGTACTTAAGTAGTAAACTCTCTTAATACATACAAAGTGTATAAAGTTTTAAAATTTATAAAATGTATATCTTTATATAGAATTTAATCCTCCAAAAATAAGGGTAGGCACAATTCTTCAGGGAAATGCTCATTATAAATATGATTCTTCCCTTCTACAGCAGTTTCTTGCAGTAAATTCTGATATGTTAACTTAGAATTAGGAATAGACAGCTTTTATACTTTTGAAATCCTATATTTTAAAAATGGAGATCAGATCTTTTAAATGTCATTAGGTATAAGAATTTTGCTTTTTAACAAAATCCGTTAAACATAGATTATAATATCCACTTCTAAAATCAGATTTATAATGGCTACTGAAAAAACATATTCTCCTCTCAACTCTGATCAGAAGTCAAGATTTTTAAAAGAAATGTTTTTGTAGTGAACTAGAGGAGATAGAATAAATAGTAAAATTGGTGACACTTGAAATTAGTTGACTCCACAGCAAAATCAAGTGGCTATTCAGTTTGCCATTCAATCTTTAGTTGCATTTTAAGAATAAAAGGTACAACTATTTCAGAAGATAAATATATGGATTGCAGTAAAACCTTCCTCAAATATCCTATCACAACTTAAACACCTCTTTTTCTCTAGACCATGTAATATATTCATTATTATTTCAATATAAACTTTCCAATTCCCTTCATTCCACACCATAATAAAAACATATTAAAACATACATTAATATAAGTAGTAACTGCTCATAGACAAAGATGTACACACACTGAAGATGAAAGAATGGGAAAAGATACACCTTGGAAATGGTAGCTGACAGCAAGCAGGGGTAGCTATTCTCATATAAGATAAAAGGAATTTCAAGCCAAAATTAATCAGAAGAGAAAAAGTAGATCACTTCATACTGGTAAAGGGAATCATAAAATGACAAGATATAATGATTTCAAATATTTATGTTCAAACAATGGTGTATTGTATACATAAAACAAACTATTTTCAATATAAAAATGAAACAAGCTGAGTGATTTCAACACAACCTCTCACCACTAGATAATGGTCATTCAGGCATAAATTAAAAATTCTTCAGTAGTAACATTATTAATCTACTGGACATAACAAACATCTATAAAGTATTTAATTCATTAATAACTGAAGTAACATTCTTCTCAGCAGCATATTAAACATTTTCTAAAGTAGATGCTATTTTATGTCACAAAACAAATCTTAGCAAATAAAAAATAGATATAATTCCTGGAATTCTATCAGATTATAATGGAACAAAATTAGAAATCAAATATAAGACCAAACTGAAAATATGCTAATACCTTGAGATTAAATAAAACCCTTGAATGATGAACAGAGAGAAGAAGAAATGAGCGGAGAAGTAAAAAAAATCTTATAAACAAATAAAAATAGTAACAAAACACACCAAAGTCTATGGGACAGTATGAATACAGTTCTAAGAAGAAAGCACTGAATTCCTAAATTCAAGAAACAGAAAGATACCAAATAAATAATATAATACTACATCTCAAGTGCCTAGACAGAGAAGAATAAACTAACACCAAATTTTGAAGAAGACAGAAAAATATAAAAATCAGAGCAGAAATCAATAAAATTAAAAAAATTTAAAAAAATAATAGATCAGAGCAATAAAAGCTGGTTTCTTGAAAGGATAAACCCCCAGCCAAAATACTCAAAATAATCAGAGAGAAGACACTTATTAATTAAATTAGAGATGAAAAGGGGAATACCACCAGAGACACTACTGAAATCCAGGGTAGTGTCAGAACCTATTTTGAAAACCTATACTCCAATAAGTTAGAATATCTTAAATATCTTCAGAAATTCCTAGAGACATATGCTATACCCAAATTGATCCATGAGGATACAGAAAACATAAACACAGACCAATAATTAATGAAACTGGAGTAGCTATTAAAGTCCTTTCAGCAACAACAATAACAATTAAAAGCCCAGGACCAGATAGATTCTCAGCAGAATTCTTCCAGACCTTTAGGAAGAACTAATACCAACCCTTCTCAAATTATTCCATGAAATATAAAAGAAGGAACATTGCCAAATTAATTCTATGAAGCCAGGACCAAAACCCCAAATCAAGGAAAAAAAATTTCTAGTCAATATTCTTGATGAACGTAGATACAAAAATTTTTAATGAAATATTGGCAAAGTGCATTAAAAACACATTAAGAAGACAGTGCACCATTATCAAGTTTTATCCCAGGGATGCTAGGTTGGTTCAGCATATACAGCACAATAAGTGCAATTCACAACATATATATAATGTTAAAGTCAAGAATCATTCATGTTTAAAACAACAGAGAAACTAGGGATAGAAGGAACTTACTTCAACATAATAAGGGCTATATATCACAAAGCCAAGTGCAACACCATATTGAGCAGAAAAAAAATTAAAAGATTTCCTCTAAATTCCAGAAAAAGTCAAGGATGTTCACTGGCACCACTGGTAAGTCAGTAAAATTCTTGGAAATCTTGTCAGAGCAATTAGACAAGAGATGGGAATCAAAGCAGTACAAATAGGAAAAAAGGAAATCAAATTATTTCTGTTTACTGATAACATAATCTATGGACATGAAAGGCATTTACAATTAAAACTATATAACAATGAGGAAAGAATTTGAAGACTTTAGAAGGTGAAAAGAACTCCCACATTCTTGGATAGGCATGGCCATGTTACCAAGAGGTATATACAAACTAAATGCAATCCTCATCAATATATCTATGACATTCTTCACAGAATTGGAAAAAAAAATCTTAAATACATTTGGCAGAACAAGAGACACAGAATAGCAAAAGCAATACTGAGCAAGAAGAGGATGCTTGAGGTACTACAATACTTGATCTCAATTTATACTACAGAGCAATAGTAACAAAAATAACATGTTGTTCACATCAAAACACACATGAAAATCAATGGAATAGAAGACAGAGACAAATCCACTTAGATATCATCATCTAACACTCAACAAAGATGTTAAAACATGTTTTCGAAAATGTACACTTTAAAACAATATATGGTACTGGGAAAAATGAATGTCCATACATTTAATGGCTTTTGTGAACTATAGTTTTAGTCTGCAATTTTGTCATGTGGCCATGGCCACTGAAGTCCTTCTTTTCTCTCAGTACACAGACAGTGATTTGACAGAAATACCCTAAATAGCTGAAATGCTTCCCCCAAATCATTTGGAGTTTGATAAGTTTCCCTTATTGTATGTGTTGGAGCACATCTTTATCACAGCTTATAAATTAACAACTCTGCCTTAAACTAACCTTCCTGTTTTTACCAAGATCGAAGCAATACAGAAGTGAGAGATCAACTTTTTTCCTTTCTTCTGAGTTTTCCTCAGGTCACAGGCATGTGGGCAGATTTTTATGTATTCAAGAATATACTGGAAGTTTCCCAAGCCATTATATTCTGAAACATCTTATTCCATGGATGTTTCTTCCAAGCTTTTTGGTTAGTCTATGTTTTTCTCTTCATATGTTACTCCAGAGTGCAGCTACTAATATATTTACCTGAATGCATTTTTGAAAAAAAAAAAACACACCCCCAGATTGCTACCTAATCACTCAGAGTTTCCATTTAGGCAAGTCCTTTGAGCTCTTTATTCTGATTTAGGTTAGGTGCCCATCAAAAGCTCATGTGTGAGAAAAGACAAGAAAGTTTAGACAAAATGATCAGATTATAAGAGGTTTGACCTAATCAGTGAATTAATCCACTAACAGGCATTAACTTGGTGGTAACTAAAGGCAGTGTGTTGCTGGAGGAGGTGTGCTCCAGTGGGTATGCCTTTAGGGTTTATAGTTTGTCTTTGTTTAGGGAGCTTGCTGTCTTTGTGCTTCTTGGTGCAATGTCCTGAACCACTTTTCTCTACCACACTCTTCCACCATAATGTTCTACCTCATTTCAAGCTCTAAGTAATGGAGCCAGCTTGCTGTGGACTGAGACCTCTAGAACCATAAGCCCCCAAATAAACCTTCTGTCCTCTAATTGTTCTTGTCAGGTGTTTTGGTCACAGAAAAGAAAAAAAACTGACTAAAATACTGGTCAACCAGAGAACCACCTCACAGGTTAAAAAAAAAAAATCAACCTCAATACTTTGTGAATCCTGTTCATTCTTCTTCCTCTGGCACTGATCTTTATCAAAAATACATTCTATTATCTTCAAAGTGACAGTGAAGTAAAGCAGGAAAAGAAAAAAGACTAAATTAAATGCCACAAAGCTCTCTTTTGGCCAATTTTCAGTCCTATATTCTTGAGTAAGTGTTCCCTTATTTGCTATAATTTTTGTTTTCTTTCCAGAGTTCTGAGAAAGTGAGTTCTGACAGTATTTTCTTATAGTTTTATCATTGTTTTATAAATAACTATACTTTGACTTTCCTTAATCTGCATTTTAACTAACATTTCATTACTGTTTAAAGTCATCTCCTTATACCTCTTACATATTTCTTGCAATGTGTTATTATGTAGCTTATTGTTTTCACTCCTTTGTAAGATTAATATTTTATATTATTTCCTGGCATGTAATTTACTTATTCTATAATTCATTGGTTATCATTCACAACTTTTGCCAGGCATTATTTAGCAATGTGAGGAGACAATTTTGGTGGTCACAAGTGGCATGGGAGCACTACTGGTGTCTAGAAACTAAGTTGATTTAAATAATTCTACATACACAGAAAACCTCCCACCATCCACAATCAAATACCATTGCTGCTAGCATTGCTAAGATATGCTGTAATATTTTGTAAATCATTTGCAGCCGATTCCCTGAAATTTCTCATGTATTTCCTCTGCAAATAATATTAATTTTCCTTTTCCAGTGTAACTCTTTATATCATTTTAGTATGTACATAACACAAAAAAAATCTATATTGACATTGTTGACTTGTTTCTGAGTTTAATAGGAATATTAGAATTTTTCTATTATGCATGCCTATGGTACTTTTGCCTTTTATTTCAACTTTTTTATCCACTTAATTTTCCATTTGTCACTGCTGTATAGAATATGGATAAATTTTGTCTTGTGGTTCTGCCGCAGTCCGGCTGGGCAAAATAACCGGGAGGTGACAAGCAACTTGAAGGTTGAAGCAGGAACTGGTTTATTGCGGGGAAACTAAGCAGGAACTGAGCGGGAACTCAAGGTAGCGGGCACCCAAGGTAGCAGGAGCTGCTTTATTGCAGAACAACAGAGGTATATATACCTAACTGATTACACACAGCTTGACTCAATTAGCATCATCTAGATACAGCAGTCAGCCAATAAGGATCCTCACCATCTTAATGGCTCAGTGGCATGGCCTCACAAACCACTCCTCCTGGCAATCTGCCAGGCGCCATCTTGACTTGATTTGCGGTCCCCAACATGGTTCAATTTAAATGATATTTCTCTTAAGAGGTGATATTTCCATGTTTGTATTTATTAATGTTTGTCTTAGTCATTTCAATATGCTCTATTTCAATTTTTTTTTAATTTTTTTCTTCACCTTATTTTGTATTTGGTGAGGGTTTTTTTTGTATTTTACACATTTTCCTTTAAACAATATCAAGACATATGTTTTGAATTTTGTTTATAAAACATCACTTTTATAATTTTAATATTAATACTCTATGAGAAACTTCCTATATCATCAATAATAACAGCAGAATTATAACTTTCTTTTTTTCATTTTTATCTCTTTCTTTTTTCATTTTTATCTCTTCCTCAGTACATGATTTAAATATTTTTGGATTCTCACATGTTCACCTTTATATCATTATATATGTAATGTATTAGTTGATTATTGGTTTAATTTTTTTTACACTGAGGCTAAAAGAGTTTAAAAAATTTGTTTTCCCTTATATTTTTTCTTTCAGACAGCAAACCAAACTAACATTTTCTATTCATACTATTGCTATGTGATGATAATTTATAATATTTAAATTCTGCTTTAAATCATAATTCTGTGTTTAGTTTTAGACCTATCACTAAATAAATTGAAAGCTCACCATCTCTTTGCTTAACAAGTATTCTTTTTCATCCTTTCCTTGTCTGAAATTTTTCCTCTATTCCTTAAGTTTAATAAGATAAACAAGAACTATACTCCATCAGTTTTCATGAATTCAAAAATCATAGTCTGTCGCTATTGTATATGTAGTTAAATTTGTGTACGAATAAAATTTTGAATTATGTTTTCCTTTTTTGAAAATTCTCTGGGAATTTTCTGTTAGCTTCTAGAATTGCCAAATGTTGTGGGAAATTTTGAGACTTGTCTGACTTATTTCTTTTCTACATAACTTGATCTTTTGTTTGGATGCCTGAAGATCTTCCTTCATATTTGAATCCTTAATGTTTACTAGGATGTGTTTTGTTATTGACTGTTGTGTGTCACTTGCTTCTCCAAGTGACACACAACAGTCACAACTTGCTTGTTATTATTTCCAGAAATGTTTAATAAATACAACTTGGAACACTGATTTTGCATTCCATTCAATTATTTCCTTCAATGACAACAGTTCTGCAGAGGTTGACTATTTGTCATGTTTTCATTGTTTATTATTATTTAAAATAAATATATTGTAACTCTGTCCATGTCCATGCTTTTTAAATAATGTTTCTCATTACTATTTTCCACATTGTTTATTGTGTTTTTATTATTTTGCATTATTTCAAATATAAATCAACTTTGCTTTCTATTTATTCCTTGAGGTCTTCTAGCTTCTGTTTCTCCTTTGGAGCTCCTATTGTAAATACATGATTATCTAATTGTGTTAATTGAATTTCAAAAATATAGTTATGCCATCTGTTACTTCACAATATTTTCTTGTATTTTTCACCTATCATTTGTTTCCTTGGGATTTTTGTCATTATATCTGTCTCATGGTGTATTTTTAGAGAAATTGTTCTGAATCATTATTAGAGATTTTTTAAATAACCTAAATATCCATGGGTCAGAAATTTACAGGGGATTTATATAAAGAAGTGTCTAATCCAGTGTTTTTCACTCATGACACAGAGTTCTATGTAAGTTATTTAGCAACTTAACTTCTCAACTAAACAAACATACACTGCATCCCCTTTAATATTTCAGTTTGGTTTCTTTATCAATATAAGAACTATGAGAAATTACTTTAGAAAGGCAAATATGGCCATTTACAAACAATAGATTTTGTTTTTGCCCTTCATGGTGTGTCACACATGTTGGTAATTTTAACTCTGTTACCTTGAAATTTATATCTTCAGACTTTCTTCCTACATATATTTCTAGATGTATTCTCAGTTTTTATGTACTTGGCAGGTCTTCCCAACATACTGTGGCAGAGACTTACAGATGTCATAATTCTACTAAAATTTACACTTAAAAAAACAGGAATCTTGTTTTGGAATCACATTTGTTACTTTTTGAAAATTCTATACTTTTGTAAAACCATTCACCTTTCCATTTTAAAGTAATTCTCATTTGTCTCTCTAAGTATCTATAAAAAATACTGAGTAACTAATTTGAAATGAAGCTTCTTGATTGTTTTAATGTTCATTTTTAACATGTAAGAGTTTAAGCTTCCTCAAACTTACCTAAATATTCTTGGATCATTAAGGGATATGTAGTTGTGCAAATTATAAATGACCTTTTCATCACTGTAGATGACTTGGAACATCAGCTACAAACACTTGCTTTTTTTCCTTCTTAATGCTGTCAAACAGAATTGTCTAAATGTCTGTCATCTACAGGTTCATAATGAACTCTGTGTGCTATAAACATTGGGTCAAATCAGTTCATTAGCAGCTTTACCAATTGCTTCCTTTTTTCATTGTTTCTTTCCATCACTGCTGCCAGCTGTGGTCTAGCTCCAAAATGTCATATAACAACATAAAGCAACTTGGAAGGCAGAGGGATTTTTAACAGATTTTTTTCCTTTAATACTCCAAATGGAGTCCTACTGCCAGTAACTATTTGTGGAGTGGCCTACCTATAACACTGGGAAGATGAATGTGCGATTATAGACAGATAAAGACAGATGAATATGTACATAAATACATACATAGAAACAGATACATAGATGTAATAATATAAATAAATAGAATTATGAGTATGAATATACAAATATGACAACAAACATAAAACTTATATCTATAAGAAGTCACTACTTTATTCATTGTTTAATATCTAAGAGGCTTATTTACTGTAATAGCAGGAATATAGAAATAATATAATATATAGTACATAATATATAATAATATAAACAACATAAAATATAATAAAGTTTTCTAGGGTCAGATAATAAAAATTCATGTGCACTATATAACTCAGCACTGAATTAAAACACTTGAGACAGCTATAGGCAATGGTATATGGGTTATTTTCAAAATAAAAAGTAAATAGTTTAAGTATTATTTCCAAAGACATTCATCAAGGTGTTGTTTATAAAACATGCAATCAGAAAAGATAAAGTGAATTAAAGACATCATTACATATCTATCAAATTATATTTATACAATGTTCTAATATCTGGTGAAATGTTTGCTACAGTAAGTTTAAAGAAGCTAATTGCAGAGTGCAAATGGACTAGTGGTGGTAGTGTTATTACTACTAGTAGGAGAAACAGAAGCAATTAATATTGATTGAGTTTTTACTAAAAGCCTGGTACTGTATAAAGAAGGTCATATAAACAATCTCTTCAATCTTCATAATAACATGGAGAAGTGTGTGTGATATATTCAAATTTTACAGATAAGAAATATTCACCACCATGCAACTAAGTAAAATAAAATGAAATATATAAAATATGTGTATATAAACATGATGCAAAAATTAAGATGCTAAATAGCTGTCCATGTTTACTGGGGCTATATATAATTTTGCCTTTTATCATTTTTCTATGATTTACAAATTTTCATATGGAATATATATTAGATTTATATTTGAAAATGAGGTTTAAAAGAAATAACAGTTCAGACAGGTATTAAAAAACCTAATTATCAAGGGAATAAGTTGTACTTCAGGTGTTAAAACAGTTTGAAAATGATAAATATGCTATATTAAGTATCAACTAGAAAAGTATTGTGAATTTAATGAGTTTCAAGCAGTTTAACAATCATTAACACACACCCAATTCATAAGCATGTAGAAGCAATCTGTAAGTAGAAGTTTATAAGTAACAGGATCAAATTTAAATATTTATAAAATGTGATGAATTCACAGCTTTCCACAAAATCAAGCATTATCTCTACATACTTTGTTTACATTGCATTGTATATATAATCATATTGTTATATATATGCATTTACCTCCAGCAAAAATAGAAGCTTAAAAAATTAATTTGTAACTTTTATATAATATTTTAAAGGAGTGACAAGTTTAGAGTCAACATAGGTAAAAGAATTGATAGACATTTATATTTATATAATGACTATTTCTCTATGATACCAAACACAAGATTGCTGCCATAGAGTTTGAGAATGCAATGGCAGAATACCTATGTACTAGAAACTGCTATTTTTAAAAGGGTCTTCTTTTTCCACAGATGTCTCATATGAGTTGATCCAAACTCTGAACACGTTGGAAAGGAGCTGGGCAGCAATTCCCAATCCCCTCACAACATAGAGAAAAAAAGTGAAGAAACAACAGATATAAGAGAACCTGGATTAGAGGAACTGTGGAGAGCCACATCAACAAATGTTTTACTTTTCAGAAGGTTGAATGGTATATGTCTTGACTGGGAAGTGATTCTAGTAAATAGGATTCAGCAGCACCTCTCAAAGTGGACCTGATACTGAAATCAATAGAGACAACACACTGAGTTGAACAATTAACACAGGGATATTCATCCAATACAGGGCTCATAACAGAAAGAAGCTCATGAAATAGTCCCTTGCTTAAAAGAAGAAGAAATAGCCATACCAATGAATGGGTAGAAATACAAGAAATATTTTTTTAAAAAAATGGAACAAATCACCTCAAATGGACCATAACACTTCAACAACTGACTCCTTTAACATCACAGTGGAGGAAATGTCAGAGAAAAAAAAATTTAAAAATTTATAGTTAAAATGTTCAATGAAGATATAAGGAGTGAAATTAGAGAAAATATAAAAGAAGTGAAATATCACTTCAATTAAGAGACAGAATTTCTGTAAAAAGAATCAAATGAAAAATTTGGAAATGTCAGATTAGATAAACCAAATAAAAAATTCAATGGAAAGCAATCAATATATTAGACTACTTTGAAAATAGATTTGCAGGCCATGAAGACAAATCATATAATATGAAAAATAAAATTGATCATAAAGAAAGATGCTGATCAACCAGGATCAGAATATTTAAGAAATTTGGATAACACCAAAAGGCCAAATTTAAGAATCATTTGAGTATATGAAGGTTCTGAAATACACACTAAATAGCTGCATTATCTTTTCAAAAAAATAATGTAAAATTTTTCAAACCTTAAGAGTGAGATGGAGGGGCTGGGGTTATAGCTCAGTGGTAGAGCACTTACCTTGCATGTGTGAGGCTCTGGATTCAAGCCTCAGCACCAGATAAAAATAAATAAACAAAATAATGGTATTGTGTCCATTTACAACTGAAAATAAATTTAAGAAGAGTGAGGTGGAAATTAAAACATGAGAAGCATATAGGACAAATGAAAAATCACAATAGATCCATTCCAAGATACATTATAATGAAAATTTCTAATATACAGATTAAGGATAGAATTCTAAAAGCTATAAGAGATATATGGCTGGTCCCAAATGGAGGTAAAACAATTCCGATTCCAACTTATTTTTCAACCCAGAATTTAAAGAATAGAGGCATGGAATAATATATACAATGCTCTAAAATAAAACAGATGTTATCCAAGATTACTATACCCAGCAAAATTAAACTTCAGAATTAAAAATGGAATAAAAATCTTCCATGACAAACAGATAGTAAAAGAATTCATAACCACAAAGACTGAACTACAAAATATACTCATTGAAAGATTTCATGAAGAAAATAAGAAATTAAAATGAAAATCAGTGGTATGCATAACACTAGAAGAAAAAAATTAAAGGAGAACTAAATCTGAATTGAATGTCAGAAATAAACCAAAATGGAAGAAAATAATAATAATTTTTCTATAATAACATTGAAGTAAATGGTTTAAACTCCTCAATCAAAAAAATATATATTGGCAAATTAGATTAAAATACAAGACCCAACAATATGTTGTTTATAAGAATCTTGCCATACAGGCAAAGGCATCTACAGACTAAGACTGAAAGGATGAGAAAAGATACCATGTAAATTTTACCCATAAACAAACAGGGGCAACCTTTCTTTTGTCAGACAGAATGAATATCCAACAAAAATGAATCAGAAGAGAAAAAAGTCATAGCATACTGACTGAGGGAATCATTGAACAACAAGATATAATGATTTTAAATATATATGCTTCAAACAATAGTACATCTACATACATAAAACAAATTCTTCTCATATTAAGAATCAAATAGACCACAGTACAATAATATTGGGGGACTTCAACACAACTCTATCACCCCTAGATAGATCATCCCGGCAAAAACTGAACTAAGTAAAGATTCTTCAGATCTAACATAGACTATTAACTCAATTGATCTGACAGATATCTATAGAATAGGTTATCCATTAATGGCTGAATTCATCTTTTTCTTAGCAGTACATGGAACATTTTCTAAAATAGATTATATCTTAGGTCACAAAGAAAATCTTAGCACATAAAAAAAAGATAATTCCTTGTATCCTATCTGATCACAATGGAGTGAAATTTTAAGTCAATGACAAGAGACAAAACAGTAACCACTATAAAACTTGGAGACTAAATAATATGCTTTTGAATGATTAAATAGCAGAGAAAAACAGGGTAGATATATACAAAATCTTACAAACAAATGAGAATAGTGATACAATATGTCAAAATCTCTGGGATGATATGAAGGCAGTTTGAAGAGAAAAATTCATAGCACTGAGTTTATACATTAAAAAATGTAAAAAAGAAAGAAATAGAAAGCAAATAAATATCCTACCATTACACCCAAAGGCCATAGAAAAAAGAACAAATGAGGCTGGGGATATAGTTCAATTGGTAGAGTGCTTGTCTTGCATGCACAAGTCCATGGGTTCAATCCCCAGCACAACCAAAAAAAAAAAAAAAAACAACACCACCAAGATCAGTAGAAGAGAGAAAATCATTAAAATCAAAGTCATAATGAATGAAATAGAGGATAAAAATCAATCCAAAGGATCAATGAAACAAAGAGTTGATTTTCTGAAAGAGTAAACATAATTGATAAATGCATAGTCAAATTAATGGAAATAAAGAGAAGTTTCAAATAAATAAAACTAGATATGATAAAGGAAATATCAACAAAGTCACCACTGAAATTGAGAGGATCATCTGAAATTATTTCAAAAATTTATATTCCAATAAGCTAGAAATTCTTGCAGATATTGATAAATTCTTAGAAGCATATGAGCTACCCAAATCTAACCACCAGATGTACAGATTTAAACAGATCAATATCAAGTAATAAAATTGAAGTAGTTATCAAAAACTTTCCAGCAAAGAAAAGTCTGGGACAGATGGATTCTCAGTAAAGTTCTATCAGACCTTTAAAGAAGAACAAATGCCAGTACTCCTCAAATTATCCAATGAAATAGCAAAGGAGAAAACACTGCCAAACTCATTCTGTGAAGCCAGTGTCAGACTGATTCCAAAACCAGACAAAGACACAAAAAGGAAAGAAAACTTCAAACCAACATCTTTGATAAACATAGATGTAAAAATTCTTAATAAAATATGTACAAAACACATTTTTTAATGCACCATCATCAAATGGGTTTCATTACCAGGATGCAAAGGTGGTTCAACATATGAGAATCAATAAATGTATTTCACCGCATAAACAGACTTGAAAACAAGAGTCACATGATTATATCAATAGATGCAGAAAAGGGATTTGACAAAATTTAGCATTGTTCATATTTAACACTCTAGAAAAACTAGGGATAGAAGGAATGGATCTCAACATTGCAAAGGCTATAAATTGCAAACCCAAAGCCAATATCATATTGAATGGAGAAAAACTGAAAGCATTTCCACTAAAAACAGGAACAAAGCAAGAATGTCCACTCTCACCATTCTTATACTCTTATTCAATATAGACTAAAAACAAAACAAAACAAAAAACCCTACCAGAAGACTTCTAAAGCTTATAAACAATTACAGTAAAGTAACAGGATAAAAAAAACCACATGAACCAATCACTTTCCTATATTCCAAAAATGAGCTTGCTGAAAAAGAAATGATGGAAACTGTTCTATTCTCAATAACTTCAAAAAAAATAAAATACTTAGGGGTTAACCCAAAGAAAATGTCAAGCACCTCTACAGAACATATAAGAAATAAGTTTTTTTTTTTAATTAGAAGATGGAAAGATTTCCCATGTTCTTGGATAGGCAGAATCAATATTATTAAAATACCTACTACCAAAAGCATTTTACAGAATCAATGCAATATCCACTAGATTAACAATGGCATTCTTCAAAGAACTAGAAAAATTAATTCTAAAATTAATTTGGAGTAATAAGATACCTAAAATGCCCAAAGCAATCTTGAGCAAAAAGAGTGGTGGTAGAGGCATCACAGTAGGAGACTTCACAATGTACCTCAGAGCTAAAGTATCAAAAATTTCATGGTACCGGCACCAAAACAGATCTGAAGGCCAACAAAATAGAAGGCACAGAGACAAACTCACATAAATACAATTATCTGACACTAGATAAAGGTATTAAAATATACATTGGAGAAAAGATGGGTTTTTTTTAACAATTGGTGCTGGAAGGACTGGAAATGTATTTGTACAAGAATGAAACTTGACTTCTATCTCTCAGCCTGCACAAAAATTAAGTGAAATTGGGTCAGAGACCTGAGACTCAGAGACTTGCAACTGCTAGAAGAAAATGTAGGTGCAACATTTCAATATGTTGGCACAGAAACAAATTTCCTTAATAAGGCTCCTAAAGCAAAAGATATAAAAGAAAAATCAATAAGTGGGAAGGCATCAAATTAAAAAGCTTCTGCACAGCAAAGGAAACAATAAAGAATGTAAAGAGAGAGCCTACAAAATGGAAGAAGACCTTTGTTATCTGCTCCTGACACTGGGTGTTAACATACAGAATATGAAACTTAAAACAAATATATGTAAAACTATATTTAAAATTTTGCACACACACACAAACACACATGCACGCACACACACAGACAAATTAACAAATGGGCAAAAGAACTAAACAGACACTTCTCAAAAGTAGAAATACAAATGATCAACAAATATATGAAAAAAATGCTCAACATCTGTAGCAACCAGGGAAATGCAAATCAAAACTAAACTGAGATTTCAATCCACTCTAGTTAGAATGACAATTATCAAGAATACAAATAATAATAAGTGCCGTAATGATGTGGGGGGAAAGGAACAATCATACATTGTTGGTGGGGCTGCAAATTAGTGCAAACATGCTGGAAAGCAGTATGGAGATTTCTTAAAGAATGAGCTATGGAACCACCATTATGATCTAACTATCCCACTTCTTGGTATATATACAAAGTTCTAATATACTGACCAGAAACATCAATATTTACAGCAGCACAATTCATAGTAGTCAAGCTTTGAAATCAACCGAAGCATCCTTCAACTGATGAACGATAAAGACAATAAAGAAAATGCCCTACATATACACAGTGGAGTATTACTTAGACATAGAGAAGAATTAAACTGTGGCATTTCCTGGTTAATGGATGGAACTGAGGATGATCATTCTAAGTGAAATAAGCTAGACACAGAAATTCAAAGTCAAATGTTTTCTCTGGTATATGAAAGATGGTTTAAAATAAAGAGGGGAAAAAACAGAGGCATAGAGAGAAAGGGAAGAGGGGGTGGGATTCCATTATCAAAGAAGCAAGACTGATAGGCTAGATGAAGGGAAATTAGGGAGAAGGAGAAGAGACAGAATACAGGAAGAACAGAGGAATGAAACTAAATTCCCTATGTACATACATGAATGTACTACAGTGATTCACCATTATGTACATCCACAAGACAGTAGCCAAAAAACTCTAAAATTAAATAAGAAAAAGACCATTAGAGTAGAGATAAGGCAACAGGAAGGGGGAATAAAAGAGAAAAGGGGAAAACAATAGCCACTGAATTTGAACAAATTATATTCCATGCTTTTATAATCATGTTAAAATGAATCATAATGTTATATATAACCAAGAAGAAACAATTAAAAAATCTGAAAAATGTAGTTATTTGGTAGTACTGTTAGTTTTGGTGAATGAGTTTGTATTTCTCACCATTATTTTTGTTTTCAACTAATTTCTCCTTAGTTTTCAATTGCATAGAAATATAGGTATTTGCTTCTATACTATGAAAATGTGCCAAGATATACCTTTTACATAAATATCAGTATCTTAGTTTGAGCTTTAGGAATTAAAATTAAATTTCCATTAAACTTAGTACCTAAAAATAGAGAGAGGTATTTGGGTTGACTTAGTTTTGACTGAAAAAGTCATAACTATGTTCTAATTTAAAAATAAAATACTCATTTGGTTTGCTCATAAAAAAACAGAATAGATCCAGAGGATTTATAAGGTTTTTACTCCCACTTCTTGTTTAATATTAGGAGTGGTTATGGTATGCTATTGAACTGTAGCATTATTATAGATAATGATTATATACTGCATATTTCACAAACTATATTAAAAGTTTTTGCCACAAAGAAAAAAGTGTTTGAAGATATAGATATATTTCAATTGATTTAAATATTACATAATATATACATCTATTGAACCAGCATATGAGTATGTATAATTTTATGTTTTTTTTACATAACAGGTAAAAATACATTTAACTTAAATAATAAACAAATAAATAATAATGAGAAAAAATGGGAAGAATCCAAATACACACCCATGAAAGTGACTTATTTGTTGGGAAAAAGCTGGAAGGTATAAAAAGGAGTATGTTCTCAATATTACATTTATGAGTTTGCTTGGATGCCATCCAAAATCGTTGTAAAGATTGAACAGACCTAAATGCCAAATCCCAAAGCCATGTTCAAGTTGTTCAGCATATACTCCAGACTGAGAATCAATGTTACAAACAACTACATCTGCCAGCAGCTTTGAGAATAACTTGAAAACATGACATTTTGAATCTTAGAAATATTTTTCATGGCAATAAAGTTGGGTAAAACACAGACATTCATGTTGCATACTGCTTTATCTTATATTAGTAGCTCTGCCTTGGGTTTTCAAGGTGTCTCTAACAATCCTTCAAATATAAAGTTAGAAGTGAAACACCATGTGAACAAAACTTCTGTTTTATTTTAAAGTTGAAGATTTTGAAATGAATTGACTCATTTTCAGTGACTAAATGTTTTATTTTAAGACAATTTTAGACTTACTTGTGGTAATAACAAATAATACAGGGAGAATCCATGTGCCCTTTAATCAGTTCCTCCGAATGATAACATTTTCCAAAACTATAGCACAAGACCACAACCAGAATATTGACACTGATATAGACAAGATGCAGAATAATTCCATTGACAAAATGGTCATTTGAGTTAGTTGCTGAATTATGGTTACATCTTCTGTTTTTTGACTCCTGCTCTGTACACAATCAACAGCAACTTCTAATATGTTTTCCATCGTTATAATTTTTCATTTCAAATTACTTTCAAACAATTATCTCTATTGGATTCTCCCTTCTCCCACTCAGTCTTTTTATGTGATTAATATAAGTTACTTCTTTTCCTGAGTAAATGAATACACAGCAAATTTAATCCAGGTATTAGAAAGTGTTTCAAAACTATTAATTCAATTAATAAATATTGAGGATTATATGCAGGATGATGTTCTAAGCATTAGAAAACATGCTGAATAAGACAAATTCTCATTCCACATGAGATTTATAATAGCCAGCAGATAATTACAAAACAACCAAATTTTAAAAAAGATAAAATACAAGAATTTTAAACCCATACCAGTCCATGGTATTTTTTTTTACTTATTTACATGTATTACAGTGGAAAACAATCTACTGAATAATAAATAATAGACACTTTATTTGTTTACTTTTTATCCTCAGCACTTAGCACAATATCTGACACACAGTCGATGGCTATTTATTCAACTACTATTTGTAGATCTTACGGCATAGTCTCAGGCATGGTTCAAAGAATTGAAAATAAAAAAGTAATCAGAGTAAACTTCCTGTTCTTTTAGAGCTTACATATATTTTATGGACAATAGACTTAAAAAAAGCTTTACGTAATCTGCTACTGCTACCACTGCTATTGCCATTGATTTTTACTATACTAACATTTTTTAATATATATATATATATATATATATATATATTAGTTTTAGGTGGACACAATATCTTTATTTTGTTTTTATGTGGTGTTGAGGATCTAACTTAGTTTCTCATGTATACTAGGGAACACTCTACCACTGAGCCACAGCCCTAGCCCCTGTTATCAACATTTATTGAGCCAATGTAATAAAGTATCTGCTTTTTTGTTATAACACAAATGAGCAAGAATATTCAGTATACAGTGTTATGAATGTTAAAATTAATATTTTATGAATTTTCTCCCCTTAACCACAAATATGTTTTAACTTTCCTCCTGATAATCAATATTGTAGATATTCTCTCCCCAATAGACATGCCTAGTTAACTATAGCTCAATATTTATTCTGAGCACACAGTGGGAGTACAGGTATTTATCAAAAATTAGAGAAGTGATATTACATATTATATCAAATAAACATTTTTATTCAGCGTCAAACAAATTATATGAATCTTTGGACTGAGGTGCATCTTCAGTTTAAGCAAACTGATTTCTCTTTGCTGACTTTTTCTCTTTGTGATGATAATTTTTTACATATCTTCAATTTCCTTAATTTATCTGGGAACACGATTATCCAGGAATGAAGTGTGTGCAAAGAGCATCTGCTAAAATTATCTAATTGAACATAGAGGATCATAAGTGGATACTAAATATCAACATGTACAGACAGACATCCACGGGAGGTGTGGAGCTGCTTCTTCCTCTTTTGATAAAGTGAGAGTGCTTTCATCTAATAGTACTCCTGCTCTGAGAGTGATGTTCAAAATAATTTTGCACATAAATGGGTGCTCTTATCTGTGACTTTTCTTTCTTGACCTCACTTTTCCTATTCAGTTTGGGTGTTGGTTGTTTGTAGAAAGAATTTGTTGAAGATATTTCTCCTCTCTTTTTAACTTTTTACTTGGTAGGGAGAGAGAGATTCCAGGATCAAATAAAATCTCAAGGGAAGTCCAAGCTTCTTTTGACTGAAAGGCTCTTCAAAGCAGAACCCAGCCTGATAGGATGACATTTCTAACTTTGAATTTCTGGTGGTTGATTTTATACAGACGTAAATTTAACATTATCTGGCCTTTAAAGGAAGAGCATATGAGAGCAAGACAAAACCAAAACAAAAAGAGATAAAAGAAATAGACTTGTGGAAATGTCTGACACAAAAGGTACTGTTTTCCATCACCATAGCCACTCTCCTAATCTTAATACTGCTCCATACTTATGACTATCTCAAAAACCCCTTATTTGAAAGATAGGTTTTCATTGCCTTTCATGAAACTCCTCCTTCCTCACTTTAATTTTCTTTAGTCCATCCATACTTTACATTTTGCCTGGAATTATTATCTTCCTACTACACGATTACCACTTCTATCATGTCACTGTAAATAAAACAATCAAATGGCAATCTTGGCTATTCAGAATTATGAATACAAGTTGAAATACTGCAATATGTGTGTTTAAAGTCCCTAAGTTATTCTGAAGTATATGCAGGATTTTGTAATGTCTAGGTTACAAACCAAAATCCAACATCTATAACTTGACATCTAAAGTCCAATTTAATCCAAATTTGAAGTTATTACATTTAAGTGCAAATATATTTAGAACAGTAAACTTCATTAATTTTAATATATTCTAATTGACTCAAGTGTGAACTAGATTTCCTATCACCTATGTAAAGCAAGTGAATTTTTAATTTAGACCTAAGTTTCACAGAGGGAAAATGTAAAATGCTAAACCATCAGTTTTCCAACTACCTCACTCCAAAGACATTTTCCTCATTTATTTGAGTGCTAAAAGGCCTTTGGCTATAGCCCTCTATATAATACAAAAGTATTAAAATAATGCAATAAATGATATTGCTGCAAATAATACCTTCATTATAGGACTACTTAAAATAGAATATCTGTGACAATTTGCATCTACTCTAAGTATGTTTGTTTATTCAAAATACTTACAGGAGAAAGGAGGCTTATTATGAAAACCTCACTGCATTAAGTATAAATATATGTAACACATTTCAATGTCTGGGTAGTCCAAAGGAAGACTCTAGGCATTGAGTGAAGCAAATTATTCAAGATATTGATGATTTAGTGTGAACAAGTTTTCTTACCTCTTCAAAACTGATCTGAGTACTTCCTTAGTCATGAATCCTGAGCATTTCAGGCTTTGATGTTTAACAAACCAATACTGTCTGTGGTCTTTCAAAGCTCATGTCTTCACCAATGTCTGAATTATACAGAATTCATATTTTTAATTTTTTAATGTGTATAATTTATTCTTCACTGTGGTGTGTCATCACTTTCAGTTAAACTATCTTTAATACCAAATACTTCAGCTACATGACTTTAAGATTGGAATTTTTCTGAAAATAATATATCTGACTCCAATACTCAATAGTAATCGTATTAGTTATTTACTGCTCTGTAAAAAAACTAAATCAAAACAGAATGGTGTAAGGCAACCAGTATTTGCTATATCAACAGTTTCTATGGGTTCAAAATTTGGAAGCAGCTTAACTGAGTGTCTTTGGTTCAGGAATCCTCATGAAGTACTAATTAACCATCCTGGTTTTCCTGGGACTGGGGATGTTACCACAAGTGTGAGAATTTTTAATTTTAAAACTGTGATAGTTTCTGGAAAACGGTGACAAGTTGGACATTTCAGAATGGAGGCTTGAGATACAGAACTTCCAGTGCCAAAACCCAGTTAAGTACTGGGACTACCAGGGCAAGTAGTTCACCTTACTTATGAAATTACAATCAAGATGAGTGCTGGAGTTGTACTCATATGCAGTCTTGACTGAGCCTGGAGGAGGATGTATTTTCAAACACAATCACACAATTATTTGTAAGATTTATCAGTTCTGTACTTTGTCACCTGGACCTCTTCATATAAAAGCTTAGGATTCCTCATAACATGGCAGTAGGCCTATCCCAAAAAGAATGCTGAGAAAGAGGGAGGGAAGGAGGGAAAGAGGGAGAAAGAGAGGAAGAGAGAGGAAGAGAGAGGAGGAGAGAGAGAGAGAGAGAGAGAGAGAGAGAGAGAGAGAGAGAGAGAGAGAGGAAGATATAATGTTTTTTTCTTTATTCATTATTAGCAAGTCCAAATCATGCACAAGGATAAAAAATTAAAGTCCATTTCTTGTAGAGACAAATATCTAAGAATTTGTTGATGTATTTTGAAGTAACTAAAGAAATGACAATAAGATTTACTGAATGGTGTTTTAAAATATTAAATTAATATATGTGACAAATTTAGAACAATAGCTTAAAACACATAAAACCACTATGTAATTGTTTGATAAATTTCTCCTTTCCCTCAAATAAAAATAATAGAATTTGTTCAAGTAATGACAACCATGCTGATATGGTATATTTAAAGGATTGTTCAGAAACCTAGTTTCACAAATTTATTAGAAGTTGATATTAAAGGACAGAGAGATAATGCAAATTTGAATTATATGAACAGTTCACTGGGAGAATGTCTTATATGAAATATGGGTGGCTATCTATATTTCAAAGCAGATAACAATCAATGTTCAGATTGTATAATAACTAGATCATTCCCAAGAATGTTTAAACTTCATTTAATGCTCTGAGGTTAGGTGGCAGAACCACTGGATCATCTTGCCTTCTTTTTACTAATCTATAATCCTGCTTGATTAATTACCCCCCTTCACAATTTCTTTAAAAGCTGTAACAAACCAAAAAAAAATATTGATCTCTCCTTTATACAAATTAATTCCAAATAACACAAATGGAACCCAAAACACTTGCCAAATGCTGTGAACCTTTCTGAAAAAAGTTACCAGAATTTGCACTTAGCTAAAATTTATATGCCATAGCATGCAAATTGTGATCTCAGCAATTGTCAAACAACAAATGTGGATTCTAATACAAGACCCTTATGGCTCCTTCTTTGTTTAGGGTTATATAAATCCTCTGATATAAACTAAGAATACTATGTACTAACAACCTGTAGAATAACAAATGCCACAGATCATCTTGAGTAAAATATAATTTAAATTATGCAGGATAAATTAGATGAGTAATACAATCCATTGTGATATTGTTTATAATCCCATGTTTATGTTTATTTGGATTATGTAATTTGGTTTTATAATACCCTAATCAATTAGTTGTGTGGAAGAAAATTTGAATATTATTTTAAAACTGACAGAATGACATATTACCCGTGAAGTTGTACTTTCCCAAATTATACCTTAAGGGAAAATGCATATTCATTTATACACAGAAATAAAGACAATAAGAAGAAATAAAAAGAATTAAAAGACAATGAAATAAATACTATAAAAGGAATACTTCTCCCTTTGGCAATTTACAGTACATATTAAAAGTTTAAGTTCAAGGGGACTGGGGTTGTGGCTCAGTGGTAGAGCGCTCACTTAGCACATGCGAGGCCCTGGGCTCCATCCTCAGCACCACATAAAAATAAATAAAATAAAGGTATTGTGTCCAACTACAACTAAAAAATAAATATTAAAAAAAGTTTAAGTTCACTATGAAGAAGATTTTTTAAGTTGTTTAATGGCTAAAATAAACAAACTTTTAACACAAGGCAAAATTTTAACATATCTTTTAAAATCCAGTTTTAGAGCTATGAAACTGCAAACCAGAGAATAATTGTATTCATCAGCATAAAATATTATATTAAATATTAAATATTATTTTTGACAATGAAATGTGTTCGTTAATGATTCGTGTTTTTTGAAACTAGCTAAAATAAAACTAAGCTTATAAAATGATCCTTGTAGACCTAAACATAGGATTCTACTAGGCCCCAGTGCTTGAGTTGTAGGCAACAGTATTTGGGCTGGTTATAGGGAAGTTAACTGCCCATGAGTTACTGCATGTGGAACAACAATCAATTAACCCAGTCAAATTTTTCACTTGGGCAATTGAGAAGACAGCTTATTTCAGTTATGGCTGCCTGAAAAAAGAAGACAGAACACAATTTCCAATTTTAATAGATTGTATTGTGCATCCAAGACCAGATGATTGATAGAGTAGCCTTTAGTACATCATCATTCTTGTATGTTGTTATAATAACTCTCTGAAACTACAGCTAACCTAGTTTCCTTCTTACTTGTGACTTCAGAGAGCCAGTACATCCTTTTGCCAGATAATATGAATCCCTTTGGCATTTTATGCTCTACTAACTATCTGAAGACATTAGTTAGATACAGCCAACTAATTGTTGACAATGGTACCAAAAATATGAAATAGGGAAAGTATAGTCCTTTCAGTAAATGGTACTGGTAAATTGGATATCTCTCTGCAAAAGAATGACAATGAACCCTTAACTTACCCAATACACAAAAGTCAACTCAAAACAGATTAAACACTTAAATCTAAGACCTAAAACACTATTTTTTTAGGAAAAAACAAAGGGAAATGACCTTTATATAGATGTTACAAATGAATATCCATATATGATACCTGAAGTATAGGTAATGAAAGCAAAAATAAACTAATGCAACTATATCAAACTAAAAAGTTTCTACAATGCAAAGAAAATAATTAAAAGGAAAGGAAACCTATGGAATGGCAGAAAACATTCCCACCACACATACTCTTATTTTAGTGAGCTTCTTTTGTTGCTGTGACAAGAACAATTCTAAAAATGACAAAGTTTATTTGGAGGCTCAAGGTATCAGAGGTCTCAGTTCATAGACAAATGGGTCCATTCTTTAGGGGAATAGGTGAGGCAGAACATTATGGAGGAAGAGTGTGGTGGAGGAAAGCAGCTCATTATGTGGCACTAAAAATCAGACTCCAAGGAACAAAATATATACCCAAAGACACATCCCAGTGACTCACTTACTCTATCCATACCTTACATGCCTATATATAGTTGCCATCCAGTTAATCGCTAATAATAATAATCAGTATGAATTCACTGATTTGGTTAAAATTCATAATCTAATCTTTTCAGCTATAAACTTTCTTTCATTATCTCACAAATGAGCTTTTGTGGGGGTATCTCTTATCTAAACCATAATAATCCTATAGGGGGCTAATATCCATAATATATAAAGAAATCATACAACTCAAAAACAAGAAAAATAATTCAAAATAGAACAAGCTTCATAAATAGATACTTTTATCCCAAAAGACAAACAAATGTCCTCCAGCATATGAAAGGTGTTCAACATAACTAATCATCATGGAATGCAAATAAAAAATATTTACTTCACACCTAAAAGAATGGCTCTTTTAAAAAGGTCAAATTGAAATGAGTGTTGGTGAGAAAAAGGAGAAAAGAGAATATCTATATACTTTTAAAAGGATTTTAACTTGGTATAACCATTATGGAAAACTGTAATGAGGTTCCTAAAAATAGATAAAACTCAAATTATTATATATTCTAGAAATATATATTCTAGAAATCTCAAGTCAGGGTATTTTAAAAACAAATCTGTGCTTCCATGTTTATTGCAGCATTATTCATACTACCAAGGTATAAAAACCACCTAAATGTCTGTAAATAGCTAAATGGTAAAACAATAAAATGGAATATTAGTTTTTTCAAATAAAGGAAAATAATGATATTTGGTATAAAATAGACAAGCCTAGAGGACAGTGTTAATTAAAATAAGCCATACACAGAAAGACAAATACTGCACCATCTTATATGTGCAATAAAAAAAGTCAAATGCATAGAAATAGAAAATATGAAGATAATTCCTAGGGACTTGAAGTGTGTGGGGAAAATAAGAATATTTGGGGAAAAGGTTACAAACATACAAGTATAATATGAATAAATTCTGGAGATATACATCATGATGACTGTAGGTAATAATGACGCATTATGGAAATTTACTAAGAATACATTTTCAGAATTTTTTTAAATTAAACACATACACTCACACTTATACATTTCTCTCATATAAAAGGATAGCTAAGAGGAGTGATGAATATGTCAATTAACTTGGTGGTGGTAATCTTTTCACAATATACACATTTGGCAAAACCTCACACTGTACACCTAAATACATATGAATTTTGTTATATGAACCTCAATAAAGAAATAGAAAAAACAAGTATAAATCTTAAAATGTCATGCAAAAATAAACAAAAAAGATGTAAAATTAGGGCATGATATTTTAAGAAAATAATCCACAAAGGGAAGTGGAAAAAGAAATTAACATACTTTCAAAATCATCTTAAATATAATCTTAATGTTGTTTCTATTTCCTTCACAATAAGCAAAGCAAAAACCTTAATGTATTCTGAAATATTGTAGTCTTTTAATACATTAATTCTAGTATTCCTTAAAAGGAATCCTACATCTGATTTGAACAGCAGTATTTTGAAGTTGGGCTTGATCATGGAGTCACCACCCTCCTGAATGGATTGCTATTATTTCAGGAGTGGGTTCATTATCACAGGAATGAGTTTCCCTTTAAAAGATGATGCCAGTTCCTCAATGGGGCTTCTAAGGCTCCAGAACCATGATCCAATAAATTTTTGATAATTATAAATTATTTGGTCTCAGGTTTTCTGTCATGACAGCACAAAACATACTCATATAATTATGATTTAGATGTCTGAGTTAGGATAGTTGACCATTTGACTATTCTTTTAAAAGAGAAGAGTAAATTAATCAATTAGAGATTGTCATCTTTGGAAAGATGTCCCCAGATTTCGCAGCAAGGCATATAACCTACAGTGCACTACAAACATTTACTTAAATAGAAATATTATATCTGAAAGATTTGGCAAGAAATTCCCACAACAAAGGAAGACTTTCATGTAAAATCATTTAATGCTTAAAACAAATATTAACATTGTTATATTTCATATGCACTTGTCTAATGTGGCACACAATATCTCCTCTCTCCTCTGAATTATCTCTGGATAAATATAAAGGATGAACAATGTAAACATTCTTGTCCATTAGTCACAGCTTGATCGAAGAGGACAAATATGTCACCCTAACTAAAGCAGAAAGATTGCTGAGGTTGTCACAGTGAACTTGATTAGCTTGCATCTAAAAACAGTTCAATTTGTATGTTCTTGAGATATACTGTCAGATTGAAGACAGTTTCCCCATTTGAGTATACAGGCAAAGATAATGTACACAAAAATGTACTATCAATTCAGATAGGTACATATTTTTCAAGTGCATAATCTAATTCAAAAGTATGTGAATTCCCTTTATCTTGCTTTCTGTGTTGCATATTGCTAAAAAAGGGATACTGCTTTTTCTTGGATCCTGAACCAAGGAAACAATGCCATCTAAAATATCATATTGACAAAATAACTACCTCTGAATTTATAGAAAACTAGCCATGCTTTTATTTTATTTTTTTTACCAAAGATTTTGGCTTGAGAAAATAAAAAGCTAAATCATTTTGTATTCTTTCTTACTATGGCTGATTATGTCTTTATTACAGTTAAGGGTAATCATGGTATTATAGATATTAAAATGGCCCAAAGAAATTAGAAATGAAGCTTCGACTGATGTTTTTGACCATTTCAAAACTTAGTAGATTTATTATATTGTTTAATTGAAGCATTTTACACACTTTTAAAATGTATGGAATTCAATCAGAGCAGCCATTGTATTGAACAAATGTGTCTACTACAAATTATGAGATAAATTGAGAAAAAATGGAAAACTTGATAAATTTATGTCTTGGATGGATAGGATTGAGAGAGTTTGCTATTTTAACATATATTCTTTTAATGTTTTCAAGTATTTTATTTTTGATTTAAAATGTATCAATTAAATATATTAATGGAGTTACTTGTAATATCTCAATACCTACATACATTGCAATCTGATCAAATCCACTCTTCATTTATCAATTTATCTCCTTCCCAAACTTGAGTAATCACTAGTCTACTCTCAGGTCAACTTATCTTTTTTAACTTCAACATAAGATAAAAAATGTGTAATACTTGTCATTTTGTTTCTGTCTTATTTCACTTAGTATACTATTTTACAGTTTCATCCATTCTGCCGCAAGTGACAGAATTTCATTCTTTACGGCTGAATAATATTCCATTTGGGATGTATGACACAGTTTCTTTTATTCCTGTATCTTAGTTATTTCGAATAGAGTCATAATATACATGGACATGCAAATGTCTCTTTGGTATGCTGATTACATTTGCTTTGGTAGTATTCCTGGAAGTGGAATAGCTGGATCACATATTAGATGTACTTTGAGGTTCTTGAGAAACATCAATATCGTTTCTCATAATGGATATGCTAATTTGTATTCCCAACAAAAGTATATGTTTCTGTGGCCAGATGTTGTGGCGCAAGCCTGTAATCCCAATGACCTGGGAGGCTGTGGGTGGCAGAGCATCTCAAGTTCACAGTCAGCCTCAGCAACTTAGCAAGGCACTTAGCAACTCAGTGAGACCCTGTCTCTAAGTAAAATACAAAATAGGGCTGGGGATGTTTCTTAGTGGTTAAGCATCCATGAGTTCAATCCCCAGTACTCCCCTAACCCCCCCAAAAATGATATAAATTTCTGTTTCCTCTAAAACCTCTCCAGCATTTGTAGGTCTTTTTTTTTCTTGTTTGTTTTGTTTAGTTGATAATATCCATTCTAATTGGGATGAAAATATATCTCATTATTTTGATTTATAATTTCCTGATTGTTATTTTTCACATATTTGTTGACCTTTTGCATTTCTTCTTTTGAGAAATCTCCACTCGGATGGTTTGCTCATTTTTAAATTAGATATCTCATATATTTGCTGTCAAGCTTTTTTATTTTCTTATATATTCTAGATATTATTCTTATGTCATATGGGTAATTAAGGAATATTTTCTTTCCTTCTGCTGAGTTGTCTTTTTTACTCTATTAACTGTTTTCTTTGATGTGCAGAAGATTTTTATATTTTATATTTTTAAATTTACTTTAACTGTTGCATAAACAAATGTTGTATGTATTAATGTGCTAAGTATATAAGTATACTTTTAAATACATGTATATTTTATGTGATTTTAAAATTTGATTAAACATATTTATCTCCTAAAATCTTTGTTATTTCTATATGGTGAAAATCTGGCCTTATCTTTTTGGAATTCTACTATACATTAGTTCATTGTTTTATTTTTTAACTTTTGAAATCTCTGTTGTGGTAAACATTCCAGATGCCTAATATTACAATCCAGAAGAAAATATTATAGTAAGAAGTAATAGGGTATTTTTTAGTGGTAAAAGTACAAAATACATTTATTTTACTTAATTGCTTTTATGTGGTGCTGAGGATTGAACCCAGTGCCTTACACATGCTAGGCAAGCGCTCTACCACTGAGCTTCAACCCCAGTCCTATTATAGGTATTTTTAAACAATGTTAATTTATGTGCATATATATATAAAACACTGCCAGAGCCTCATGTGTTGATTTTAAGATTTTGTATTAATAATTACCAATTATTGTCTATTAAAGGGAAATATCACTTCTATTTATGTTTTTACCCAAAGGGCTTTGTAATCACTGATACAATATCACTGTAGTTCTATGAAATGAGAATATTTGTCAATGTCACAGACTAAGAAGCACATGAGTTAGAATAAGTCACTGTGATAATGTAGAGTTGACTTTTTCAACTAGAAATTTTCTGTAAAAGTATAATGCCTAAATTGTATCCTCCAGTATTATGTTTTAAAATAGACATAAAATAGTCAGCAGTAATAGGCAGATGCTATTAAATTGTATGATACTTTTGAGTTGATGAAATATTTGAGTTCAAAGGCAATTGTCCCTTCTGGTTTTGTTTGGCATCCATAGGCAGATTGTACTGTCATCACTTTCAGGAGACATTTGAACATCCATATCCAATAAGTTTGTTAATAACATTGGTTAATGTCATTACAAAGAATATGCATCTGTATTAAATAAGTTTCTAAATAAGTCCATTTTAATTCTGCTATGAAAGATGAAATATTTTGTTTTAAAAGCTTAAAAAATATATTTTTCACAGAGACCTTGATAAAGCAAATGGCATTTAAACATCTGTGAAAGCTATATTTGGACAACTGCTACTCTTTTAGTAGAATATAATTTACCTACCCAAAGATGAAGGTTGAGATTATTGTTTTGAGTTATTTGTGGAACCATATTTTATTTTATTTGAAACCTCATTGACCAGAAATTCATATATATCAATCTTGGAATATTTTAAGTAAAACAATTTTAAATATCCCTAAGTACAGAATAACTGACAAAATGAGTGAAATTTAATTTTTGCATGAATGTTCATTTATATTAAAATATATAATGAAGACTTGCTTTGGACTGAACTATGTTCCCTGATAATCCATATGTTGAAGTTCTAATCCTAAATGTGATGGTATTTAGAGAGGGTGCTTTTTGGAGATAATTATCAGGGTCAGGAGGATGGGCTTTTCATGATGGAATTAGTTCCTTTACAAAAGGAGAGAAAGGAAGGAAGAGGGAGAGGGAAAGGTAAAGAGAATAAAAGAAAGTGCAGCAGGAGATCACAGTCTACCACAAGAGATTACACCAAGAAGCTGAGACTCTAAGCCAAGAAGACCCTCACCAGAAATTAAATTGACTGACATTTTGAGGCTATACCTCTCAGCCTCCAGATCAGTAACAGGTATATGCATAGGGTTTAAGTTACTCAGTCTATGGAAATTTGTTATAATACCCCACTAAGAGTAATCTAGTCTAATATATTAGAATGAATATAGAAGTGCCTTAGGTCATGTCTCCTAAAAAATGCTTGTATGTATCAAGAGGGCTTAAGAGGTTATAACTACCTATAATGCCATGTCCCATAATTTTTATCCATTCTGTACAGTAGCTGTCACAAAGTTACAATATTGAAAGATTTTGTTTTGTATTGTTAAAAAATCAGTTATTTATGAAGTTTCAGTCCCATAGACATAAGTTTTGATGTGTTATCAAAAGAATGAAAGCGTTGAGCTACAGCAGCAAAAAAGAAATTTCCCTGCAAAGGTATGTGTTTTTAACTCTATTGTTTTCCTTTAGCTACCTTTAAACTCTTGCATGTTCATTTCTGGCTATTATTTTTCTGAAATGAATTTCTTTATTTTCTTTTTTTATAGTCCAGTAAATTCTAAGAGAAAGAAAAATTTAGAATTCACTTCACAAAAGCTTCAGTTTTTTCCTATTCTTCTGACCCTTTTTAACCTTCCCAAGCAGGTACAAAAAATGATTGTTTTCTAAGGATACTGTATTCTTTCATACTTCAGTGACTTTGAATGTCCTTCCCTGTTTACATGGATCAACTTCTTGAACCTTATAAAATCCTCCTAATCCTTAAAGTTCAGGTCAAAATTCCATTCCATTCTGAAGAAATTCCAGGCTTCCTAAGAAATGGTGCTCCCTTGTATTAGCATATACAAAGAAAGTGTTTAATAAATGATAGAGTATGTTAAAGGGATATGAAATACTGAAAAAAAAAATGATATGGTCATAGCTGAAACAATTTGGGCAAAAAGACAGGCTCTGGTAAAAATAAAAATAAATATTGGACTATATCTTAAAATATAAGATAAATGTCTATGACTTGATATTTATTTTACTGATAAAAATAAATTACTGGGCAAATAAATAAACTAAGGGCAGGGGAGGGAAAGATAAATATTCTTTGTAGATGAATTCTAAATAATTTATGTGAACATTCCACTCCCAAGGTGGTGGAATATAACTAATATTTATTTATTTATTTATTTATTTATTTATTTATTTTGCAGTTCTGGAATTAAACCCAGGGCCTTTCACATGTTAGACAAACACTATACCCTGAGCCACATCCCCAGTTAACTACTCAATTCTTAAGTGACCAATTCTTATGTCAAGTATCAATTCTCATTGTGAATTTCTTCAAAAGTATTCACTATAGAAAGAGGAAAATAGTGACTTCATTGTGTAATAGAAAAGTCAGATAACATGGCAATACCTGGAGAAGTCTGAATGAACTATTCAGCCTAGATAAATATAATGTATCAATATTGCTCCATTAATTGTGACAAATATAGCACTCTAAAGCATAATGTCAATAATAGAGCATACTGGGTATAGAAAGTCTCTACTATCTTTAAAAAGATTTAAAACTGTTCTAAAATTTACAGATTATTTTAAAGCAATAATAATTGCTTTATGATCTGACAGAAGAGATATATGGTTTTCTTTAGCACTCACTGAAATGCAATATGATCGCCTGTTTACTTCCTTAACTGTAAGTCTCTTTCATCCCCATCTCCTGATATATAGAACCTTCAACCCACAAGTCTGCAGAATGAGTTAGAAATATGTATGTACATATACAATTAATGATTGAATCACTGTAATGTTCTGGGAAATTTATTTTCAATTAGAGAAGTTATATTAATTGGCAATGCTATTTGTAATGAAATTTATATAAATATCAGTAATAAAACATAAATTTATTCAAATTATACTAGTCCATTCCAATCATTCACACACACATACACATACGCATGCATTGGAATTTGTTTTCTCCTAAAATTATAGCATTTCTAAATGGTCCTTGATGTATTACAAAAATAATCTTCAAGTTGCTGTTTACATGAATCTGTGGATATATCAGACACCCAGTGTACTGCAGAATTATTTAAGTAGTAACACTGGAGATAAAGTACATGCATATCAGGAGATCTTTTGTTTTCTGAATGTATGATGTTGGACAAATTATGAACATACATAAGACTCAGTTTTCTCTTAGGTAAAATGCAGATGATAACAGCACTGGACTCCTAGGACTATTGTCAGGATTAATAAATTAATACCTACCAATGGTTAAGAGCACTGTGGGGCAAGTAACAAACAATAATTAAATATCAGCTTGATATTGTGATTAGGAGAAAAAAATTTCTAAACTTGACTCACTTGAACAAAACTCCTCTGGATTTTTCCTGCAACTATTATTTATTTCTAGCTATATATGATTTTTCTAGATTAACCTCAGTATTTTATTGATTGTTATGACCAAAGGTAATTATTAGACTAGATAAGATTGCTACATTTTAATCCCAACAGTGATAGTGACTACAACTGTTTATTTCACCATTTCTACCCCAACACCTAATACTAAAACTGCTATTAGTACTTAATAAAGATTTGTTAACTGATAGTTGTTCATCACTTGTAGCCAGGCTGAAATCTCATACTAGTTTATCAAGATTGAATTTATATCTTTTGTGTAATAGGCTAAAATATTTGGGCTATATTTTTGGATCTCTCAGCCTCATGTTTGGGAATATATTCATGACTTCAAACTTTTTGTTTAATTCCATGACAGTGATTGTTACCTTACAAATGTGTAAATAGCTATGGACACATTTTTCTTTTAAATAGCATTGAAAACTGTATTGTATTGGTTTAACAATCTATTGACTTTGGATTTATTTCACATATGCCCTCATTGATATTTCAGCATCAGTCATACTAAATTCTATTTTATTCTCACTGTATATGTACAGTTTGTACGATAAGCCATTTATCTAATTTAAAATGGGAAGAGGAGAAAAAGGATAAAAAAGTAGCAGAAGAAATACTGTTTGATATGAAAGCAATTTCAAATATTTTGGGTTTCATTTTTAAGTGAATTAAACAATTTAAAGGATTCTTTCTGCTTCATATTTATATAGACATTTTTCAATGTTAATACAGTATTATTCATAAAATATTTATTTAATGTACTTTATGTGCAAATAGTATATATAGAATAAGCATATAAATCCAATATGACTCATTCCCTCGAGAAACTTAACATGGAAAAGGGTTTCAATGACAGAAAATACATGGTGATATTTACAATACAAGCTGTAGAATCCTACTTTGCTTCTAAGTTAATAATTTCAGAATCAGCTTATTCTTAGGAATGTCTTCTTTGGAAGCCATATTTGAAGGCTTAATTTAAATGAAGGATGAAGATAATAAACCACATATATGTGTATGTACATGCACATCTGTGTATGAATGTTTTCATTTCCAAATGTTGCATTTTAATGTAAGCTTTGCCTCAAGTCAGTACAGAACAGAAGACAGAAACTATTAATGTGAGGTCAGTTTTGCAACATGTCAGGGTTGTAGTAGAAAAAATTGCATATTATTGGCAGTCGTTTAAAATGTATTGTTCAGTTATATAAATGTAATATAATGCATAAATATGGACCCCAAATGGCCTCTCTGTTCTTTAACTCAGGGCCAAGTTGATAAAATTCAATCTTCTTTCATAAATCAGCTAGTTGTTCCTACCCTATAAACATATATCTTCTATTTCTCTCTAAAATGAGCATATGCTATTTTAAAATCAGAAATGTAATTCCTTCAAATATACTAAAAGATATGAAAGCATAAATCTGTTACTCTCTCCTCCCATTGCATATTGTATGACTTACACATTTATACACTTTGTCCATTATAAAATTACATATGGGTTTCTATGTAAATTTCTGGTAGATTTAAAATTCCTTGAGAATGATGATTTTTAACTATATATGGACAGTGGTATTTTTCATCATTCAGCATATTAGTTGAATGAATTATTGAATAAATTTTATAAATCTCATAATCCTGTATTTATAAAATAAATCACTACTAGTTTTCATATACATTATTAACTATTGTCAGTATGTGTACATGAATATATAACTTTATATTCTTCTCTAACAATCTAATATTATATAGAAGACATTTTCTGATAATGCACAGTCTTCATAATTATCTAATTATAGAATATTATACCAATATTACTTATCATAAGTCACTTTACTATTCAAATTTCAATGTTTATAACATGACCATGAATGATTTATACACAAACTCTCTTTTTGAAAATTATTTCTTTGACAGAATTTTCATAAGGAAAAAGGAGTGAATAAATTATATGCAGATAAAAATAATAAAATCTGAACAAATAGTAAAAGTCAACTCTTTTAAAGAATTAAAAGCATCCAAAAGTTGAATGTTGTAGTTTATATATGAGGTGTCCCCCAAAGCTCCTGTGTTAATGCAGAAATATTCAGAGGTAAAATGATTATGAGAGCTGTAACCTAATCAATCTGGCCTAGTTTAAGTAGACTAACTGGGTGGTAACTATATGCAGGTGGGACATAGCTGAAAAAGGTGGGTTATTAGGAGTGTAACCTGGAAAGACTGATGTTCCCTGGGGCCCATTTCTCATTATTCCACTGCTTCCAGGATGCCATGAATGGAAGAGCACTCCTCTACCATGGCTTTCTGCTATTATGTTCCTTCTCATTTGAACAAAGACCAATGGACTTGACCCACCATGGACTGAAACTCTGAAACCATGAAAACAAAACACAAAAAAACAAAACAAAACAAAACCAACAAACAAACCAACAAACATTTTCTCTAAGTTGTTCTTGTCAGTTGTTTTGGTAACAGTGATAAAAACCTATCTAACAAAGAAAGCAAGGTCAATGGTATTTCCACTTGAGTATATGTAAGGGGAAGGAATTGCAACTGCGTACTTTTTTTGTCCAACAGAGCTCCCCAAATGATACAGCCAATACTAGGCAGAAAAGAGTAGCCGCGCCAGTTGGATGTAAAATAGAACAAAATTCAGGATTTGAAAAACAACCTGAAATTTAAGGTAGAAATTCTGGAAATTTGAGATAAAAGAGAGAGAGACCCAAAATCTGAGTGTAAACTCTACCTTCATGCACTAAACTACATACATGCAAAGAGGCAGAGAAAAACTCAAGGACCATAGCAAAATAAATAAATAAAATAGAGCTACATCTTTCTCATGCAAGTCAAAATTGCTATTACAAAACAACAATTACAACAACCTGAAAACAATCTCCAGTTGATAAAAGTTAGCAAGAAGATGGAGAAACAATGACTGTGGAAAACAGTAGCGAATTTCTACACACAGAAAAAAAGTAAAAATAGAACTACCAGATGATCCATACAACTTCTGGTTATATATTCAAAGGAAGTGAAATCAGCATACCAAAGGATACCTGCATTCCCATGCTTACTATTTGTATTGTTTAACATATAGAATCAGCTTATGTGTTCATCAATAGCAGAATGGAGAACACAAATGCAGTATGAGTACAAATGAAATATTAATAAGACAGAAAGAAGAATGAAATGATGTCATTTTCAGCAAAATGGATGCAAATCTATGGATATCATGTTAAATGAAATTAGCTAGACAGAGAAAGGCAAGTATTACACTTTCTCTCTCTTGTGAGAAACTAAAATGTATGACCTGAAAGTAGAATAGTGATTACTAAGAAATAGGAGGGGTATTGGGGGGGTCAAGGTAGTGGGCAAGGGTGGAATAAGGGTGAATGCATATGAGCAACGAATGCTGTATGCATATATGGAAATATCTTAGGGAATACCATTAGTATATACAAGATATATGTATATGGTTGTACAGTTTGATTTTTGAGCCCAATTAAGATAACTGCCTAAAAATAAGAATCAAATCTCCAGAAGAACAAAGCAGAGTTTAAAGGCACAACTGAAAAAAATATCTGAAGAAAATTTGTCCCTATTTGACTTGTCTGGAAACTTCCTGGAAAAGACTCATTTCCAAGGCTTGTTATTTGATAAGACAAAAATTTCTTTCAGTGTGAAAAATCCCTCACCCCAGGCATTTTGTTGATACCAATAAGAAGTAGTTGCTTAAAAACATAGTTGCCGGAATTGGTGACATCACTTGAGGTAAACAAGAAGCTGTCCATAAAACTATAAAGGAATATCTGAGGTATGAGATGCCCATGCAGAGTTTGAAAACTCTTGTCATATTTTTCATTATCTAGAAGAAAAGTTGCATATGCAGGCTTTTATACATGTCCAAGAAAGTCTTGAAAAGGCCCAAATTTTTCACCATTGGCTGACTCTGAGAACCTGCACAAGAAGAAAATAAAGTCAAAGGTAAAATTGTAAGCTACCTATCGAGTACTAAAAACATGTCAAAATATGACAGAGATTTTTGGCAAAGAGTAAGACTTATTACATTGAGATGTTTAATGAAATTCCTGTCTAATCAGCTGGTCACAAAGCTAATCACAAAGACTTCATTGTCCACAAAAGAGGGAATAATGACCTTACATAATTGCTCCAGGAAAGTCACTAAAAAAATACCACATTTTCTTTGTCTGTTCATCTGTTGACAGGCACCTAGGTGGAAATTTTAATCATTCATAAAAAAGAATGAAATCATGGCATTTGCTGGTAAATAAATGAAATGGGAAAAATGCTAAGAGAAATAACCAGCCTCAGAAGGTCAAGGTCTAATGTTTTCTCTCATTTGAGGAAACTACAGCAAAGTAAGGGAAAGAAAGGGGAGAGGGGAGTCTCATGAAAATGGAAGGGAGGTCAGCAGAGTAGAGGGAAGATATAAGGGGAAGGTAGGAGGGACAGTAAAAGAAAGAAAGAGCAGAATGAAATTGACAAAATTATGGTATATGTATTCTATATGAATGTACTACAGTGAATTTCACCTTTATGAATATCTACAAACACCAACTAGAAAACAATGAATACATAGAAGAAAACTCAGTAGAGGAAGGGTAACAGCATACAGGAGGAATCAGGTAAACAGGAAATACTGTGAACTGAAGTAGAACAAATTATATTTCATTTATGAATTATTACATCAAAATGAATCCCACTATTAAATAAAACTATAATTCACCAATAAAAATATTTTAAATATTAAATAACAACAGCAATCCTTGTGGGAGTTAGATCTTATTTCTAAAATTGATACTCTTAATTATTTTTAATTTTTTTTAGTTATCAATAGACCTTTATTTTATTTATTTTTATGTGGTGCTGAGAATCAAACCCAGGGCCTCACACATGCTAGGCAAATGCTCTACCACTGAGCTACAACCCTGGCCCCACTGAATTATTTTATAGGTCCAATTTTCAACCACAAATTTCAAGACAATCAAAGAAAATGGAAAATGTTATCTACAAGAAAAAAACAAGCAGAGAATAGAAAGTGGTTGCAATATCATTGATGTATTGCCCAAGAGATAAAAACTATATATATTTATCTATGTTTAATAAATTCAAAGAATAATATGATTTACCACTTAATAGCAAATAACAATATAAAGATACAAATCATTAAAATGAGCCAAGTATAAATTTTTTACTTGAAGGAATAAAAATGGAAGATTTGAGCAACTAAAAGATCTTCCTACCATTAAAACAACAGTTCTGCAGTGGAATGTTGAGGTAGGAAGGCTATGGAGAAGTGCTGTTGGGCAACTCAGAGAGTCAGCAACCACGTGAAAATGAATGTGTATGTGTATGAGTTTCTAAAATAGAAAGAGAATTAAAAAACAAACAAAAATGAATACACTCTGGCAGCACTGCACCTTCAGCAGCTCAGTAGGAAAGGGCAAGCTCCCTATCAATGGTCCTAAAGAAATCATTCCAACAAACTTAATAAAAACAAACACTGCTGTTGGAAAAATTTGCTACCTGTGTTTAAAATAAACTTAGGTACAATGAGGTCCTGGTGTGGAAGTCCCAACACTATCCAAGAAAGTTAGTGAAAGTGGGGAAAGGCAAGAGATTAAAAAGACATTTTAGAATTCCTGAACTGGAGAGGTCAGAAATCCCTATGGTTTACATAAGTTATTCACTTTTTTCTTCATATTTTTTGAAATTCATTTTTGTCTTATTCTTTGTATCCTTACTGTATCAATGCCCTAGATGAAAAAGTTGTTTAAGCTGCACTTTTCTTTGGATCTGGGAATGTCTGAGCAATGAGTCAGACTGGGCACAAGAATGAGAATATAAGAGAGACTTGGAAGAAGAAGTGAGTACAGGAGCTATGGTTGCTGGTTTTTGAGCCTGCAGGCCAGAATGAAGGGAACTTTCATGTAAAATGTACAGTCTGAGTTCTAAATAAGGATCATGACTGAGAAGAGGTAGAACTATGGTAGATCAGGTTCACCTGAAAATAGGTGACACTAAAACATCTGTGCCATCCCTCCATGACCCAGAATGGTATGGAAGGAGTTTCGTGCATGACATACCCCTCCCACCAGACAGATGTTTTCAGAATTAGAGGGCACAACACAATCCAAATTGATCCATAGGCAATGTGTGTAAGAGGGTTGACCAGACTTCTACTTTCAATCCTATTAGACTAACACACCCAATCCTTGTCACAATAAAAAACATTGTGAGGATAAAATATACTCTGTAATTGACAGAATACCCCAATTGGTTGCATTCAGGCAACTCAGCAAACACACTTTTCTGGATTGGGTAAGAGCTCAGAATAAACAGTTTGATATTTGTGTCACACAAATTTCACATAACTGAGAGATCCTAAAATCAAAACTACAAAAACAGATGTCTCCTTATTACAAGCCTCCATAAGAAAACTGAATCTCTTTATGGTTGTTATTGCATATACTGCCAGATACAAACTGATTCTTTTTGCCATTGCACATTTTCTATTTTTTTCAAAATTGTATCTAATTTTATATATTTGATCAATTAATTGGATCCTGTCTTGACAATTCCTCCTTTCTCATCTCTATTCCTTTTCCCTCCCTTTTATCCTTATTTCCCTCCTCATTTTATCTACTGTCTCCCTCCCACTCTTTTTCTTTTTTCCTTTCTCTTTTTTTCTCTCTTTTCTTCATTTTCCCCTTTTTCCAATACAATTTAGTATACTATCATTAATGCTTAATTTTTCAAACTATTCTGTTTAATTTCTCACACACTTTTTTTTCTGCCTAAGAAAGTTGTAGAAATCACTAGGGATAAATTTTTAGCACATGTAGATATACAGTATGCTCCTAAATTATGAATGTTACTGGCATTTACTGTTTGCTTTCAGAGTGGTACTGGGAGTTGACATTAACACTCTGGTTGTGCTGATGGGATGTGTTAAAGCTAAACTACCTCCCCAGCACAGGGGTCATTATAAAAGACAATTACTAACTAAAAGACTCCCAAACAAAGAGGAACAGTAATCCATCTCAATAGATGGGAAAACATAGGACCACAGAAAACATGAGGGTACAGATCAAAAAGATGCCTCCAAAAGATTATAACCCACCAATAACTGAATCAGCAGATAGAAGTGGATGAAATCCTGGAAAAAAATAATTTGAAAATTTTATTGTTAAAATGAACAACAAGTGAAAAGAAAGTATAAGAAATGAACAGAGAAAAATACAGGATGTTAAAGAGCATTTAAATAAAGAGAGATTTTATAAAAGAAACACATAGAAATTTTGGAAGGGAAAAATTTCAGTAACTCAAATAAAAATTCAGTTGAAATTATCACCAATACATTAGTTTAAGTAGAAGACAAAATGTCAGAGTTTGAAGACAAGGTTGGCAGGCTTAAATATTCAGACAACATACCAAAATCTCTGGACCACAATAAAGGTAGTTTTAAGAGGAAACCTTATATCTATGAATGTCTACATAAAAATATCAGAAAGATTCCAAATAAACCTAATAATTTACCTCAAGATCCTAGAAAAACAAGAGCAAATGATCTAAGTCTGGTAGAAGGATGAAATAATTAAGATAAATAATTAAGATCACAGTTGAAATTAATGAGATAGGAAGTAAATTAAATGAATTAAACAAGGAGTTGGTGTTATGAAAAGATGAAAAAGATTGAAATACCCTTAACCAAACTAACCAAAATAAAGAGAGAAAAGACACAGATTATAAATGAGAAAGGAGATATCACCAAAGAACTGGAAATTCAGAAAATCGTTAGGGAATATTTTGAAAATTTCTATTCCAACAAATTGGAAAATCTAGCAGAAATGAATAGATTTATAAATATATAAGACCTACCAAAACTGAACCCAACAGATATAAGAAACATAAATAGATTAATAATAAGCAATGAGATTGAAACAATAACAAAAAGATACTCAACAAAGAAAAGTTCAGGACCAGATGGATACCCAGCTGAGTATCACTAGTACTATTAAGAAGAACCAATACTGGTATACCTCAAAATACTCCATGTAATTAAAAAAAGAGATTTGTTCCTATTTTATTATATAAAACCAGTATCAACCTGATAGTTTATTCAGATAAGAACACACCTAGGAAAGAAAACTTTAGACCAATATCCCTGATAAACATAGATAAATTCCTGAAGAAAATATTAATAAATCAATTCCAAGAGCACATTGAATATTATAATCCATGGTCAAATTTATTTCATTTCAGGGATGTAAGAATGGGTCAAAATATGAAAATCAAAAGATGTAATTCACCACATAAATATAGTTAAGGATAAAAATCACATGATTATTTCAATAAATGTAGAAAATATGTTCAATAAAATTGAGCAACAATTCATGGTACAAAATACTTAAAAAAAACAGGATATAAAAAATTTACCACAGTAATGTAAAGGCTATCTATATACAATAAAGCCAAAGCCAACATTATCTGGAAGGGGTAAAACTGAAATTATTCCCTCTAACCTCAATAACAAGCAAAGGGTGCCCACTCTCACAATGTCTATTCAATATAGTACTTGAAATTTTCGCTGGGGAATTCAGGAAAAAAAAGAAATAAAAGGAATACAAATAGGACATGAAACAGTCAAATTATCACTGTTTATAGGTGATATAATTCTGTACTTAGGTCAAAAAAAAAACTCCACCAAAAGATTTCTAGATTTGATAAACAAATTCAGAAAAGTATCAGGAAATATTGTAAAATGGCCACACTACCATAAGCGATCCACACTCTAAGTTCAATCCCCATCAAAATACAAATGACATTCTTCCCAGAACTGGGGGAAAAAAAACAACAGTTCTAAATTCATGTGAAAGAATAAAAAACTCAGAATATCCCAAGCAATTCTGAGCAAAAAGTACAATGCTGGAGGTGTTACAATACTCAATTTCTAATTGTACTATGGAGGGATAGTAACAAAAACAGCATGCAAATTGCATAAAATAGAACACACCAAGACAAACCAATGCCAATTCATTCATCTGTTCCTTGACAAAGGTGCCAAAAACATATGTTGGAGAAAAATATTTTTTAACAAATTATGTCAGAAAAACTGAACAGTCAAATCCAGAAGAATTAAAATAACCATGCACAAAAATCAATTCAAAGTAGAGCAGAAACCTAGGGTTTAGACAGAAACACTACAAACACTAGGTGAAAACATAGGGCAACACACCAACATACAGGTGGAGGCAATGACTACTTCAATAGGACTCCTACAGCTCAGTAGGAAATATCAAGATTTAATAAACAGAATGGGCATAAATGGTAAAACTTCTGCAAAGCAAAGGACACAATTAAGGACACAAAGAAGAGTGAGACTAGAGAATGGGGAAAATTTTTGCCAATGATAGTTCTGACAGAGAATGAATATCCAGAATGTATAAAGAACTCAAGAAATTTTACACCAAAAAGTCAAATAATCCTATTAATAAATGGGTAAATGAATTAAACAAACAATTTTCAAAAGAAAAAAATATAAGTGGAACACAAATATATAAAAAACATGTTCAATATTCTTAGCAATTTGGAAAATGCATCAAAATACACAGAGATTTCTTCTCACATCATTCAAAATAGCAGTTATCAAGTACACAAATAATAATCAATGCTAGAGAAAATGTGGGGAAAAAGGGAACACCTTTACACAGTTGGTGGGATTACAAATTAGTACAACCACTGTAGAAATCAGTAATGGAATCTCAAAATCCTAATAATGGAAACCCCATATGACTCACCTATATCACTCCTCATTATTTATTCAAAAGAATTAAAGTCTGCACAGTATAGCAATATAAGCATACCTATGTTTGTAAGAATACAATTCACAATAACCAAGTTATAGTACCAGTCTAGGTGTTTATCAACAGATAAATGGATAAAGAAAATATGATATAAATGTATATATATGCATACACATACAATGGAGTTTGTTATGAAGAAGAAGAAAGATATGTCACTTGCTGGAAAATGAATGTACCTGTTGAACATCATGTTAACAAATATAAGTGAGACAAACTGTCAACAGTATTCTATTTATATGTGGAAGCTAGAAGAAGAAAGGAAAAAAAAGAGATCTCATGAAATTACAGGGGAGAATAGTAGAATGTAAAAAGTGGATGGGGAAGGGGAGGGAAAGAAGAGGTGAGGTACATGAGAATAAAATTTTACAAATTATTTACATGTACAATATGTCATAATAATTCTCACTTTCATGCATAATAATGTACCAATAAAATTTTTAAAACTATTCTAAGTGTTTAAACAATGTACGGGAAAATTAATGAAGTTTAAGAGCAGATTTAAGTTGCTAGAAAAATGAATTAGTGAACTTGAAAATAGACTGAGGGAAAGAAAGAAAAAGGAAAGAAGAGATGGGAGCCTCAAGTACCATATGCAGGGGAGCAGAGAGAAAAGGTCAAGAAAAATTTTGAAATTATATCATAAATTCCTAAATTTGAGTTATAAAGATGAACATACAAATCTGAAAAGTAAATTTTATGAAAAATATAATCGAAGACATCTACATTGTAAACACCAAAAAGTAAAGAAATAATGAAAACAGTAAGAGAAAAATCACATATCATATATGAGAGATAATCAATTAGATTATATCATCAGGCAATATGAATATATCCAAACTCATCCAGATGTATTTATTAGATTCATGCAATTTTGAATATATTAATTATATCATGGTATACTAAAATTTAATTTAAAACAATCAAAAGCATTATTGGTGAACTTCTTAGTAAAAATCATGAAAATTAGAAGCAGTGAAATGATATATTCAAAGTTCTAAAAGAGGTCTGGGATTGTAGCTCAGTGGTAGAGTAGTTGCCTAGCATTTGTGAGGTACTGGGTTCAATTCTCAGCACCACATAAAAATAAATGAAAATAAAGGTCCATCAACAACTATTTTTTTTTAAAGTTCTGTATGGTGGCTGGGGCTGTAGTTCACTGGTAGAGTGCCTGCCTCGCACATGTAAGGCACCGAGTTCAATCCTCAGCACCACATGAAAATTAATAGATAAAAAGATATTGTGTAAATCTACAACTAAAAAATATTTTTTAAAAAGTTTTACATGTATGACTGCACATATGGTGCTACTCTACATCATGTACAACCAGAGAAATGAAAAGTTGTGCTCAATTTGTGTTAAATGAATCAAAAAGCATTCTACTGTCATGTATATCTAATTAGAACAAATAAAAATTAAAAATTAAAAAAAGTTCTGAAAGAAAGAATATTTCAACCAAGAATATTCCATGAATCCTATATCCATCAAATGAATTCAAAATTAAAATATTTCCAAATAATCTAAAACTGAGGAAACAAACCATTAAAAGGCCTTCCCTACAAGAAATACTAAACAAATTTATTAGACTGAAATTACATAAGACAATAATACAAATTGTCATAATTAAAACAGAATACAAATAAATGTTTATATATAGACATATGAAAGGTAGCATTAGTCTGCTTGTTTTAACTGTTATAGTCCAAATTATTTAGAAAAAAATGTATAAAATAATTGTAGAAGTGTTGATCCATTTACTATATAAATATATGTGAACTTCTATGTTATGTGTATATATGTTTATGTATATGCCATTAAAACTAAAATGAGGAAGATAAATTTGAATATACTTGAGCATATTTTCTTATGTTATTTAAATTAAGATGGCAATAATAAAAACTAGATTGTCTTAATGTTCATTTTAAAATCCAAAGCAAAAAAGAATGACAAGGAATTAAAAATAACACATTATGAAATATCTACCCAAAACAAAGGAGACAATAATGAAGGAGTGGGAGAATGGAAAAGACACAAGACATAGAGAAACAAACAGCAAAAGAGAAAAAGTTAGTCATCATCAGTAATTATATTAAGAATATATGTAATAAATACCCCCAAACGTACCCATTAGCATTAAGAATTTTTAAAAAATCTTTCAAAGACATGCTATATATAAGAGATATACTTTAGATTTAAAACTACAAATACACTGAGAGTAAAATGTCTTTCTATCACTTTCTATGGTATATCATATAATGGGTTTTCTTTATCCTGTGATAGAAGTCAGAAAGATTTCAAATGTGAATAGGACTAAAAGCACCATTACTGGCTTGAGATGGAGGAAGCCATGCACTAAAAAAACTACAAGTGATCTCTGGGTGCTGAAAGTACAAACCCACTGACAACCAGAAATGAAAGTGAGGCCTGTCTTAAAACTTCAAATAAATGAATTTTTCAACAAGAACTCAGTAGAGTCTGTCTGAACTTCTACAGAATTATGAGTTAATAAACTAATGTTGTCTTTTTTTAATTTTTAAGTTGTAGATGGACATAGTACCATTAATTTATTTGTATGTGGTACTGGGAATCAAAGCCAGTGCCTCACACATGCTAGGCAAGCACTCTACAACTTAGCTACAACCTCAGCTCCAGTTAATGTTGTTTTAAGCCACTAAGTCTACAAAAGTTTGTCATATATCAATAGAAAGTTAATACACAGTTTTGTTTTGTGGTTTTTTGTCTTATGTCCCTTATAAAGTTATAAGCCACTTGAAGAATATAATCAAGAGTATGTACAGCACATAGAAGAGAGTAGAAGGTAAGTTGAACTCAGGAACAGTTAAGACTTCCTTATATGTTCACTTATTCCATCTTATATCTACATCTGATTTTCTTTTTCTTAACAAGGGTAAAGATTCCAATATAAAGGACTTAGAATATTAAAACTGGAGTTTTAAAAATCTTATCTGAGGGGGATGTCAAATATTAAAAGATGTTACTTTGCAAAATCTATTCATTTTCTCTCTCTTTTGTTCCCATGTGGTAAAATAATCATTCTACCATCATTTTCATTATTGTTCTATAGCTTATTTTCCTTAGGCAGCTTTAAAGCTGTCTTTTCAAATCTCAATATCTCACAATTTACAAAGTGTGTTAATTCTGTAATATTCCTGTTAATTTAGCAAGCATTTTTCGGAGTCCCATGATAAATAAGCATACTCTGTACACGATTTTCAGAAGCATGTGAGGGGCCTGTCCCTGTGTGTGTGTGTGTGTGTGTGTGTGTGTGTGATCTTTGACCTTATTGAACAGAATATACCTATCATTAATAACACTTTTTATATTATATACTGTCATTAGGAGTGTGTGATAAAATTATGATCATGCTAATATAATATTCATCAGTTTTTAGAACAAAGTAAAAGTAACTTCCCTCCTTATAAAGATCATGATCAATTAACAAGTTAAACCATAATTTCACAGACAGTTGACCATTGAAATTCATTCAGACTCAGGGAAGGAGTGAGGCTACATTAAATTTTAATCAAATTTTACAGCTGCTGAAATATATTCATGAAATAGTTGATTGACATTCCTAACACAAACAGAATGATCTATAAAAAGGATTGTTGCATTTTAAGGTCAGGAATGTCATTTTCATCTTTCTGTATTCAAAAAGTATCATATTGAAAGGTAGTTGTTTTGTTATTTTCCTATTCCATTTCTTATGATTTCTTTTATAATTAAAATTAGACTACACAGACCATGGTTCTAAGATGGGTGAATGGGTTCTGCAGAAGTGAATTCAAACAGTCTGTAGTTTTTCTTGAATATTTTTTAGTTATACATGGACACAATATCTTGATTTTTTTTATTTATTTTTATGTGGTGCTGAGGATTGAGCCCAGTGCCTCATATGTGCAAGGCAAGTGCTCTGCTACTGAGCCATAACCCTAACCCCAACCTGTACTTTTTTAATAATAAGAAATATATCTTTTTTTAAACTGATACATAAAATGAAATTATACATACTAATGGGGTACAATGGAATGTTCTAATATATTTACTACTGTGCTATATTATATCATATTGTTTTAGTCAAAAATTTTTTTGACTGTCACCAAAATACCTGATAAGAACAACTTCAAGGAGAATAAGACTATTTGGGACTCAGAGTTTCAGTCCATAAATGTCCATCTCCAATGCTCTGAGCTTGAATTGAGATAGAACATGGTGACAGAAGGGTGCAGTGGAGATAAAACTGCTCATCTCATGGAAGTTAGAAAGCTAAGGGTGGGGGAAGAGGGAGAGGAAGAAAAACAGAAGGGAGGGAGGGAGAGAGGGAGAGAGCAAAGGGCGGGGAGAGAAAGAAGTCAGGGGAGAGAGAGACAAAGAGAAAAAGGAAGAGGCTGGGAAGAAGCTAAACTCTTCCAGGGCATGCCCCTATAATCTGTTTCTTCCAGTCATGCCCTACTTGTCCTTGTAATTATTAATGTATCAAATAGATTAAACCACTGATTAGTTTAGAACTTTCATGATCTAATCATTTCACATCTGAACATTTTGGCATTGGCACATGAACTTTGGGGGAAACATCTCTTATCCAAACCAAAACATAGATTAAATATATGGATTTCCTCTATCACTTTCTTATTACAATCCCAATTTTTTTCCATTTGAGTGTTCCTATATGAAAATTTTATGTGCTGAGTTTAGAGTGAAAGTATATTTATTTACTCTATTTTTAATAATAATATTTTTCTTACTCTATAACCAGTTTTCATATAAATTCTACAATTATTCCTTTCACAGTCTTTTCTTACCAATCTTTCTAGAGTCCAAGGTATGAAAGAAGGCACATATAAAAATAATCAACAAATGTGGGTGAAACTTTTGTAAATAAAACAACGTATGAAAATTCTGATTAAAATGTGTTTTGGGAAAGTAATTTTCATTATAGAATATTTTTTGGCGGTGCTGGGAAGTGGCATTATAAAATATATTATTTGAAATATTTAATATAACATTTAAAAATATTTGACTCACCTTATATATAAAGCAATATGCACTTTTAGACTTTATAGTTACTGAACTCTTACAATGAATTAAATGGTATATTAGGCATTGAGGATACAATGGTCAGGAGATTTAAAAAAAAAGTCAGACATTGTGCTCAGTGACTTTAAAATCTAGTGAGCTAAAAACAAAGTCACAATTGTTCATTATTTTCTGTAATATCTCTGTTCACCATGAAAACATTTTTGTTAATCCCATTTACATAACTCTGAAAACAGTACATTTTCAGATGTTTGGGGGTGGTAAACACTCATGTGTAAATAAACATGTGACCATAAATATAATAAAGCCTATGGAAAAGAGGCTATGATATGAAGATTTGACATTTTGAGGAAGATTGTGTTTGGCTGGCAGAGCCTGGAACTTTTGGCCATGTGGGCAAGAGCACACTTCTGGAGTTTGGGGTGGGCAAGGTGTTCAAATATCTTTGGCATCTTGGGCTTAACCTCCTTAGGCTTTAACAGGGCCTTGATAGCCTCAGCATGTGCACTAAATGGCCTTGGCTTTGTTTGCCTGTATCTTTTCCAGGCCCTTATTGTTTTGCTTTTTGAAAAAAAAATGTATATTTCTTAGGAGCTTGAGGTCAAATTCCTTAACAGAGTCACATCTTTGTAACTGGAATTTCTTGATGCTATTTCTGTGCCATCTCTGGGACTGGTTCTGCATAATGTGGTTCTTGGACTTGGCCATGTCTGCATCTTAAGCCACTGCTCCCTGAGCAGTTGCCATCAGAAAAAGAAGAGCCCACTCAAACATTACTCACTAAGCCCCACCTCACAATACAATGCTGATTAAGTTTCCAATATATGAGTTAAAGGATAGACAAATATTCAAATAAAGGTAGAGATATACTTAAATTTATTAATTTATTCATTCATCAAAAATTATTTCTGGAGCACACAGCTGACTGGAATACAATCATACAGAAGAGAGATGAGGTCTTTATCTCATGTAGTGTACATTCTAGTGGGACAATATAGAAATAGGTAAGATAAAATGGGAGGAGGCATAAATGTGGAAAATACATAAATCAGTGAGGCAATGGTCTCTTTTGAAGATCATTTCACTGAAACACAAATGATATGTATGATGAGCCATGTGAAGATCCAGAAGTAAATTCTTAAAAGACAAATTTTGAAGAACAAAAATCAGGCCAAGAAGCTTAGAGTATAAGTAGTGAAGGGAGGTGTGCTACATAATATTACAGATAAAGATTGGGTTCCTAAAAGGAAAATACATACTTTGATATTTACTATTTGTTGCTATTTTGGTAGGTTTGTAGTGATATTCCATTGTTTATTTAATTTGTTTTCAGCTCATGGATAATTAAGTCAAGGTCTTTTTAGATGTGATGTTTGGTGTCCATATACTTATTATATTTTGTAAAGTGTCTGCTTAAGTTTCTAACCCATTTTCTTAACAGACTGCATGTATCTTAGATTTATACTTTTTATGTGTTCTGCATACAATTATCATCTATATTCATATATTTGTAACTTGGTGGATCTTTGAATTTTTTAATAGTATCTTTAATTTGACTTAGATTTTTAATATAATATACAATATTTTTCTTTTTTAGTTAGTGCTTTTTCCATCCTATTTAAAACTTTTCTTTCCAATAGAATTTGGCAAATATATTCTCCAAGATTTCTTTAAAATTTTTCTTTTTAACCTTTAGTGTTATGATATGAAGTCATTCTGAAATTTATTTTTACATGTGATATAAATTAGTAGTCACACTTCATTTCTTACCAGATAGATATTCTATTAACAAACAATCATTTATTAAAAATACAACTCATGGTCTGGGGTTGTGGCTCAGAGGTAGAACACTCACCTCGCATGTATGAGACCCTGGGTTCAATCCTCAGCACCACATAAAAATGAATAAGTGAAATAAAGGTAAAAAAAAATACAACTCATTCTGTACTGTACTTCAATGTAACCTTTTTAAAAATTCAGTTCCTAATAAACAAATTAGTATGTTCCTGAATTATATTTTGATCTATTTTACTCAGTTGTCTACTTTGTATTGTTACTATGCAGTGCTAATTATTATATTTTCACAATAGTTTTTTGAAATCCAATACTGTATGTTCTACAGCTTAGATCTTTTCCAAGATCACCTTGGTGTTAGAGTTTGGATTTGAAATAGTTCACATTTAAAATGTCTGCCATTTTTCTCCCCTCAATTAAAGTTCCCTTCACTTTTTTTCCAAGGTAAGATCAAACATGACATTGTTTCATTGCTATTTATAGGACTGGGTTTTGATAATGTTGAGCTAAGTCCAAAGGCTTTCTTTGCTTTCCTTCTTCAACCCAAGGATTTAATGTTCTTCTTCTGCAAGCACTACTACTACAATCAGTCCTTTCACATGAATCCTCTCAAACTTTTTGTGGAGAACTACACCTAAGATATTACCTTTCCTTAAAATTATTTTCTTCTTTTCCTTAAAGTTGTTTCTTCTATAATAGGTTTATTCAGATGATAATCATTCCTTAATATCAGTATCTTTAGGTCATTATTCTGGAACTTGTCAGTTTGCTTATAGAAAGCTTTTTTTTCCCCTAAATCCATGATAGATGGGAAAAGCCTGGTTGCCAGAGTTTTAATAGACTAATGGAGGAAGATATCCAAGAATCTCATCATTTAGGAAGCATAGGTTCTAATACAATTCCTTTTATTTGCATAGTCTTATAACTTTTGAATTCTGTGTTTGTACATCTATTATTTTAAAAGTATTAGTCAAAATACATTTGATAACTAAATAGCTATAATAATAACAAATAGCTATAATAATAAACTTTATGACATTTTGGAAAAAATAGGGATATAATGTTAAACATTCAAATTTTGTTCCTGACATTGCTTCTAAATATTGATGTTCTTGATAAAGTCATTGATATCTTTTAAGCTCAATTTTCTTTTATTTAAAATGAGATTTTAGATGTAGAAGATAGACAATAGATAAGGACTACATTTTTTCTTATGGAAATTCTAAGAATATTATTTCCATATGTGCAATAGAGATTGCTATGACTTGGATGTAGAATGGCCCTCAAAAGTCTATGTGTTAAAAGTATGGACAATAGGGTGTCACTATTGGAAGGAACTAGGAAGCAGGGCCCAATGGGATGTCTTTAGGCCATCGGGGTATACCCTCAAAGGGATTGTGAGACCTCAACCTCTTCCTCTTTCTCTTATGCTTCATGGACATGATGTGAGAGATTTTGTTTTGCCAGTTGCCTTACTGCAGACCCAAATCAATGGGCCATTGGGCCATGGCTTATAGCTTCAAAACTTTGGCAAGATAAACACTTTCTCTCTATTGCATTATAATGCTATAAAACTAATACAAAATATATTGGTGCTACATTTAATTTCTAAAAATTTTGTATGAATGATTTCAAAATATTAATATATGGTTTTCCTGTGGATTTCCAAGGTTTTAACTTATAGGACAGATCTAATGTGATGCTTGAATACATAATTTCCAGAAGTTATGAGTACATTATGGTCAAGAGAGTTGGCAAAATTAGAACTCACCTCTCATGGAATGTTTTAGAATTGAGATAAAATTCTCTTTAATCATTGTTGAATAGAACTTAGATTTCTAGACCAAGGATAGCCCTTGAGGATAACTGGCACATCTATGGTTACCAGGGATACCCATCATTGAATTTTTTAAATTTTTTATTGGAAATTTTTGAATTATATGTCTATATATCAATTTCTGAGGGTATTATTTTTAGAGTAGAAATATTTTCAGATTTTATAATGTGATCCAAGCATAGCCTCAGTTGAAGACCATGAGTGAATATCTAATACAAGATGGACTAATCAGAGACCTTTCTCTGGAAATTTGTAATTAGAAATCTTAGAAATTAGTTTCTTTCCATGTTGTACCTACAACATATAAATTCTGGTTTTAGAACTAGAAAAGTAAAGAACATTGTTATGCATTGAAGAAAACTGAAAAAAATGAAGCAAACACACAAAATTGAGTGTTGAGACTGATCAAGTTGCATGCATGTATGGATATGCCATAATGAAACTCACTATTCTATATAATATTCCAGATAAAACAATACTAGTACACCGAAGACAAAAGACTGTCACTTTTGGTTTCAGTTCCATCCTGGTTTTCCTTCTTAGATTGGGTTTTCTCAGAAATCTTCTTTATAATAAAATGGTTTATTCTTGCTTATTCTGAGTCAAGTTGTGGTACTGCAACCAAAGGCATCCTAATTTATATACCATGTTATAATGATGTCTGAATATTCTTCTATATTATAATGAACTCTTAGAATGTGTAATTCAAATGTCTAGGTCAAATATCATGAAAAATATTGAGTCTAAAATCTACTACATCTTTTACAGACTTTTAAGAAGATATAATTCAGTGCTGCTGATGGTGTGAATTTATGGTAAGGAAACTAATCGATAATGCAAAAAAATCATAAATATGTTAATATAATAATTAGTAATCCTAGTAAAATTAGAAATAACCTGTATGTGAAATAACTTTAAATTATGATAGAATTATATGACACATTTTGAACGCAATTCAATTGTTCCAAATCTATATGTAGAAAAACTAAATTATGAGAGGAACATGACACAGTTTTTAAAGCAATGGGATTGTATTTAAAATGATACTTAATAAGTGGAAATGCTACTTTCATTTTAAAGAGAGAATATTGAAAAATTTCTGTCAAATTCCTCCAATATTTTTAGGGGAACTCCTTGAAATTTTCATTTAAAAAATCTTGTCATTTAAAAGTGATTTGTGTTTGCTAACACTTCCATTCTCTAGTTCTGTGTACATTCTCAGAACATTGTCTAAAGATTTATACCTTTTTAGACTATGTGTAGCATCATCCCATATTAAAAAAATGGAAGACATTGGCAGCCTCTAAATATGTATCATTTTATCTGTTCACAAAGGAGCTATTTGTCATTTTAGCAAAAGTATTGTAATAAATCAGAAAATTCAGAGAAGTTGTTAGCTTCTAAAAACATGATATTCACTATGGAAATACTATGTCTCCATTATTGCATGAAAAGACTCCAATCTAACCTCTCTAAATAGTTATGTTAGGGATGAGCATATGTTCCTATGTTCCTCTTAATTTTTATAGGGGTAAGGCTGGATTACTGGGGATTGAACTCAGGGTTACTTGATGACTGAGCCACATCCCCAGACCTATTTTGTATTTCACTTAGAGACAGGGTCTCACTGAATTGCTTAGTGCCTTACTTTTGCTGAGGCTGGCTTTGAACTCAGGATCCTCCTGCCTCACTCTCCTCAGCTACTGAGATTATAGGCATGCACCATCGTGCCCAGCTATTCTGTTTTTTTCTTAAGATGTCATTTCACTTTTATTAATCTATAAATTTACTAAATGTTTTGTAAGACATTTTGATCCTGTGCATTCCCTCCCTCCCCCTCCCTCCCCCCACTCTTTTTTTTTTGTTTTTTTTTGCTACCAGGGATTAAATGCAGGGATGCTTAACCACTAAGCCACATCCCTAGCCCTCTTTTATGTTTTATTTAGATATGGGGCTTCTCTGAGTTGCTTAGGTCCTTGCTAAATTGCTGAGGCTGTCTTTGAACTCACCATTCTCCTACCTCAGCCTCCCATGTTGCTGAGATTACAAGCTTGAGTCATGGCACCCAGCTCTTGTGTATTCTCTAATAAATTTCATGAGTTTAACACCAGTTATATGAAATAGAACATCTACTGAATTTTCCAAAGTATATCTTTTAAAGTTGAGGAATTTCGTGATCCAATTTAATTTTTCTCAGTCCTATTTACAATTTGATTATATTTCAAGCATATATAATCTAAGCTTCTGTCATGTCTTTGAAGCTGTTTTATTACATTGATTAGTCACAAAGGGGTTAAATATAATCACCACAGTAGAATCCAAATAAATATTTTCTCTGTTATTCCTAAAACAGATAAAATATAAAATTTTATAAAACTTGGACTAATGTACCTTATACAATTATGCAGATTTTTAAAAGTAAAACTAGAAATATCTTTAGAGGCAAGCTTTTTTAAAATGGTGAGATATATTTAAAATGTTACATGTCGTCTTTCTTTGCTATTACTGATACTTCCCAAGTTTTAATTAAAACATGATGGTATTATTTGGTTCTATTTACAAATCAGGCATTTTCCATAGAGCATTATGTGTATCATCTCATTTAATCCTCAAAATAATGGTCTTCATGTTGAAGGCTTAAGTACTAATACAAATAATTCTATGAATAAAAAAACTGAGCACAAAAATACCAATTAATAGCTGCCATTCTGACTGGAGTAAGGTGAAATATTGGAGGAGTTTTGATTTGCATATCTCTAATTGCTAGTGATACTGAAAATTTTTCATATATTTGTTGATTGATTGTATATCATCGTCTGAGAAAAGTCTGCTCAGTTCCTTGGCTCATTTATGGGTTATTTGGTTTTTATGGTGTTAATAGTTTTGAGTTCTTTATATATCATATATATCAGTGCTCTATCTGATGTGCCTATGCTAAAAATTTGCTCCCCAAATGTAGGCTCTCTATACACCTCACTGATTGTTTTCTTTGCTGAGAAGAAGCTTTTTAGTTTGAATCCATCCCATTTGTTGATTCTTGATTTTAAATCTTGTGCTCTAGGAGTCTTATTAAGGAAGTTAGGTCCTAATCCTACATGATGGAGATTTGGGCCTACTTTTTCCTCTAATAGTCACATTGTCTCTGGTTTAATTCCTAGGTCCTTGATACGCTTTGAGTTGAGTTTTGTGCATGGTGAGAGATAGAGGGTTAATTTCATTTGTTGCATATGGATTTCCAGTTTTCCCCAGCACCGTTTGTTGAAAAGGGTATCTTTTTTCCAATGTATATTTTTGGGACCTTTTTTCATGTCACTCCAGTCAGAATTACAGTTATTAAGAATATAAAAAACAATAAGTGTTGGCAAGGATGTGGGAGAAAAGGCACACTCATACATTGCTGGTAGGACTGCAAATTGGTGCAACCAATATGGAAAACAGTATGGAGATTTATTGGAAAACTGGAATGCAAACACCATTTGACCCAGCTGTCCCACTCCAAGGTCTATACCCAAAGGATTTAAAAACAGCATCCTACAGGGACACAGCCACATCAATGTTTCTAGCAGCACAATTCACAATAGCTATACTGTGGAACCAACCTAGACGACCTTCATTGGATGAAAGTATAAAGAAAATGTGTATATATACACAATGGAATACTATTCATCTTTAAAAGAGAATTTTCAGGTAAATGGATGCAGTTGGAGAATATAATGATAAATGAAGTTATCCAATTCCCAAAAAACTGATGTTTTCTCTGATATAAGGATGCTGATTAATAATGGGGTTGCAGGGGGAGCATGGGAGGATTAGATGAATTCTAGATAGAGCAAAGGGGAGGGAGGGGAAGGGATCGGGCATGGGGGTAGGAAAGATGGTGGAATGAGATGGACATCATCACCCTAAGTACATGTATAAAGATACAAATGGTGTGACTAATTTGTGTACAACAAGAGATATGAAAAATTGTGCTCTCTCTATATAATATAAATTGTAATGCAATCTGCAGTCATATTTTAAAAAATAAGAACAAAATATTTAAAATACAAACTATTTTCTCAGTGTCATAGAATTAGCAGTTGTCAGAGCCAGAATTCAAACCCTGGCAATCTGAATCCAGTTATTAAACTCTTAAAAACTATAGCATTCTAAGGTATCAGACAGCAGAATCTCAAAAGATTTTGGTCTGATTCTTGATGTAAAAGATTAGTGATTTAATAAAATTAATGACTCTCTTCCCCTCCCCCCCCACAAATTGACTGCTTATTTCAAGCACTTACAAAATCAACAGCTATCATTTTATCATATTCTGCATTAGTATTGATCATACATAGAGAGATAAAGGAATGAAAGATAAGCAATTAGAAGTATATTGACTGGGGAAGGCATATAATATTCAGGATGTTTAAGAAGAAATTGTCTGAAATTGAATAAACTGCATCTGAGAAAAATTCTATGTGCTCTGTTTTCGTCTTTTATCTCCAGAGACGTAGGCACATCAATATTTACCACAATTTTAATTTTCATAAAGAATCCATTAGATATTTTTAAATAAGCATAGGAAGACCTAAACAAAAATATGAAAGATTGAAATGCAGTAAAATTCAGTGCTCCCAAATTTACTGAATTTCAGTCTCTCTCTTCTTTGAATGGCATCCTATAGAGAAACACACAAAATAAACCACAGAGCAGCTATGCAAAGCATTTCTACTCTGCATTCTCTAAGTTCACTGATCAGAGATTTTTTAATTTCATACATCATTTACAACTAGCTGTGTTGATTCCATAGTCATTATGGAGCTCAGCCTGAGTGGCAAAAAGAAACAGACACCAACATATAAACACACACATTTGACATTGTCAGAGTTTGTGCCAAATAATCCAAGTCTACTGCACTAACGATGCCATGAGCTGGAGAAATCAGAGACCTGGAATTTAAAGTGCCAAAGAACTAATTAATCTTTGTACTGGTTTGTTTGCCAAGGCAAGTTGAGTGTGGATGTCAATTCAAAATAAGTCCTTGACATTGTGGAAGTCATAATAAGTAATAAACATACCACAAGACAAAAATTTTCTTAATTATGTGTCAGGTACAAATAAACTTGATATTAACCAAATTTAATTGTCTCATTTACTAGATTCCTGTCATCTAAGTTGAATATTAAGCTTTTTGAGATAGTCAATGATAAGATAGAATCTCATTTACATTAAAATTTAAATTTATTTTTAAAAATTATTTGTTATTCTGTTGTACCATTTTTTTTCATTTCATAGTGAGAACAAAAACATTGAGAGGGTTTTCCAATTGTTTTGGGTTTATGCCATAAAATCTATATTCATGATACCACCCCTTCAGTCAGTCACCTGTTTTTATAAGATATGTGCCTGGGACAAAGTCAGCACAAATCAGGTATGAATCAGGATCTCTGAAGAAACAAAACAAATAAGGTATATCTTTATCTATATTTACATCTATACAATCTGTATTTATATGTATTTGTCATTAGCCTATTTATTGATCCATGTATTGCAATTGATACATTTTAAGGAATTGGCTCACATAATCACATTGTTTTGGAGGCTGTCAATTATGAAATTCAAAGAGAAAGTCTTCAAACTTTGATTTGATTTTGCAGTCTTCAGTCCAAAATTCATAGGGCAGGCCAGCAGGGTAGAAATTCAGACCCAATTTCTAGTCTAACTTTTATGAAAAAAATTAATTGATGCCTTATAATTATTCATATTTATGATTACAATATGATATATAACACATGTGTATGTTGTATATGATCAAATCAGGAATTAACATATTCATCAGTTTGAATACTTATAATTCCTTTGTAGTAAGAACATTCACAATCTTCTCATTTACACATTTTGAAATATTTAATATGCTATTAACTATAATCATCCCAATATGCAATACAACATCAGAAATTATTCCTTTTATCTAGTTGAAATCATGTGCTCATTAACCAACCTCTTCTTAAGCTTCTTCCTATTTTCAACCTCTTGTAACCAGTATTCTATTCTTTATACCTATTAGAACTTTCTTAAATTACACATATGCAATCATGTGGTGTTTGTCTTTCTGTGCCTGGCTGAATTTCACATAGCATAATGTCTTTTATTTTCACCCACATTAGGACAAATGACAGAATGTCATTATAATTGAGGCTGAATAATAAGTCATTGCTTCTATATGCCACATTGTTGTTTATCTGTTCATTGATTGATAGACACTTAGGTTGACTCCATATCTTTGCTATTATGCATAGTGTTGCAATGCACATAGAAGTCCAGATATCTCCTTGACAAAATGATTTAATTTTCTTTAAATATATACAAACCCAGTGTTGGGATTGCTGAATGATATAATAGTTCTATTTTTAATTTTTAAGAATATTCACTACTGCTTTCTATAATGACTATACTAATTTTATTTTCATCAGTAGTGTGCAAAGTTTCCTTTTTTCCCCACATGCTGACTTTCTTTAAAGAATCTTAGTTTTTTCACTTAAGGGCTGCACTTGATTGGATTAAACCCACTAAAATTATAAAGGACATTTAACTTGCATTAAAATCAACTGATTGTAAATGTTAATCTCATGTAAAAATATCTTTATAGCAACATCTAGACAAGTGTTTGTCCAAGCAATTTGGAATCATGGCCTGAAAATTTAATATATATATGTAATTGCCTATTGTCTTCCATTCACACATACACACATATACACTGCTTTCATTATGATAGTTTTCTAAACAATGAGCAAATTGCATTTTGTATTTAAATAAAAATTTCAATAATGCATTTTAATATTTAAAACTCATGAATTCATAGAAAACAGAACCTTTGTAATATCTAAGAGCTGTGTTTTTTCTACTGAAAATAATCATTTGACAGTTAATGTGCTTATCTACTGAGGATGAAATAGGATTCCTATGATTAGCTTGCTTTCTTTTTCTATCATTCATGGAAGTTGAGCTTTCCAAAATGTCTAAAATACTTAGGCAGTTATGCTTAGCTAATAGCACTGAAGATGAACCTATTCATTACAGTGTCATCTTTTTGGCAATTGGCCAAAACTACTGAAGGCAAACTGCAAAGTTGCTAAAATAAAAGATTATTTAACTCAATGCCATTTTGGAAAGGAAACACCCCTGCCACATGGAAATGTTTGACTAGTTTACTTGATGATTTAAGGCTACAAAAGGCCATTTTTGGACCATTTTTGAATTACACTGCTTGCCATACCTGACACAGACATTCTGAGCCTTGGGTAGTTTATCTGTGTATTCATGAACAATGGAATAGCAGATGAGTTTTTGTCTAGACCACCTGTTACATCTGGATCAGCATGTATATTTCTACAATCATTCTATAATATTTATTGTGTGGTCAATCTTCTTCATTCACTTTATAAGTTTATATTAATAAGTATAATTTCTAGATAAAGCAGTACTCTTTTACATACATGACCAGTGTTACCAATTTCTCTTAGAAAACTCTTTTGTACCTCTTGATCAAAATCTCATTTCTATCAATAGTAAACTAGGCTACAATTTAACCTAATCTCAAGGCAATTAAAACACACACTCTATTAAACCTTGGTCATGCCATTAAAATTAATTGAGACCTTAGCCCTTTGCTGGACTCTTTCTTAATGAGCTTAGAGGAAAAGATAATAAATCCAGCAAACAAGATCCTTCTTTAATGACTACAACCTATTTCTCTTTTGGTTTGTGTAACTGAAATTAATTGTATATTTCTACTTTTAATGTTGATGCTTATCTTCCAGGAAATGTGTATGCACTCTTCCAACTAAGAAAGTAGTTTATGTGCCAAGAAAGAAAAAGTGTTATGAAAATACAAGATAAAACAATTTAAAAGGATAGTACCCACTTAAAGGTCAGATTTTGCTAGTTAAAAGGACAGCCTAGCCAGTGGATTATTAAAAGCTTCATTAATAGTCAATGAATTGCTGGCTCCAGTCATACTTTTGCACAAATGCTAAAGCAGGGACAAATTTATTCAGTTAATTTAAATCCTATGCTCATAGTCCTCATGTGATTTCATTAGACAGGTGAACTGAATAGTATATGACAAAATTTTCCTTTGGAGTTTGATATACTTTATGTACATTGATTCTACCAAAGTAACTTGTCCTTCTAGCATGATTGCAGAATATCTTGATTTTAGTTACTGAGAGATCCAGAGATGAGATCTATTGTGAACAGAATCTCCTATTTTCCTATATGTGTGTGTATATATATATACTATAATATTGCATTAAGTTAACTCCCTTCATTTTCACTTATAAAATTTCCAAATATACTTTTATTTGAAAAGGTCAACAAGATAACAACATCACAAGAATACATGACCACATTTCTGAATCCTAGAAAAAACAAACACATTCATCATGTCTATATGAATATTTAAACAATCAACCAAACTATTATGAACACATGCAAGTAATTACTTGATTTTAGTTAGGAAATACTTACCCTCCACATTCTAACCCTGATCTTCTATAACTTTTGAATCATTTTAATTATTATTTATTATTTCCCTTTCTCATTAAACAGACAGTGTTAGAACACTGGAAAGATCAATTGTGCTTTTCTTCATCTGTATTGTAGGGAATGGGAATAAATCATTCATTATGTGTTAAACTTTCTGTTCCCATATCAGTGATATGCTTTTCTACTGTCTGATATCACTAATTTTGGGTCTTCAAAAATCTACTCTGCCTTTTCCACAATCAGCCTCATTATGCTACAAAAGTTTAGATACATATAATTTGCCCTGGTGTTTCCCTGAGAATAACAATAAATCTTGGCAAAAGCTTTTTTATCACTAAAGTAATTAGTATTTATTGAGTATACCTAGAGAGAGATTTTAGCCAGCTCCTTTGACACTGTGAATAAAGGATTTAGAGCAGAACAATTGTAGAGGAGAAAAAGATTTGGGAGGACTCACGGTTTCAGAGGTCTCAATCCACAGACAGCCTTCTCCATTCCTTAGGGCTCAAGGTGAGGCAGAACACCATGGCAGAAGAGCGTGGCAAAAGGAAACAGCTCACATGATGATCAGAAAGCAGAGAGATAGGCTGTACTCACCAGATACAAATTATGTACCCCATAGCCACACCCTCAATGAACCACTTCCTCCAACTACACCCCACCTGCCTCCAGTTACCACTCAATTAATCCCATCTGGGATCAATTCACTGATTAGATTAAGATTCTCACAACCCAAGAATGTCTCCTCCATACCTTCTTGCATTGCCTCACATGTGAGCTTCTGGGGGACACCACATCTAAACCAAAATAAGAGCTCTAGGAGTTAGGGTGTTAGGGAAGTCACATATTCTAAACATGAAAAATAATGCTTTACTCCTTTTTACATAAAACAAATCTAAATAGCTTATTAGACTAAATCATTGTTCCAGAGGACAAAGAAAAGTTTTCTCAGTCTACCTGTTTGATACACTTTTGTTCCATATGCCACACAAAAAAAATTATAGTTCCTGCTGGGACCAGCATGGCCAATTGAGGTTCTGGAGAGGGGATATGGGGGATTAGAAAAATAAAGACTCACAGATGGCAGATTTTGTGTTGCTCTCTGATGGAGAAGCAGATTTAAAGTGTTATGCCAGGAATCCTGATTTATATATGTCTCATTATTATGTCAAAGACTATGCAAGCATTGTTCTTTGTACTCAGAAAGTTGTAAGGCTAGAAACATTTATGTGGCTTTTCCACAGTTGCAGTTTACAGTTGCAATGTGCAATATTAGCAGCTTTGTGTAGCTCTTAAGAAAGTCCATTGTTTAAAGTTACTGTTGGAGTTGATGAAACATTGTGGTTGTCTAGCAGGGTAGTTCCTCTGTTCCCAGGAACAATGTGCCTGAGATGAAGGTCAAAGCTCATAAGACTCTGCCACAGAGCCTTCTCAACCCAGCCTCTCAATTATTGAATAGTTAAATAAAATGCAAAAAGGTATGCACAAGAACGTTAATAACCCCACTGCTTAGAATAAGAAAAAAATGTATGACTATAATGTTACACATTGTTTTATTGTTTTTTAAAGTGTTGAATGAAAGTTACAAATAAAAACCTCCTAAAAAATAGAAATTAAATGTGGAAATTAAATTTAACGAAAAAAATAAGAAACTTATTAATTAAACCATGTAGCTTAACAAAGAATAAAAATACCTAGTGGGGCACTGTGGCTTACATCTTGAATCCCAGAAGCTCAGGAGGCTGAGACAGGAGAGTTTAACACGCCAGCATCAGCAAAAGCAAGAGTCTAAGTAACTCAGTGAGACCCTGTCTCTAAATAAAATACAAAATAGGGCTGGGGATGTGGCTCAGTGGCTGAGTGCCCTTGAGTTCAATCCCCAGTATCAAAAAAAAAATACCCTTTCTTCTACAGAAAGTAAGAATAGGAATAGAAATTTCCCAAAGCTACAAGATATATTTAATAATTTTATTTTAAAGGCACTCATAAGTATCAAGGGAGATAATTTCCTTGTGTGTCTATGTATGTATATGTGTGCTTGTGTATATGATTCCTTCTTATTTCCTCCCCCCTTAGTCTAAGAAATCACATGAGTATATGTGTGAATGTGTATGTAGATATGTATAATCACATAGATACACATATACATATATAATCTCTTAGAACAAGGGGATAAAGAAGGAGGAATAGAGAAAATAATTTCATTTTCCAACTATTAGATAATGTATAAGGTAGATAATTCAAGAGGTAGAAGGTTAAGAAGTATAGATATAGGTATATTTATTTCTGAAAAGTAAGAAGTAGAGCTATAACAAGTAAAGGTATCATTTCTTTTTATAAGTATATTTTAATTTTACATAATAGTGGGATTCTTTATGCCATATTCGTATATGCACATAACACTATTTGATGAATTTCATTCCGCAGGAACTTGTTCTTCTTTCCTCTCTCCATCTGCTTGTTCTTCCCTATTGATGTTCCTTCATTATTTTTTAATTAGTGCATTATATATATATATATATATATATATATATATATAATTTTGGCATATTTGTACATGGACATAGCCTTTCATACCTTAAGTCCCATTTTTACTCATCTGCATAATTGGTATATGTAATATCTATTTTATCTTCAATTCATGAAACTAATCAATATAAAACAAAGAGAAATTATCACAATGCCTGACATGTAATATTGAAATTTATTAATAATATATAAGTAGTATAAGTTTATTAATAGTATACAAGAAACAAAAACATAAGGAATAATAAATAGTACAACTGCTAAAAGCGTACAAACTCACCATGTAAGAGACAAGAGTGAAGAGACAAAGCAAACGTGAGAAATTGATAACCATAGTGGTCTGTGAATGGAGGGAACATGTGTGATATTTTTCTTTTTACTTTTGTAGATTACACGTTTTCTACGATGGGTGTATTATTCTTATAATTGCAGTTAAAACCCAAAACTAAATTTCAGTCCACAATCTCATCAAGATAATAGTGTATATAATAGTGTATAACAATAGTTTAAACTGCTGTTTGGGCTGAAAATGTAGTTCAGTGGTAGAGCACTAACCTAGTGTGTGCAAGGACCTGGATTCAATACTTAAATTCTACCAAAAACATAAGAACAACCAAAAAAATCTTTATTCCATAAATCCCATTACTAGCTATCCCTTGATTTTATACAAAAGTCAGAATCCTATACTTGTATCATGTATCTTTTATCTTTGTTCTACAATAGTTATTTCTGTGACTATTTTTGCAGGGGAGCAGATACATGGGACCTAGAGTCTTAGAGTTACCTTTTAAAACTTCTTTTATGGGGTACAGTTTTATGAGATCTAAAACACAGCATTTGCAGTTAAATTGTGAATATAATCCATCTCTCCCTAACTGGACTCGATTGAATAATTACTAAACATCAAAATGTGTGTAGAAATAGGAAGAGTTTCTGTCGTTATCCTGTCTGATGCTTCTTTCATTCCCTTTCTGGAACTTTAAGAAACAAGGAAAATATTTATAGTCCCTGATGATAGAAAGTTATGTAGAATGAGTTGAAAAGACATGGGCAAACGATGGGAGTGAATGAATATAAAGTCATAGCCACTGTTAGAAACTGGATGGAAAATGAACAATGTCTGATCAGCACACACTATGCTTGATCATCACTAAATTAATCTACTGTCAGATAATAGGATATGACAAATGAAAGTAATAGAAACCTATGTTTGGTACATTTAAATGTAATAATATGTGCATCCCAAGGTTATTACTGATTGAAAGATAGAAAGACACTGATGGGCTTTTTTTCTTCTTTCTTTCTTTCTTTTTTTTTTTTTTTTTTTTTGGTACTGAGGACTTAACCCAGGGACACTTAACCACTGAGTTATATCCCCAGACCTTTTTAATTTATTTTTAAATTTTGAGACAGGGTTTCATTGAGTTGCTTAGGACCTCACTAAGTTGCTGAAGCTGGCCTCAAATTGTGATCCTCCTGTCTCAGCCTCCCTAGTTGCTAGAATTATAGGCATGTGCCACCATGCTCAGTCTGATGGGCTTTTTAAAAAATATTTTTTAGTTGTAGATGGACACAATAAATTATTTTTATTTATCTTGATGTGGTGCTGAGGATTAAACCCAGTGTCTCACGCATGCTAGGAAAGCACTCTACCACTGAGCCAATATCCTAGCCTGCTGAAGTGCTTTTTGCAAATGGAGTTCATAAACTGAGTACATCAGAGTGGGTATAATGAGAATTGAGTTTTAAATAAAAAACAAATATAAAGTGTCAACTTCTACTTTTCTGCTTCCTTATATTTGTGTGTTCTTGGGCAATCACATGTATTATGAAATTCTGATATTGTTTCCAGGTTTCTTTAAAAATTTTTTTGTTCTTTTTTAAATTTTTAATTATAGATGGACACAATACTGTTCTTTTATTTATTTATTTTTATGTGGGGCTAAGGATTGAAACCAGGGCCTCACATGTTCTAGGCAGGTACTCTGCCATTCAGCTACACCCCCAGCCAATTATTTTTTCAAAAGATAATATCTTAGAGAAATAAACAGTGATTCATTTTAAAAACTCTGTGTAAAATATTTGAGTAGGTATTTCTCCAAAAGAGATACACAAATGATCACCAATTCCATAAAAATTGATCAACATCATTAGTTATCAGGAAAATGCAAATAATAATAACTTCATATACATAATAAGAACTTCATATACATTGTATGGCTATTCTAAAAAGACTATGAGTAATAAATATTTTCAAAGTCATAGAAAAGTTGAACCCCTATACATTACTGTGGGAACTGTACAATGGTCCTGTCACTTTGTAAAATACTCTTATACTTCTTCAAAATGTTATGTATAAAGAATACCTCACTTCTCAGCAATCCTATTTTCAGGTATACACTCTAGAAAAATACTACACACACACACACACACACACACACACACACACACGCATAAACTGACTCATAAATGATTGTAGCAGAATTATCTATAATTTCTCTAGACTGGAAAGAACTCAACTGTCAACTAACAAATAAACACAATGTGGTAAACTATATGATACCAAATTATTAAACATTAAAAATGATGAAGTACTGTTATATTTCACACCATGGAAGATTCTTGAAAATACTATAGTAAGTGAAATAAAGCAGTCACAAAAGTAGGCTAGTTGTAGCTAGAACCTGTGAAGCGTTCCATGGGGAGTAACTGCTAATGAATATGGAGTGTTTTTTTGAAGAGGAATGAAATATTCAAGATGTAAATCCTGATGATGGTTACACAAATTTGTGAATACACAAAAAACAGTGAATTGTAAATTTTAATCAATTCTATACTTTTAAATTTTATCTCAATATAAGAAAAACATGGTAAACAGAATAATGTTAACAAAAGTGGTAGCATAATTGTACACATGTTAATTTTTTAAATTGAATAAATATAGACCCCAGAGCAATTAGACTTTGGAATGTAGGCTAATATTCTGTACCTGTTTTTCCACTTAAGTTCTGTCTTTTTTTTCCACCCATACATAGATCATCCTGTAATTCTTGAATTATTTTCTCTTTGAGCTCTTAATAACTTTCATTTCTCATCACACTTTTTGTATACAGCATGTAATTCCTTGCATTATAATTAATCTCCTTATATATGTGCAATACTATTCAACCATATTTTCATTTCTGTCAGAGAATGGGCTATGTTTTTATGTGATCTATTTCCCAAATCAAACACATAGAAGATATATAGTAAATAATTAGGGAATTAATGATGCTTATGTTTATTTTTTAGCTTCACCCTTCAGAAAAATGCCATTGAAAATTTGAAAATAATGTGTCAAACCTGTAGATTACCTTCACTAGTGTGGGCATTTTAGTATTAATTCTTAAATCCATGCAATCTAGATTATTTTCCATTTTTTATGTATTCTTCAACTTATTTCCCTAATGTGATTATATTTATTATTAGGGATATTTATGCTATTGTAAATATGATTGAATTCTTGATATCTTTTTGTAGAGTTATTGTTACTGCACAGAAATTTTACAAATTTATGTATGTTAATTTTATGTCCAGAAATTTGACTAAACTCACTTTCTCTTTGAACATATTTTTGGTGGAATCTTTAGTTTTATTTAAATACAAGATTGTGTTCTGCCGAGAAATATTTCACTTCTTCCACTCCAATTTTAGTAAGTTTATTTTATTTTGCCTATTTTCTCTGTCTAGAGTTTTCAGTTCTATTCTATATTGAATAGAAATGGTAAGCATGGGCAACATAGCCTTGTTCTTGATCTTAGAAGAAAAACATATTTTTCACCATTTTGTATGATATTTACTCTGGATTTGTCATATGAGGCCTTATGCTATACCTAATTTATTCATTATTTTTATTATGAAATTTGTTGAATTTTTCCACTACTTTGTCATCATCTAGTAAAATAGTTGCATGGATTTCATCTCTCATTCTGTGAATGGATGTACTGTATCATATTCATGGATTTTTGCATTTTGAATCATCCCAGGGATAAATGCTACTTAATTCTCGTTTGTGATTCTTTTAATCTGATGTTGAATTGGGTTTGCTTTTATATTGTTGTGGGTTTTTACATCTATGATCATCAAAAATATTAATCCACAGTTTCTTTTCTTGACTTCTTGTGAAACTTCCATGTTAAGGTTATGCTGACCACATAAAATGAGATTGGAAATTATCCATCCTCTTCAAATTTTGAAGGAGAAGATTCAGTATTAAGTCTTCTTTAAAGAGTTCATATAATTTACCAGTGAAACTATTAGGTTCTGCATTTTTGTTTGCAAGGGCATTTTTGATTATTGTTTCAAACTCCTTCTTCATTATCAGGCTGTGCAGATTTTCTAAATGTTCATGAATCAGTATTGGTAAGCTTTATGCATCTACTAATTTATGCATTTATTCTAGTTTATACAAATTTTGGTGTATAATTAGTTATAGTAGTCCCTTAAGATTATTTTATTTCTGTGGTAGCTGTTGTAATCACTTTTCTTTCATTCATAATTTTGAGTCTTTCTTTTTCCTACTTTGTGTAGGAAAATGTTATCAACTTGGCTTTTTAAATGCCAGCTCTTAGTTACGTTGACCTTTTCTGTTGTTTTTCTAATCTCTATAAGTGCTCCAATTTTTATTATTTATTTCCTTCTGGTAATTTTGGATTTAGTTTGCTCTTATTTTTCTCTTTCTTTGAGGAGTAAGTTTAGGTTGTTTGAAATTTTTCTCTTTCTTTTTTTCTTTCCTTCCTGTCTTTCTTTCTTTCTTTCTGTGTGTGTGTGTGTGTGTGTGTGTGTGAGAGAGAGAGAGAGAGACACAGAGAGGTGGAGAAGAGAGAGAGAGAGAGAGAGAGAGAGAGAGAGAGAGAGAGAGAGAGAGAGAGACTGAGGCATGTACCCATTATAGCACTAGCACTGACGTACAACCTCGCCCATTTTTTATTTTTGTTTGAGATGGGGTCTTCTCACTGGGTTTCCCAAGTTGGCCTCTAACTTGAAATCCTCCTGCTTCAGCCTCCCAAGTTGCTGGAATTACAGGCATGCATCAACATGCCCCGATTTTCTTAATATAGAAGTTTATGTACATTCCTTTTTTTTTTTTGGTAGTGCTGGATATCAAACTGAGTTTCATGCATGCCAGGCAGATTACCACTTAGCCACATCCCCAATGCTGTACTTCCTTCTTAGAGTTGTTTCTACTGAATCTCCTAAGTTTTAGCATATTTATATGTTATTTTCACTTTGTTAATTTGTTTTCTGTTTTTCATCTTTGACCATTGTTTATTCGGCAGTATGGGGTTTAATTTTTACATATTTGTGAATTTTCAAGTTTTGCTCCTGTTATTGAATTCTTTTTTATACAATATTGGTCAGAAAAGATAAATTTTGTGATTCCAATAGTATTACATTTGTTATGGTTTGTTTTGTAATTGAACATATGATCCATCCTGGTGAATGTTTTGTGTATGCTTGCAAAGAATATATATTCTGTTATTTTTTGAAGGAATATTCTGTATATATCTGTTAGGTCTGCTTTTCTATAGTTTTCTTTAAGTTCACTGTTCCATTATTGATTTTGTGGATGATACATCCATTGCTGAAAGTGAGATACGTAAATCCCCTACAATTTCCTATCACTGTCTATCCCTTCAATTTCGTTACATATTTAGGTACTTTAATGCTGTATGCGTATATTTTATAATAGTTACATGAATTGGCCCTGTATCACTTAATGATCTTCTTTCTCTCTTGTAACAGATTTGTTTTAAAATTTAAAGTCTAGTTTGTTTGAAGTAAACATAATGTCCTCTGTTCACTCTCTTTTGATTACTATTTACATGGAATAAGTTTTTTTTTTATCATTTCACTTTCAGTCAAGTATGTCCTTAAAGCTAAAGTTAATTTCTTGAGTAAGATTTGTAAGCCACCACTTAAGTACTACTTAATGCTACTGCTAATAAATATTTTGATTACATATTAAAGGGTGTTTGGTTAAAGAAATATTTGCTTTAAAGTAATTGTTTTAGGAGATGAGGCTTTGGGGATATGATTAGGTCATAAACTTGGAGCCCTCATTAATGAGATTAATACTCATAAAAGGGACCCTGGAGAGTTCCTTGCCCCTTCTTCCATAGGAGGACCAAGTGAGAAGACAGCATCTGTGAACCAGGAAACACTTTCCTTACCAAACACAGAATCTCCCATTCCTTGTTATTGGACTGTGAGAAATAATTCTCTATTGTTTAGAAAGTGTTATTCTTATTGAAATTTTGGGAAATATATTATAGTTCTAATCATATTTTTTTAAAAAAGCACAAAATCATTTGCTAAATTTACTGCAGACTTAACAATGGAGGAGAGTTAATATTCCTTTTTGTGATAAAGAGTAGTTTTCTGTGAGCAATTCTGAAGTTTCTTTGAATATTGAAAATACCAGATGTATGAAACATTCTTTCTTAACAGTTTAAACTAATGCAATATTAAGGCTCTTCTATAGTCTTATGATCAAAATATATTTAGAGCTTTTGCTGTAATTGTCCAAAAACTGTTAACTGAATCTTAATCCTGCTCCCCAAATTAGAGATTAGGTCAATATTATGATTTTGTTGAATCCCAATTAAAAACTTAAAGTAAATTATAAATCTCTAATCTAGAAAAATAAGACTAGGATCACTATTTTTCAAAAAAAATATATTAATTTCTTCTTTTGAAAAACTTTATAATTTTTGATTAACATTTATTATTTTAATATATTAATGGGGTTCAGTGTGACATTTCTATGAATGTATAGTATACACTTATCAAATCCAAATTCCTTATATCCACCATCCCTCTAAGTATCCTTTCCAACTTCTATTATACAGTATTGACAGCTATATCCCCAGCCCTTGTATTTGTTTGTTTGTTTATTTATTTATTTATTTATTTATTTATTTATATTTTGACACAGGGTCTTGCTAAGTTCCTTATAGCTTCACTAAATTTCTGAGGCTGGTTTTGAACTTGTGATTCTTCTGCCTCAGCCTCCAAAGTCACTGGGATTATAGGCATCTGCCACCAATCCCAGTCACAGGTTAAATTTGTAAGCTTCCACATATAACACAGAATATGCTGTATTTGTCTTTATGTGTCTGGCTCCAGTAACTATCCTCCAGTTACTTCCATTTTGCTGTAAATTACAGGGTTTCATTCTTTATTGCTGAAAAATATTTTACTGTGTTTACATACTACATTTTCTTTTTCCATTCATATGCTGTTGGGCATCTAGGTTGATTCCATATCTTAGAAGAAAACATAGGAGAATCACCTCAGGGCACTGATATAGCAGTGAATTTCTTGATAGAATCCCAAAAGTTCTTCATATTGATAATTAATTTATTTCTTAGATATGTTTGAAATAAGCAAACTATATATGTCTCACAGGTTACCAGGTTACGAATCTTGATGCAGATAGTTACCATTGGCCAAGAAGCATGCTGGTCCTGGTTTCATCACTTACAAAAGATAAAATGAATGTGTATATATATATATATTATATATATATAATATATATATATATATATATATATATATATTCTGTATAGAGGTAGATGTTTATCTCATAGGTCCCTCTCCAGAAGAGAGAACAACAACAACAAAAAGAATTGGTTTATATAGGGGTATCTCTGTCTGTATCTGTGTTGTTCAATATTCTATAGGTGACTTAGGAATCAACACAAATGGAACCTTTAAAAAATTGCCGATAGACAGCAAAGTGTGGTTATTATACTAGATATTAGAATCATGATTCAAAATTCCCTTAATAGACTGAGGTTTTCAATATTACCAACTAATGTAAAGCTAACCATTTGATGTTTTTTATTGGTTCTTCAAAACATTACATAGCTCTTGACATATCATATTTCTTTTTTTTCACATCAAATTATAAAGTCCTTTTTTTTCTTTTTTTATTGGTTGTTCAAAACATTACAAAGCTCTTGACATATCATATTTCGTACATTAGATTCAAGTGGGTTATGAACTCCCATTATTACCCCAAATACAGATTGCAGAATCACATCAGTTACACATCCATATTTTTACATAATGCCATATTAGTAACTGTTGTATTCTGCTACCTTTCCTATCCTCTACTATCCTTCCTCCCCTCCCTTCCCATATTCTCTCTCTACATTATCTACTGTAATTCATTTCTCTCCTTTTTATTTTCCCATTCCCCTCACCACCTCTTATATGTAATTTTGTATAACAATGAGGGTCTCCCTCCATTTCCATGCAATTTTCCTTTTCTCTCCCTTTCCCTCCAACCTCATGTCTCTCTTTAATGTTAATCTTTTCTTCCTGCTCTTCCTCCCTGCTCTGTTCTTAGTTGCTCTCATTATATCAAAGAAGACATTTGGTATTTGTTTTTTAGGGATTGGTTAGCTTCACTAAGCATAATCTGCTCTAGTGCCATCCATTTCCCTGAAAATTCCATGATTTTGTCATTTTTTAGTGCTGCGTAATACTCCATGGTGTATAAATGCCACATTTTTTTTATCCATTCATCTATTGAAGGGCATCTGGGATTCTTAAAATACTGTCTAGCTATTGTGAATTGTGCTGCTATGAACATCGATGTAGCAGTATCCCTATAGTGCCCTCTTTTAAGGTCTTCAGGGAATAGTCTGAGAAGGGCAATAGCTGGGTCAAATGGTGGTTCCATTCCCAGCTTTCCCAGGAATCTCCATACTGCTTTCCAAATTGGCCACACCAATTTGCAGTCCCACCAGCAATGAACAAGTGTACCCTTTTCCCCACATCCTAGCCAGCACTTGTTGTTGTTTGACTTCATAATGGCTGCCAATCTTACTGGGGTGAGATGGAAGCTAACCATTTTATATTTACACACATACATACAATATTGACAATGGGATAGTTCCCAAAATAACCTAAAGATTTTTACCTTTGAACTCAATATAAGTGATTGTTTAATAACAATGTTAGAATGTTCCTATAAATAGATTGACTTGTCTTGTATAACAAGTTTCTTTATTCAGTTTTCCTAGACAATATCTAGTAACTGTATGCCATGAAAATCATAAGAAAGTATTCTAAAGAGAAATAGAGGTTGTACAGAATGAGCATCAGTATTTTAAGAATCCCATTTTCTAGAGATTGTGTTTGTAAAATTGATTGATTTCTTTCTTTTAGTCATATCTTCTAAAAGTAACATATCCCTCGACCAAGATTTTGTTCAGTTCTTAGTTTACTAGTTCATAACAAGGCTGAGAACAAACAGAAACTCACCTATGTCTCATAACAATGTTCTTTCCACTATCCTATCATTGCATGCTTAGCAGACATATGGGGATTTATGACTAGAACACTTATTCCTTTGCCTTCTTGTTAGTCCAACTCTTTGTCTCCACTCAGTCTATATTTTAGTGCATTGTTTATAGTAACTAGTATATTACTTTTTTAGTATTTAATTTTTAGTTGTAGATGGACACAATACCTTTAATTTATTTTTATGTGGTGCTGAAGATCAAATTCAATGCCTCATGCATGTTAGGCAAGTGCTCTACCACTGAGCCAGAAACCCAGCCTGACTAGTATATTTCTGTGTGAACACTGCAGACCTGATAAATGTGTGCAGAAATGATCCATTCACTTGCCTACTTTTATATAAGTTTTCACATTTCTGCATATATTATGATACTGAAAAGCTATTAAAATGGAATTCATGAATTCCTTTGTTCTCTATGCACTTCTATATTAAATATTTCTTTCTTTATGTCCCAGAAAATGTAAGTAATAGGAAATTGCCTCAATAAACCTTTGCATTCATATATACATTTTCACATTAAGGCCTGGCATAATCTGACATTTGTTGAATTATTGATATTCATATAACTGTTTGTAGACATTTGAATGTATCCTATTGAGAAAAGGTTGAATTGATCAGAATCTTCTGAATTGCATATGCAAATATCAAAGAAGAGCTATTTCTTGTTATTCCAGAGTAAATGGCATTAAAGTGGCTTATCCCATATTTACATTGTGCATTTTGTATTATGGCCATGTTATTTCAGAGCTATGTGCACTTAAAACACTGAGAAATTCATCTTTGACATGCTGGTCACTATAAAAAGTAGTAGTAGGGAGAAATCCTTTGAACATTTATATGTAACACTTAAAAGTAATATTTTGCAGTTCATTTTTAGTATGGGTAAATTATTGTAAAAATCAGTGATGTTGTGTTTTAAGAGACTCATACATTCTTATAACATTTATGTGTAAATAGTTTTGGAATGTTTCATGACCACCATTTCATGTCTCCATTTGTGTTAGTCAGTCTTCAATTGCTTTGAAAAAATGTTTGTCTAGAACTTAAAAGAAGGAAGGATTTATTTGGGCTCATATTTTCTGAAGTTTTAGTACAGGATGGTTCAGTCACTTTGGGCCTTTGTTGAGTCAGGACATCATAGAAACTGGAACATGTGGCACCAGAGCCTGCTTAGCTCATAATGACCAGAAAGCAAAGAGCATTTTCTTTTTTTAACAAAGCCTTTCCTCCAAAACCCACTAAGCTATTAATCCATAAATGGATTAATCCGATCATAATCTCAGAGTCCTCATAATTCAAATATCTCCAAAATGCCCCATTTCTGAATAGTGTTGCATTGGGAACCAGGCCTCCAATCTTGAGACTTTGGGGAAATTTAAGATTAAAAACATACCACCTTATTAATCCACCCATAAAAAAAAAACTTGCATTAATTTTAATGTTAGCCTTCCAAGCATTCACTCATATAATCTTCTAAATATCAAGTTCTGTACAGGAAGAACATCAGACAAGAATGTGGGGTAAAATAACTAATAGAAGCTGTTGAATATTGCTTTTCCTTGCACTCTTCCTTCTGACCTTCTCCCTGATTCTCCATTATGTTTACATCTCATTGAGCTTTCTTTTCATGTCTCTTAAGAGTATGCTTTAAAAAAAAAGATTGTTCTTGTCAGATTCCCATCAGAAATGCATAAACAAGAAGTGTAGTATTAGCAACAATCATCACCTCAACAAGAAAATCTGAAATGTTAATTTTAACTTTCCTCTGCTTTTCTGTATCATTTTAACTACATGGAAACAAAAACAACCCCTTTGCAAATGTATTTCAGCTGATTGCCATGAAAGCCAAACTGCTCTCTAAGTTCCCCTTGGTTCCAAACTTTAAGTTCTGTCCATCATATTTATCATAATTAATCAACATTTCTGTCAAAAAGCAGGCAAATCTACTGTCCCTACAATGTCTTGGATCAAAGCCCAAATGGGAAGGAGCTGAAGTTATTTCAACTTTTTTCAATTTTTTCTAATTTATACTATTCAATCCTTTTGAATGTTTATTGTCTCCTACTGGACTAATTTGTAGATAGGTGACTCAGATTTACTTGATCTTGAAATTAGGGCAAATAGACTGGAATCTTTCAGGCACTTTGACAAATAAACAAAACAACACTATTATTTTAGTATGGTCCCTTCAAAACAAGAATACCATGATATTTCCCTTTCTCCTTTGCCCAGCCATAGGACATACTGTATTTCTATGCAAATCTTCACAAAGTAAGCACTGATGTCTTTCCCCAAAACAAATATGAAACAAAATATCACCCACAAAAAAGATGTGGATCTTGTTTGGTGTTTGTCAAATATTTACTTCTAAACTGATCATATTTGATAGTAATGTATCTATCATCAACTAATCTTTTTATTAGTATTTATTCTACCATTTGTTTAACTTTTGTTCATTCTCTCACTCTGAATTGAATCAAATACAATGGAGCATCTCGAAAAATATTTCAATGATTTTACACATTAAAATGATGTTTGTATCTTAATTTTTAAGGTTGGTCTATAAATATTTCTCCAAAAAAATGTTTCATATGTTTAATTTTAACATATAAAAATTTAGAGTGTTGATTTATATGGCAAAATGGTAGATTCAGGGGTAGTTATCATTAAATAGAAAGTTTGACAAGTTTGTTGACTGTGATTGAGTTATACTTAATTTCACCACAGTGAGGCACTGTTATGCATTGGTAAAAAGTACAGGTCTTTCTTAAGTCAAATGTAAATAAATTTATATTTTGGATTTAATTCTAACTGGTGTAAAAGAAACAAGTTATTTACCTCATCCAAGACTCAATATACTCCTCTGTAAAATGGAATAATACTAACTAACTCAAAGTATAGATGTTAAGATTAATATAGTTAGGACAGGGTCTTACACTCAATAAGTTTTCTATAAATGTCAGTTCAATAATAATACAAAACAAGGCTCTTATATGTAAATTATGCAGACACAAAATATATAAAATTCTAATATAGTACATGTATAAAAATCAATGATAATCACAACTTTTTTGTTTATTTGTTTTAGTACCACATGTACTTCATTAATATGGATTACTGGTACGGATGCAAAGAGTTCTTAGTGTCCTTCCCTCTAAACTTTTTCCTCTATTACTCTTTTGTTTTCAAGAGTTTTGTGATTTGAATTGTGACTTGATAAAATGCCCTTTTATTTTAGATATGTCCAAAGAAATATTGACTGTGGTTTTGCGATCTCACAAAGAAAAAAAAAAACAGCATATTTGCCACAGGCTTGGGGTTAATCAATTCCCAGAGAAATTAATTGCTCCAAATGTTTTGTACTTTCATCATTATTCTTGGAAGAGCTGTATTTGTGGAACACCCATGGCAGAAAAAGGATATGCCCTGAGTCAGTCAGGATTCCTTGCTAATTTCCTGGGATTTAGGATGTTAAATAACATATGTAACTAGAGTGATACAAAGGTTTGGAAACTCCCATAAGAGAGAGTTGATCTCAATATTCCTGAAAATCCAGGATATGACTTACATAGCCCTTTATTTTTCTGGAAGAGCCCAATGATATAAGTTCACATATTTTCCTCAGTCTGCTAAATTTATCAAAGAATATAAGAATTTCATAGATGTGTGGAGCTACATATAATTATGTATGCAATTATTAGATTTACAAGAAATGAGGAGAAAGTAGTTGGAGAAAAGCTAATTCATCTGATTTTGAAAAGGTTATGTTCTAAAGAACACATACACACAAATGGAAAGAATACTAAACGTTAAGCTTAGTTCATATTAGAGTGAAAGTAAACTATACTTCTTTACTGCAAGGCAAAACAAACATTAAATTAATCAATAGATTAATATTGACTGTGTTCCAAATATGATAGCTACAGTTGCAGTATGTCATAATCACCACATAGTAGGTAAGCAAAAAATATTTGATAAATGAACAGAAGTCTTGCTAATTTGTATGATCGAATTTAGAAATGGTATATGGAAAATATGTTCAATAAGTGTTTATTGAGAATTTAATATATGAACTCTGATGAGAGATCAAATTTAAAGTCACAGGATCTGATCACCAAATATTCATGATATATGATAATTAATCAAGATCTCATTCATCAGGTAACTGATTTTTCCCTTGTAAATCTGTGAGATTTCTTGAAAGAAAGGAAAATATTAATTTATGCTAATAAGAACTTGTTAGAATATTTTAACAAGAAACACCTCTGGACTAATTTATGACTGTTAGGCATTTTCAATAAAACCACCCAATCTGAGGGAATTATGTTTTTTAATTAAATTAAAGCAGAATGTTGTTTGGTAATTATCACAGGAATGAATTTATCAGAAGAATCTATTACAAAGCAATAATAAGTTCTCTTACAGAGGAAAAATAGTATATGAAAGAATTTGAGAATTGATTTTAAAGTTTTGAAAGCATTTAATCCAGTATTCTAATTTTATAGAAATAGAAACTAAGGCTCTAAAAGAACCAGTCATCAAATTAGTTAGAAATAGAAGTAAGATTTTATCTTGGGCCATCTCATCCCATACTAGCACTCTTTCTTTATTCCTGACAACTTACAGGAGATATTGAGTTTCATATTGTGTTGCAATGACAGGAACAGATAAAAGCTGCCAAAGATCAACTTGGTGTACCTGCCTATCCATTTTACCTAGAGGTAATGGACTACATATTTACCTTATGGACTACATATTTTGACATAAATGTTTGACCTATGTATTATTGAATAATACTTGCATTATTGGCTAGCAATTTAAAACTAAGGTGTTTTACATAAAATTCTAGATTTGAGAAATTTTCTTGAAAAATGAAAAGATTTGGCAACCCTGGGGTACACTGCCCACATGAAAATTGACTTGACCTGGATAGGATATTCCACCATTTAAGAAGACACGGTACTACAGTTTATCACAATTCCCATTCATCTCTATTGTTCACAACATAGCCTGTTCTATTCATTTATATTTACATACTATATACCCTTAAGTTCAAGCCATTGAGTTTTAACTTTCAAAATCAATCTTAAAATAAGATTTTAAGTTTTAATATTCAAAAACTATAAGACTTTTTATAAGTAGGAAATCAAAAACCTGAAATGCTCAACAGTATAGAAAGATGATTTAAAACTGATTCTGGTATTACTGTAAATATGTCTGTAGTGAGGGTCATTTATTCCCTCATTAGTCAGCAAAGGTGATTTGAAATTAGGTGAAGTATGTTAAACAAGATGCCTAGTAATGAAATAATTTGCTGTAACCCATCTACAGGTTTAACAAGAAAATAATTGGGCAAATTTGACATACTCAAAAAATAATGTTTGATTTGGTTGCAAAAGGTGTAATTCAGTCCAGCTGTGATACAACATCCAAATAGTGACGAATTGTTAATCATAGTTACAGGCTTTCATGTGATAACCTAAAAGTATTTATGGCTTTAATAGATTACAGATAAAGCCTACTACCCAGCAGGTAGCTAATCAATAATAGGAAGTATAGGAGTACACACAGATATGTCTACTTCCTAATCTAATGCCAAAACCACTGGCTAAGTAAGTAAATGTATATTTCATTTCTTTTGTTTATGCAGTATTACAAAGTTTTCTGAACTATTTTGAAAAAAATTTAAATAACTTGATTGACTATTATAGAATTATAATTTATTCAAAAATAGAGGACATTTGCAATATTATATTCTTTTTATTTTTAAACTATCCTATTTAAGATGAATATTACTTTCAAGGTTGATTTATAAGTTCTTAGATTGCCCACTGGAGGGCCTGAGTTAACTGGAATATTACAAGTATAATGGATCCTTGTTCAAATTCTAGAAAATCATTCAAGATAAATTGTAGATAGAGTATGTTCAAGCATCCAAAGCAAATATTATGTTATTTTCTTTACAATATTTTTTAAAGTCACTTTTTCTTCTCACAATATTTTCTTAGTAAACCTCATTATGACCATATTCTAGTAAAAATCCTTGTGACAGTGAGATGTTGTAAATAACTATTATTTAATATTTTTAGCCATTTTCTAACAGGCATATCCATTTCCTCTGCTGCCACTAAGTAATAAATATAGCTGAGTTAGAATCTTGGACATTAGTTTCATTCCATTATATCTTTTAAATAGAATCCATTTTGTAATTGGCTAACAGAGTATTTGGCAGGCAATTACGGTGCTATAAGTTATTCTATATTAGAAGAGATCATAACTACACAACAATAAAAATTATCTTACTCTATTCTCAATGTATAAAGAAGAACTTTATATAAAGATAATTATATTTCTAATGATATTACATGGTTTGGTTCTTTTATTTATGACCATATCTATGCACAAATGCTAATCAACAAACATCACTAATTATCACTATCACTAAGTAGAAATTACCCTGATTACAGGAATTAGCACTGTCTTCATGAAATTTAAATTTTGATTGGAATATCTAGATGCATATGGAAGTGTAAACATAAACATAAAATTAGGTAGAATAATAGTATGAAAAATAATTCTAAAAAGTTTATCTTTATTTATTTATATTTTTTAACTACAGCTTCATTCAGGGATAACAACTTAGCCTCTGTAAGATATCCCCAAAGCTAAAGAGCTTACTGTTTCATGTGATGGCTCATATCTTTGTGGGGATTTTTTTTGGGGGGTAGATGTCTGCCAAGAAACAGATTAAACTATAAAGTAAATTTTATATTCTCAACACCTGACAGTTCCTGGAACATGTTATACACTCAATTAAAATTTTTGAATGAATGTATTATTTTATACTGAGTCAGTGTTATCTCTGTAATTTCTTTCTCAGTACCAACTGTTTTTTCTGATTTTAAAAAAAACTGAAGTAGTCTGGAATTTTTCAATATGAAGAAACTACCTATTTAAAGATAATTCTAAAAATCATAAAGTTCTAAAACTGAAAGAGTTCCTTGATTTTAAAAATAAGATACTTAGCCACCAGTGTATTGCCAAGGCTTAAAGAAGAAAACAAGATATATAGGGCTATGTTGTTTTGTAGCATCTACTGAAAATTAATGAGTGAAAATATTTTACATTAAAGCATATAAAAGTATATGGTGAAATGGTAAGAAAAATTCACATGAATTATTCAAATGATATACAAAATTTTTAAAAAATCATATTTATAGAGGAATGATACAATACGTTAAGATCTACAAAGAAAGCACAGGTATCTCCATTATCTGTTAAAGGTCATTTGGTGGAAATTTTTTCGATTATTTTAACTTCCCACTACATTGTATTAATGTGGATGCTGAAATCCAGAAAGCAGAAATTACTTTAAAGAGGCCACCACTTATATTAATGTGAAATCCTCATCAAAAAAAAAACATATGATTATTGATAATCAATGAAATTCCTTCAATTGAGCATGTGACATATTTCAAGATTCCTCATTGTCTCTATAACCATCTTGCCTATATATGTCTTGATATACAATGCCTTTTAAAGTTATCCTTTTTGTGGGGGGTACCAGGTATTAAACTCAGGGGCACTCAACCACTGAGCCACATCCCCAGACCTATTTTTTATTTTATTTAAAGAGAGGGTGTCACTGAGTTGCTTAACACCTTGCTTTGGCTGAGGCTGGCTTTGAACTTGTGATCCTCCAGTCTCAGCCTCCCCAGCCACTGAGATTACAGGAACATGCCAAGGCACCAGGCTCAAGCTATTCTTTAAATTACCAACAATTATTTTTGTCTAGAGCATACTTACCTCTTTTTGTTGGTTCTTTTTGGTTATACATGACAGTAGAATCCATGATGATATAATTATATAAGCAAGAAATATATTTTATTCTAATTAAGACCCCACTCAAATTTACCTCTTACAAAATATTCAGAGGTGTAGCTCAGTGGTAGAGCACTGGTCTAGCATGCATAAAGCCTTAGGTTTAGTCCCCACATTGCCAAAAAAAAATTTAAAAAGTCAATACCAAAAATTTGAACACAACTACCTATACACAAAAGCATGGAGGCATGTTAAAGGAGCATGGGAACCAAGCTTTAAAACATCTCAATTGGTAAAGCTGGAACAATTTGAGTAATAATTAACAAAACATTGATATGTAATCTCAAAATATAAAACTAGTATGCATAAGGCCATAAAAACATATTTGAAGAAATATTTAAATGGGAGGGGAGAGAAATATTACTTATAGAAAAAATCCCAATAATATATATAGATACAACTCCTATCAAGAAGTGGAGATTACCTGCTTCCCAGAATGGGAGCACAACTTACTGATTTGCTTCTAAAGGAAACAGTACAGAAGTCTGACGAATACACTTTAAACAAGGGATAAAGGCTAATTTCATCAGTGATTGCCTAGATTTATCATGCACCTTTATATAAATTCATGTATAGTCCGATTCATTTTTATAGTATTCTTCACAAATATGTAATGCGAGTTTTTTACCTTTATTTTATTTTTTAAATTTATTATTATTATTTTTTTTAATGTAGTGCCTGGGATCAAACCCAGTGCCTCATGTATGCTAGGCAAGCACTCTACCACTGAGCCACAACCCTGGCCTTGAAAGGCCAGCTTAATTTTAAATGAGAAATATATAAAATACATCCAAAAAGAAGACATTACACAAAATACTTGACTGCTATTTTTCAAACCTGTCAGCATCATCAAAAATAATTAGTTTGAACAACTGTCAGAAATGAGAGGAGCCGAAGGGCAATAGTGGTTCTAGGGACATAGTTCAGTCATAGAGTATTTGCAGAGCATGAGCAAGGCCCTGGATTCAATTCCCAGGACTACAAAACCAAGTAAAATAAATAATAAGAAAGTAAAAGAACAATAGAAAAGGAATGGAAAACACAAATAATATGTACCATTTAGTTAATAACTAGATACTAATGCCAAATATTTGGTTTTCAAAAGTGTATCATAGTAATATAAAAATGTCAGTTTCAGGAAACTGGATGAAAAGTATATGGAAAGTATTAATCCCACTATTACAGTTTTCTATAAACCAAAGTATTTTTAACAACAGTAAAAAGAAAAAAATAGATAATATGCTTTAATAAAACCCTTCTTTTTGTATAACTAATAAGCACAAATAAAAAGGAAACCTATGTAAAGGCAAAACATCAAATACACCTATGGAAAATTCAATGCTCATTCTTATAGATATATATATATATTTTTAAAACATCTGAGATTTTATTATACTTCAACATATTAAAATACTTTAATAAATATATAAAAAGAAGACACAACTAAAATCAGAAATGAAAGTGAATGCATTGCTACTGATCTTACTGAAATAGAAAAGAGTATAAAAATGCTATGAATAACTATACAGTGATAATTTAGGTAACCATAATGAAAGGAACATGTTCCTAGAAACATACAAATAGACAAAACTGATTTAAGATGAAATAGAAAATCTTAGTAATCTAGCATGAATATGAAATTCAACAAATAATTTCAAAACCTACCAACAAGGGGTTGGGGTTGTGCCTCAGTGGTAGAATGCTTGCCTAGCATGTGCGAGTCCCTGGGTTCAATCCTCAGCACCACATAAAAATAAATAAATGAAATAAAGGTATTGTGTCCAACTACAACTAAAAAATAAATATTAAAAAAAAAACTACCAACAAAGAAAAGCCCAGGGCTAGATGTCTTTACTGGAGAATTATTCCAAGAATTTGTAAACGAATTAGCCAATTTTCTCAAAATTATTTCCATAAATTACAGAAGGAGAAGACAATTTATTCTCTGAGGCTGGCATTCTTCTGATATGAAAGCTAGACAAGGTCATCACAAGGAAAGTACAGACCAACATATCACATGAGTATATATGCAAAATATTCTGCAAGATATTATAAAAGATAATATAGTAGCATACTAAAAGTACTATATGTTATGACTAAGGAGGATTTATCCAAAAAAGGTAACAATAGTTCAACACTTGGAAATCAATTAAAATATTATATCAAACTAATTGATTTAAAGGGAAAAACATGAAGATGTCAATCGATGTAAAAATCTTGACTAAACCAAAAATCTTACATGATAAAACACTAAAATATCTAGAAAGAGAATAAAAACACAATTAGCATTATGTTCAATCATAAAAGATTTCTCCTTTTTATTAGGAACAAGTATAAGCAGCCTGTTTTCACTCTGCTATTGAACACTTTTCTAAAGTTCTAAACAGTGAAGTTGAGCAAGAGAAAAACATAAAAATTCATAAAACTTAGGAAAAAATAGGTAAACCTGATGAGGGCCACATCCAAGTTAAGATGGTGCCTGGCAGTATGCAACGAGGAATTTGGAAAATTAAAATATCTACATGTTACAGTTGATAACTTCTTCTGGATATTTAATGGGCTCCAGCTGGGGCCCCTTTGGCTGTGGCTCTCAACACTCCCTTCATACCGGAGGAAAAAACTAAAGATATTATATCTCATTGCTTACAAAATTTTGCCACTGTGGGCATTCCAAAACAGTTAAAAACAGATAATGGCTGTGGCTATACTTCTACTTCTTTCAAGCAATTTTGCTCATCATTTGGCATTACTGGCATAACAGGAATCCTGTATAATCCACAGGGACAAGGTACAGTTGAAAGAGTTCATAAAACTATTAAGATGTACTTATTAAAACAAAAAGAAGGAATTGGGAAGGGATATAAATCCCCCAAAGATAAACTTAACATAACCCTTTTTACAGTAAACTTTTTAAATTTGGATTCATCAGGACTTAGTGCTGCAGAAAGGCACATGTGTCCAAAAAATGTACATAAGCCAAAGGTACTATGGAAGGATATTCTAACTGTACAATGGAAAGGTCCTGACCCAGTGATTGTCTGGAGTTGGGGGTCTGTTTATGTGTTTCCACATGGAGAACAGCAGCCGATTTGGATTCCAGAGAGACTAACTATCTACAGAACAAAAAGAAGATGATTCGGATCAAAATCCATAACAGCTGATATCCAGAACCCCAGTTTAGCTATTCTTACGCCTGTGATAATGGTTTTCCTACACCTGGCAGCTAATGAGCACCATTAAGGCTTATTTCAAATGTAAAAAACCTTGAGGCTTACTTGTGGGAATACCTTCAAACCCATATGCAAGTTTCAAAAAGAAATTTTCTATTTTATTTTTTGAGCTCATACAGACCTAGGTCAATGTTTTTCTGATCAGTTTTATTTTTTTTAATCAACTATGCCGTTTTTAAACATTGCAATGGAGATTTCACCTGTGAAAAGCTACAAGGCCTTTACTGTTGTGCTACGTGTGCACACTTGTGTTATGTGTTGTATGTCTGTATGTGCATATGCCCATATATTAGGAGTGCTCATGAAAAAATGGATAAAAATATTTTTTATTCACGTGATTTAAACAGTTTAACTGGGTATTGTTTTAAAAAGTGAACAAATAAGGAGGTTAACAGATCTGTTTATTTACTTTCACCTTTCCTTTTTATTATATTTGATAATTCTGTTCAGGATAATGTAAATAATTTCCAGTATTACTGAAAAACCAAATGAGACTTCGGAATTACAGCTGCCATCATCACAACTGTTGCTGTTTCTGCTGCTACTACTACAGCTTCTGCGATGGCTGTCACACAAACTGTACAAACTGTTGCATTAATATTTACTTCAAGAAGAAATAGACATATTAATGGATTCCTCTGCTTTAAGCTGCTTGCAGAACTTACTTGGACTATGTATCATTTATATGCATTATGAACTGATACAACAAATTGTAATTAGTACCAGGGTATCTTTGCTGACAGTGTCATCTGTGGTACAGTTTTTCCAGGGGTTTCTTACTTGGAGCAGTCAATGGCTTGATATCATGGCATTTTGTATCCTCCTCCCTTCTGCTTGTGATGATCATTATCCACAAGTATGGCTGAGTGTGTTGGGCCTGTAGTCAAAGACGGGTAAGATCCAATTACAATGGTACCAACCTAAGACAGGAGGCTGACAATTTGAGGTCAGACCATCCAATGATGGGTAAGGACCTATGTAGTATTGGACAACCTAAAACAGGCACAGTCCCTAAGCCACATACTTGTTGTTTAAATTAAACAAAAGGGGGAGATGATGAGGGCCACAACCAAGTTAAGATGGTGCCTGGCAGTATGCAAGGAGGAGTGGTTTGTGAGCCAATGCCAGCAAGGCATTAAGATGATGAGGATTCCTTAATGACTGACTGCAGTGTCTAGATTATGTCAATTAAGTTAAGCTGTGTGTAATTAGTTGGGTATATTTCCCTCTGCGGTCCGGCAGAGAAGCGGCTCCTGCTACCTTGGGTGCCTGCTACTTTGAGTTCTCAGTTCCTACTGAGTTCACTAGCAATAAAGTAGTTCCTGCTTCAAACTTCAAGTTGCTTGTCACCTCTCGGTTATTTTGCCCAGCCGGACTTAGGCAGCCCAGCCGGACTACGGCATAAACCATATTTATTTTTAGAAAAATGTGATTTTTAGATAAAATAATAAAGAAATCATACAATAATTAGAGCTAAAATTCCAAATGAGTAATGGTTTAGCATATGAGATAAATATATATAATATCTTGCATTTTTGTACAATAGCAATGAGCACTAAAACAGATATTAAGAAAGCAATCCATTTGATATAACATCAGAAATTAAAATATGTAATAATCCATTTTTTAATTTTTTTAGTTGTTGATAGACCTTTATTTTATTTACTTATATGTGATGCTTTGTATCCAACCCAGTGCCTCACACATGCCAGGCAAGTGTGCTACTGCTGAGCCACACCCACAGCCCCTGTAATAATCTATTTAATTAAGGAAATTTATGAATGAAAATGGGAAAACATTGTGGAAAGAAATTAAAATGACACAAATACGAGAAAATATATTTTGCATTTATAGAAAGGAAGACTTATTGTAAAGATGACTATATCATCCAAAGTGATCTAGAGGTTCAATACATTTGCTACCAAATTACAGTGGCTGTTTATTTTTTTTCAGACCCAGAGTAGCAATTCTTAAATTCATGTAGATTGCAAGGAAACTCAAATGATCAAAACAGTCTTGTGAAATAAGAACAAATCTGGGGGGAAAAACACTTCCTAAATTCAATATTTACCCCAAAGTCACAGTGATCAAAACTGTTTGATGTTGGCATAAAAATGAGTATATTGATCCATGGAACAATAGTTATATTCCAGAAATAAAGGTAAAACACATGTTCAATTAATTTTTGATGAAGATACCAAGACTGTTTGGTTGGAAAAGAATATTCTTTTCAACAAATGTTGCTTGGAACATCTGGATATCCTCATGAAAACAAAATTAAGTTCATTCCATCACACCATGAAGAAAAATTTCCACAAAATGGATTAAAAATATCTATTTAATTATTAAAACTCTAAACTCCTCAGAATAAAGTATAATAAATTTCCACAATAGTCAATTTGGCAATAGACTCATATGTGATATAAAAAGCAAAAGCAACAAAAAATATAGACAAATTGGTCTTCATAAAAATTTAACCAGGCACGATGGGACACGCTTGTAATCCCAGTGAGTTTGGAAGCTGAAACAGGAGGATCACCAGTTCTAAGCAAGCCTCAGCAAAAATAAATAAATAAAATTTTTAAAGATTTTTAAAAAATTCCATGGTGCTAAGCAATTCAGTGAGACCCTATCTCTAAATAAAATACAAAATAGAGCTGGGGATGTGGCACAGTGGTCAAGTGCCCCTGATTTCAATCCTCAGTAACCCCCCCTCAAAAAAAAAGCAAATTAAAAAATGTGCATTATACCTAGCTCATTAACAAAAAAGTGAAAAATTAACCAGCAGTAATAAATTTATTAAACTTGTCTCTAGGGATGGGGCTGTAACTCAGTGGTAAAGCTCTTGCCTCACATGTGTGAGGCACTAGGTTCGATACTCAGCACCACATAAAAATGAACAAAGATACTATGTGTCCATCTACAACTAAAAAAATAAAATAAAAACTTGTTTCCTTATTTCCATATAATTTGTCAGCTTGTCTTATTGCTTATTTTGTCTTGTGTTATGCTTGCATCACTTATTCTTTTCTTTCTACCCTTTACTATCTCCAGCTATGTGTTTTATAGATGCAAGTTATGAATAAATTTTCTTGAATAAACTGTTAAATGAATACCATCTTATCCTGTTTCCCTGATACTTATTATAATTTATGAACACTTAAAAACAATGTCTTAACAATAAGAAAATAATTCATAGGAAATGTAGAATAAAAAAATTATCAAGTTCACCTTGGTATGATTAAGAATATATCCTAGAGGAGTAAATTTGAAAACAAATTTTGAAGGAAGTAAAGAAGTGATTCATATGTGGATGATACAAATGAAGCAGATTGTACAAATGAAACTATTGCAATAGTACATGTGGAAAAAAATTAAATCAATAATGTAATAACAGAATCAATAAACACAGGGTAGTAACATTGGTATAAAATAGGGTGAGAAATAAGTGATATTATATGCAGTGCATGGGCTGTGATTGAGAGTAATACAGAATATATGGTTATAAGGAAAATAGTGCTGAGAGCCATAGCCAAGTAGGAATGACGCATGGCATTTTTGGTTGAAAGGTGACGCCAGCAAGCCATTGAGATGATATGATTATGTTAAGATCTGCATTCAATTGAATATTAGACCCCTGCTGTATGCCTCAGCCTGCTACTTTGGAGCTCTAGTGGGACTCCCTGGAGAGTTCCCATTGGTTGTGGAAGTGTGGTAGGAGGGATTTCCGGAGAAGTGATTTGCCTGTTGGAGTAGTGGGTCCCAGGAGGAGCCACATAGCGTGGTTAGGCGTTTTCCCCTGGGAGCGTATGTGGAGTGTGCTGGTGGAGTTCAGAAATAAAGTTTGTTCCTGCTTGAGTGGCTCATGATTTTGTGCCCAGCCAGACTGCAGCAAAATATAACAGGCATTATGTTAACTATATTATTTATCTATTGCTTAAATGTGATGAATTTGGCTCCTACTCAACCCAGAGAAATAATATTTTTTTCTACTAATATTTTACCTATCAAATTATGGAGATTAGAGGTGCTACTATATCTTTATATACTTTTAGAAATAAGAATACAGTGTGGATATACTATACTGGTCCCACAAAACAAGGCAATTCAAGACATTGTGCAATATCTCATAATATAATTGAACCTGCCATCTATGGAGATGGGTAGTGAATAGTGAATAAGGAGTCTATTCACTTAATAGAATGTTATAAATTATCATAAAGGTCTAGTTTTAGTTTTTGGAAAGAATACTCACTTTACAATAGAAGCAAGCCATGCATACATATCACTAATGTCATATATAATGCGCAAAAGAGCCTACAGTAAAGAAAAAAAGTCATTACTTTGTGTGAGTGATTGACACACATTGCCACAGGAATGTTTATTTAAGTGTATCAGTTATCAACCCTTCTTTAATATTCTTTACAAATTGATGGTTTTCATGATGTGGTCTGTTGGATGTCTGTCAACTGTTTTGTCATTTTTGTATACAGGCAGACTTTTACTAGATTTCAATTTATCTATCAGTTAATAAGGGAAAGCACTAGCCATGACATCCTCTCTCCCCCTACCACCATAATTACAAACACATGCTGGAACTGGATTGCTGATGGTTTCTTCCAAACTGCCCAAATTACAAGGTAAAATTGACAACAGACTTTTATTAATAAAGAACAAGCTATAAGTATATTAAACGTTTCACTTATCCACTTAAGTATTTTTAAAGCTCTTTTAACTTTGACAAGCATAGAGCAAAACAGTCTTGACAGTGATGGAGAGTGGAAAACATGCATGGAATTTGGTTGCTTGCCAAGTAATTGAAGGACACAATAAATAACCCCTTCGTGCCATTAGGGATATTGATATAACTTGAAAGGAATTCCAAAGTATCTTAGTTTCAGTGTATTTATTTCATAGGAAATCTGGCTGAAACTTTGAGCTTTAAAAAGAACAGAAAACAAGTGAAGATGTTTTCCTTAGTATAAAAGGATCTGTGGGAATCCTGACAACTTTTTTTCTACATTAACCATCTTTTCATGCACTAAGAGTCATACTGCCTTTATACCCCAAACCCTGAAAACAAAACCTGCAACCCAAGAAACAATTTAAAAACTCTATTTATGGTTATGTTTCACAAATTTCACTAAAGGAAAAACAGAAAAAAAACCCAAAGCTTGAAAAGCAAAACAAGCAAAAACCTCAAAATTCACATCTAAAGGCAACAAACTGTATTTTAATATATATGAGTAGTACAGAATTTGCCCAGCTTTGTTTTCATTTAGACAACACAACTTGCAATGTGATTTTAAATAAGCCTACTCATTTTTTTCACACAGAAGCACTTTGAATCTAGGCACAGAGTTGGTAAATGGTGTGTTTTAATTTTACATAAGACAGAGAGGTGAAGTAACTCACCCACTGTAATGCATTGGAGGTGTTAGACCTAGAATCATATCTAAGAACTCCTGATTACAAATCCTTTTTATTCCCAGTTTGGATCATCACTGCCTCATAGTAATGCCGTGTGTGTGTGTGTGTGTGTGTGTGTGTGTGTGTGTGTGTGTGTGTGTGTATTTATGTAGTTGCTAAAGTATTTCTCCATATACTAAGTGAAACAAGAAGAAATTTTCTATATCCACCCATTTTGGATCTACTAAAATGGCAACTTTTACACCACCTTTTACATCACACTCATCCCCAAACACCTGAATGTACCTAATAGGAAAACAATGTCCCAAGTGCTCTCAATTTAGTAGGACATATATACCATGAGACTTTTATTACTCTCATTCCTTATTTACTCATTTTATCTCCTTCCATTCAGATCCTGTAGGTGACTGATAGATGAATTTACACAAGAGTTCTAATCATGAACTGAGAAACTTGCAACCTCTCCTAAAGGTACATGTCCCACTCTTTGAAGACTATTAATTCAATGTAATAAATTTCTAAACAATATCCAAATTGTTACTCAAATTTAATTGTGTTTCTTCTCACAATAGTATTATTCATTTATCATCAAGTAATTTAATATTTATTCTGCCAGTACGTAAGGTTTCCTAAAGGATCATCCCCATTTTTTTCTTTTTTATTTCTTCCATCTGTCCCCCTTTACTCTTCTTCCTCTGTCTTTTTTATTCTTTTCTCTGTTTTGTCTCTTTACCATTTGTCTCCTCTGTAACTCTCATTTTTCTGATTTATTTTCCCTCCTGCAGAATCTCCCTTTCCTATCCTTTTTTGCTATCTATATAAACCTTGTTCTTACAGTAAACATAGAACAATTCTCAGAATCTCTAATGTTCCCCTGCCTTAAAGAAAGGCCAACTTAAATTCTCAACTATTTAGGTGTCTTTCCTTTGTGATAAATATTGATTTTTTTTTACCTATCTCAAGAGACTGTGATGATTATGTCCCAAGCCACTTATTTGGCACTAATTGGTTTTTAGTCATGATACCAATTATTCTGATGCATTAATATTTTTAATTAAATTTCATTTATAGATAACTATAAGTTTACATGTAGTTGTAAGAAATAATACAGACATCCTGTGTATACTATTTACACAATTTCCCCAATGGAAACATCTAGCAAATGTATAATATTATATCATTGTCAAAATATTGACATTAAAAAGGCAAGACTCTAATGGAGCAAATTACATCATATGACTTATGAATAAGTCAACATGAACCCCATAATTATGTGTAATGATAATTCAGTAATAAAAAATAAAAAATAAAGCAAACTACTAGAGCATTTCCATCACCAAGGGTATCACTCAATTTTCTCTTTTATAGCCATGTCTACCTCTGTTCTTAGCTATATGACTTATGCCTGACCTTCCTGGTAACTACTAATCAGTTATTCATTTCTATATTTTGTAAGTTCAATGCTATATAATTGCAAACACACAGCTTTTTTGCACTAAGAAAGATTTTCTGGAGATTTGTTCAGGTTGATATATGTATCTATATTCAATTCCCTTTTATTGCTAAGTAAGTATTTTTAGTATATAATATTCAATCTTTTTACTAACCAGTTATCCACAGAAAATCATTTTTGCCATTACAAATAAGTCTAAGTACTTGAGAACAAACTTTAATTAGAATATAACATTTCATTTCTTTGAAATAAATGTTGAGGAATACAATTGCTGAGTCATATGGAAATTGCATGCTCATTTTTTAATGACAAATTGTTATTTCTTATTTTACATTTCATTGTCAATTGTGTTAGTCATCTTTTCATCATTCTGACCTAAATACCTAACAAGAATAACTTAGAGGAGGAAAAGTTTATTTTGGTTCAAGTTTCAGATGTTCAATTCATGGTTGGCTGACTTCATTACCTTGGACCAAAGTAAGGCAGAACATCATGGTGGAAGGGCATGGTGGAGAAAAGATCCCCATCTCATTATAGCCAGAAAGCAGAGTTAGAGGGAGGAGAGAAAGGTAGGGTGGACAAGACCTAATCTCTAAGAGCATGCCCTCAGTAACCTACCTCCTCTAGCCACAATCCGATTGCCTGCAGTTACCATCCAGTTAGTCCATTCATATTATGAATTTATCAAATGGATTAATCACTTATTACATTCTAGCTGTCTACTTTAATCAGTTTACCTTTGAACATTCCTTATTGGCAGATAATTTTATGCAAATTATAACAATAAACATAGGAAGACCAGTTTTTCTCCTTTTTGTGAACACAATGTTCACTACTTTTTTATTCTAATATTTCTGACAAGTATGAGATAACATCTCATTGTAGTTTTAATTTGCATTGAGTGGCTAATGACAAATTTTTAAATTTTGTAATTTTCATTTGTGTCAAGTGTTCTTTTTATGACCACAAGTAAGTTCTTGGAAAAAATGATTTTAATGTCTATAAAACTAAAAGTGTATATTTAACTATATGCAGTATGTCATACATATACAAAATATATTGATATTCATATATTCATTTACTTTTTCATTATTGGGATAAATCCTACTTTGCAATCATATAGGATATTTCTCTAATACGCTGGTGGATTCAGATTGCTAATATTTTTGAGGATTTTGAATCTATATTCATGAAATACTACTCTACATATTTAATATTATCTTTCTATACTTTTGGTATTTGAATTATAATAACTTTATAAAATAAACAAGGAAGTATTCTCTCCTAATATATTTTGGAAAAAAATTACATGGAATTGGTGTTTATTATTCTTTAAACATACACTAAAATTCTTGGAGCTGGGGTTGTGGCTCAGTGGCAGAGCACTTGACTAGCATGTGTGAGGCACTGGGTTCAATTCTCAGCACGCATATAAATAAATGAAATAAACATCTATCAAAAACTAAAAAAAGATTTGAAAACATATAGTAAAATTCTTAAAGTGAAACCATCTGAACTTTGTGACTTACATTTTAGAATTTTTAAACTCCTGGATTCAATTCTCTTAACAGTTATGCCATCATTCAACAATCATTCATTAAGATTTTTTTAGGTATCAAACTCCCATGGTATGCACTTAGAATGAAATGGTGGTAAGATAGATATCTGTCCCTCAACAATCTTAAGTTTTAGAAGACTAAAGGGACACTAAATCTCATATTTTAAAATATAAAAGTGCAACCATTAGGTTATGTGCAGTGTATTAGGAAAATATAGAAGATTTAAAACAAATAGTGGTCTGTGGATAAGAAAGGGCTTCAGGAAGAGTTCTATGAAGGAAATTAAACCTTGAAAGATAAATAAGACAGCCCAGTAAATAAAGATATGCATAGTAGGGTTAGGTCAAATTAGGCAAAGAAGCAGCAGATGCAGATACATAGATATGAGAAGTAGTGGTAAAGAGAATGGGTGTAAAAAGTTTGATGTTGCTGAGGCATAAAGCTTCATGCACGGAAAATAAAGAAATATGGTGAGAAATTTAAACTGCTAAATTTTGATGGATACATAATATTATCTATTATGTTCTTGTTGGGCTTTCAAAAGGTTAAGCAAAAGTTATAAGCAATTTATTTTTTTATCGATGCATAAAATTGTACAGAATAGTGGTTTTTATTGTAACATATTCAAGTAAGATGATATGATCAATTTCATTCACCAATACCTCCCCTTACCCTACCTTTCTCTGTACCTCTTAATAGTCTTCCTTCTGGTTTCATATCTTTTTCTTCTATTTTTCCTCTGGCTTTCATGTAATGACAGAAAGTTTTAATTACTTGTATTTCTGAGTCTATCTTACTTCACCTAACATAATACTTCCTGAATACGTCCATTTTCTTGCAAAGTACATACTTTTATTCTTTGTTATAGCTGAATAAAGCAATAATATTGTATATATATTTAGTCATCATGTGATGGACAACTAGGCTGATTCCATAACTTAACAATGAGAATAGTGCTACAATAAGTATTGATATGCATATATCACTCAAGTATGTTGATTTTAATTAATTTGGATAAATAAGGAGGAGTAGAATACCTGAAGCATATGGTAGTCCTGTTATTAGTTTTTTTGAGAATCCTCCATACTTATTTCCATAGTTGTTGTACTAATTTACATTTCTACCAACAGTACATAAGAGTGGCATTTGTCCTTCATCCCTTTCTCCATTTATTATGGTATTCTTCCTGATTGAAAAAATCCTTCTGACTAGATTCAGATACTTTGATTTGCATTTCCTGACAGATAAATATTTTGAATATTATTTTCATGTGATTGTTAATCATTTGTATTTCCTCTTTTGAGAAATATCTATTTAGCTCATTTGACCATTTATCATATAGGTTATCTGGCTTATTTTTTGGTTTTGTTGTTGTTGTTTTTGGTGTTGAGTTTCTTGAGTTCTTTGTATGCTTTGGATATTTTAGAAGAGCAGCTGACAACGATTTTCTCCCATTTTATCCAATCTCAGTGGCTGGATCCCTCCCTGACTTAGGTGGCAGTTTTGTGGGTTCATAGGGACTTCTGATATGACAGGAGAATCACTGTGGGCTGTGGTTAAAAGCAAAGATTTTACCCATCTTCCTCCAGTACAGACCTAGGTGACTTTGGAAATTCCACAGATATCCTGGAAACTTGTGCATCCCCTGGCATTGCAGAGGGACTGGTGCCAGGACATCCCCTACCAGGGGACTGAACCCTCTCTGGAGTTGAGGCACTGTCTGTATAGCCACAGAGTGTTTGTTGCATGTGGAGAAGCACCATGTACCCAGGTGGTAGAATGGGTCCAGTTCTGTTCCCTTTGCTGGCTTTAGGCTTTCAGCATTATTGCTATATAAATTATTGAAATGCCTTGATGCCATGTTGTTCCTTCATGGAACTATTGCGTTCTCTAGAGAAAAGATGAAGAAGATAGTTTCCCTTAGGTAAAGGCTTAGGCATTACTCCAACTAGATAACTCCTTACCACGGTTCTCCACTTATAAATTGAGAAGAGCAGAGCACTTCCTATGTTAACACCATGCTATAAAATTCTTGGTTCAGTTAAGTTCAAACTGACTACTTCTGCCACTGTTTCTGCAACAATCTTCCAGATATAGCTGTCTTTCCCTCCCTTTATGTTACTCCTTCCTCCTGTGCTGAGAGCCATAGCCAAGTAGGAATGACGCATGGCAATTTCTTTGTCAGCCTACTCAATGTTGCTTAGAGGGAGGACTCTCCATTGTGGAAATGGGCTTGCCTTGGACCCAGGTCATTTGCAGTGACATTGCATGAATGTTTGAGATAGGTGACCCTGCTCAAGGACCAGGGCGGATCCGGGTTTAGGGTGTGGATCCTGCTGGGAATAAGGCAGTTTCAGGCTTAAGGTGGATCCTGCTGGGAATAGGGCATATCCTACTGCCTCAGGCGCCTGGTCCTTGAGTTCCTGTTGAGTTCTTGCTGGATTCAGAGGGTTTTGGGGATGCAGAGCCCAGTTTAGGTAGTGGATTTTCCCAGAACGTGTGTGTAGAGTGCCGGTGTGAGTTAGGGAATAAAGAATTGCTGTTTGAATCTACAAGGCTGTGAGTGGCTCCTGATTTTGTGCCCAGCCAGACTGTGGCACTCCTGACTTTCCATTGGCACTGAAGGCATAGAATCAGACTGATTAACTCTCACTTTGTTCTAGTAAACAAAGTCTCTGATTATCTTCAAGTTTCTTACTGTCCAAAATACAACCTTAATACATTCCCTCAATCACTCACCTCACTGAGTGGCTGGTCTTCAACTATTTCAATTTTGGAATCATGAATGAACTTGTCTTTGCAGCCTGCTTCTATAACAATATCTTGCTTTCCCAAAATTTTTATTTTATATTTATTTTAGTGCACACATAAAAAAATTTTTACAAATGAATAAATTAACTTTAGTATATATGTATGTAATTTAATGACTAAAATATTGGAATCAAGGAAATTTATTAAGAAGATAATGTAATCATTTATAAAATGTAATATGAATGTTGAAAATACTATAAATACCAATAAAGAATAAATAAAGCATATTAATGTAAGGGAGGAAAGGTGATATTTCCACAATTCTCATGAGTTCATAGTTGGAACAGGCTCTTGTAACAAAAGACAGATTAACAAGAGAAAAACAAGTTTATTAGTATGTGCAGTGTACATTACACTAGAAAAATATCAGTGAAAACATGATATTACTTTACTTTCTCTTTCTTTTCTCTGTACCCAATGATGAATATAGGAAAAGACCTAAAGACCACATATTGAAGAATCAGGCAACAATTGTTACCAGTAAAGCTAGAGATTATAATGTAAGCTCTTCTGGGGGCTAGGGTTGTGGCTCAGTGGCCGAGCACTTGCCTGGCTAAAAACTAAGGATATCAAAAAGGGGGAAATATACCATTATAGCTTATAAGATTAGCATTATGTCAATACCAAACCAAACAATGAAACATGTGAAGGAAAATCATAGGTTAATTCATTTTGACTGTAAATCCTTAGGAAAATATTGACTGAACTAATTAAACAATGAAAATATATGACTAATTTGTATTTATCTGAGGCTGCAATGATATTTTCACATTAATGAGCTAATTACAAAATTTATCATATTTATAAGTCAAATGATTAAGTGGAAAACAATTCAAAACTTAGTTATACATAAATTAGAAAATTCCAAAAAGAAAGAGAACTTCCTTAAACTGATAACGTATATTTTCTATGTTTAAAGTCCTGAACAAAATAATAATTTTGTCTAATAATTTTTTATTCAAAATTAAACTGGTAACCTAGTTTATACAGCAAGGCATTTTTTTTAGAAAGGAATAAGAAAATATTTAAGGATCAAGGAAATAACTACCATTATTTTCAGATAAAACTTTTCTTTATGATTTTTAAGATTTCAGTAGACTTAGTAACAGGCCAATTTAAAATTCTAGAGAGTATTTCAAGTTGAGATACACGAAGACCATTATACCTATCTCATTTGAGTTGCTATGCATCAAGAATATACAACAAAGAATTTAACTTTTAAATTGCAATTTATAATGGTAAATAAAAGTATAGTAACTAGGAATAAAACTAACACAATTGGGGAAAGTAATTGGCGATAAATCACAACAGAAATTAAAGATATGAAAATTAACTAAATAGAGTGATATAATATGGTCTTAGAAGGGAAAACAATATGGTATATATAAGAAGAGTTCCTTAATTCAGTGTGAGTATCCTCAAGATTCTAAAACCAATTTTTTAAATTGATAATAATTAAAATCAAATTATAGATCTTCAAATGTTATATTTTGAAATATACATAAATATAGACATGCTTCAGTGAATACAATGTGACTCTATGCATTCACAGGGTCCTAATTTATATACAAAAAGAGTATTCCAAATAAATATAAGGAATTATGTATTTCCCAATAAATTGTACTGGTATGAGATTTAGTTATACTTGTGAAAAAAATCTGTATATTATGTACTTTACACTATAAACTATCATAAATCTCAGTTTGAATAAATAAGCAAGAAAATCAAAACTCTAAAACTTTTAGAATGATATTTTTTACTTCATGATAGTATTTGATTTTGTATATAAATCACAAAAACAACCTTTTAAAGTATTACATTCAGTTTTATTGAAATTAAACTCTTCTGGAGGCTGGGGTTGTGGCTCTGTGGTAGAGCATTTGCCTCACACATGTGATGCACTGGTTCAGTCCTCAGCACTACATAAAAATGAATAAACATATTGTGCCCATGAATAACTGAAGTATAGTTTTTTAAAAAAGATATACAAATATACTTTACAAAATAAGAAATCTGGTTGAAAAATATATTTGCTTTTTATGTTCTTTTAATCTGAATATATTAATAATCAGATATATATTAGTATATCTGAAGTTTCTAATAACAGTTGTTTGGGGAGGACAGTGAGTCAATCATGTACTCAGACTCTAAGATTACTGGATGGTGTAGTTGTAACAGCAGGAAAGATAGAGCATATTTTGAAGTAAGCATATTTTGGAAGTAAGATTATTAATTTTTTTGGGGGGGTGGTATTTGGTTTGAGGAACCTTGGAGAATCTAGGATGAGAACTCCAGCCTATAGATGTTGTTAGTGCAGCAACTGGACTAGAGAAAGAGACTCAATGTCTACAGATGATGTGGCTCTGATGAAGCACTAATGTGCTTTTATTTTTATTAGAACTTTACAGTTATACAAAGTAGTTGGGTTCATCCCGACAAACTCATACATGCATAGAAGTTTATTTCAGTTCATGATATCTCTTTTCCCTCCTCTTTTTGCTCCTGTCTTACCCCTCCCCTTCTCCTTCCTCTAGTCTACTAAACTTCCCTTTCCTCCTCTATTAATTTGTATTTGATTGGTCCTTATGTAAATATACCCTTCCTCCCTCTTTCCTTTATTTTACTCTTGCTTTTGCATATGAGAGAAAACATTTGACCTTTGAGTTTCTGAATTTGGCTAATTTCATTTAGCATGATATTCTCCATTGAATGTGCTTCAATGAGAACACCTACAGAGACAACCTACAGTGAAACATTCGTTCTTTTGAAGGCAGGGGTATAGGAAAATAATTTTTAAAGGATGCGTAGGGCAAGTAGATCCACAATGAAGCAGAGGAAATAAATTAGAAATATTAAGAGAGCCAGAGGTAATTATTTCACAGTGTCAATACAGTATAGAGTGTTATGACAAGGAAGCAGTGAACCCTTAACCAGCAAAGACCACCTGACTAATTCTGACTATGAAGTATTTGTCAGATAGAGCAACCCAGAAGTCCTATAAAGCATGTATTATCATTACCAGTATTTTAAAGATGAGGAAATTAATGACAAAATAAGTAATTTACCTAATGTAATGCTGCTGTTAAGCACAAAGCCAGAATTTAAACTTAATTCTACAACAATGTATATATACTTCAAAACATTATTTTCCATATAGTAAATGCATATAATTTTATCTGTAAATTTAAATATAAAAATACAATTATACTTAAAAATAATCAATAACCTTCAGAGCTCAATCTTTGATAAAAACAAATATTTTCACCTCTGTATGTTCAGTGTCTGGAATATAATTAATGTTCAATATATTGAAAAGATGCATGAGTGAATAGGGATATACAGGTGATTTTGATAGAGTTGCATTTTTCTCTAGGTGCTATAAATTGAGAATGTGTTTGAAAGAAGAGATTTATAAGCATTCACTATTTTCTTTCATTGAATGACAGATGAATTCACATCAATTAGTGTTTGTGCAAATGTGTATTACAAACCAAAGTAAATTCTGAATGCTATATATTACTCTATACTGTTTCTTTCCCCACTTTCCTAAAGTTTTATATATATATATATATATATATATATATATATATAAATTAATTGAAATACTTATTTTTATCCATCTTTAAATCTTTTTGTCACTTTATTTCATATTATCAATTGTGGTTGAGTCCAGTTCATTACCATCATAATTAAGTGGAACCCATTGATATCACATAAAACCAAGGTATCATAATTTCTTGCCTAGGCAACTGCAATAGCACCTCCATCCCCCAATCCATCTTCCTATACTAACCATTGATCTTTTTTCTAATTCATTCTCCACACTGCAACAGAATGATGCTGGTGGCTGGAATCTTTAACCCCTCATATCTCATATCTCATATCTCCAGGTATTTTTTTTAATATTTTGCTTTTTTAGTTGTAGTTGGACACAATGCCTTTATTTTATTTTTATGTGGTGCTGAGGATCAAATCAGCACCCTGCACATGCTAGGCAAGCACTCTCCCACTGAGATACAACCCCAGCCCCTCCAGGTATTTTCTAAAAACATTTTTTTTCTGATTTAAGTCCAAATGTCACCACCTCAAAAAAGCCCTCCTGAATTATCAGATCTACTCTAGGATTTTATAGCATTCAGTAGCTTTTTTGTCTTTTTTTGTTGTTGTTTTGAAATAATAGTAGATACATATTCAGTTGTAGGAAATAATAGTTTCCTATGCTTTTTTCATGTTTTTTCCAATCACTACATCTTGAAAAACTATAGCACCATAGCACAAATTATTGTCACTGACACAGTCATGATAGATAATGTTCTATCACAATAACAGCATTTTAAGTTGCTGTTTTACTGTCACACCCACCTCCTTTTCACCCTCATCACCTCCCCCTATCTTTGAAAGACCAATTAGATTCCAATTTTATAATTGCATCATTTAAAAAATATTTGGTAAATAGAGTCATACAGTATATAATCGTTTGGGCTTTTTTTTCACTAACAATAATTACCCTGAAATTCAGCCAGAATGTTACATATATTTCAATATTTTGTTTCTTTTTATTGCTGAATTGCATTCCAAACTTCATAGCATTTTACAGTATTTATAATAATTCATTTATGTGATTGTTCAACTAATGCCTCTCTCTCTAAATAAACATCATAGTCTATTCATGCAGACATATTTTCTTTCGGATTTATCATTATCTCTGTAACACCTAGTACACTGTAGTAATTTATTAAATATTTATGGAGCAAATGAGCTATTGAGATTACTAGTAGATACCCAGGAGTATGTTCAATCAGAATTACTTAGCACTGCTGTGTTTAAAGTTCTAATTGTGTATATTTTGTTGATTTATAATGCCATTATTCAACAATTATACATTATTTATTGGGTATCAGGTATTGTTCTAAGCTCTAAAAATACAGTGACAACAAATAAAATGTCAAAAACTCTTGTTTTGTCTGTAAATTACATTCCAGTTTAAGGAGCTAGCTGATTTTGCAAATTAAATTATGCAATTTGGTAACATAATTATAAGTTTCATGTAGAGAAATAAAGCTTAGGGGGGAATAGAAAGTTTATGGGGGATTGCACTTTTACATGAGGTATTCAGGGAAGTACTTATTTAGGAGGTAAAATTTGAACAAAGATCTATATGAGGTAATGGGGTAAATCATGTAGGTATATCAGAGAAGATCTTCAGAGAGGAATACCAAGTGTGGAATTTTCAGAGTGTTTGAGTACTAGTGTAATTAAATGCCATCAAACTTAATGAGTGAGGGGGAAACTCAGGGAATTAGGTCAAAGGGGCTAGGTCTGGACTTTCCCCAGTATAGTAGCCATTGACTACAAATGATTGCTGAACTCTTTTTTCTTCATTACAGGATATTGAACTCAGGGATGCTATACCATTAAATTTCTTTTTAATTTTTGAGACAGGGTCTTGTTGAGTTGCCCAGGCTGGCCACAATTTTGTAATCCTCCTGCATCAATGGAATTTACAGGTGTAAACCACTGCATCGAGCTGATTGCTGAGTATTTTAAATGTGACTAGCTATAATTTGTAATGTGCTGTTAGTGTAAAGTACATAATGGATTTTGAAGACAATATAAATACAAGAGTATGAGCTATTTTAATATTAATTTGTAATATTTTATATTAGTTACAAGGGAATGATAAAATTTTGTGTTTATTGGACTAATTTTTTAAAAAACTTATTTTCTAGTTGTAGCTGGACATAATACCTTTATTTACTTATTTTTATGTGGTGCTGAGGATCCAACCCAGGGCCTCGCATGTGCGAGGCAAGCACTCTACCACTGAGCCACAACCCCATCTCCTATTGGACTAAATTTAGTAAATTAATTTTGCCTGTTTCTTATGTTGACCACAAGTTTAGATTATTTTCACTTTTAAATGATTATCTAGACTGTTTTCTGAGAATGAACTCTAATAGCAAGTATGGAAGCAAAGCCATTAGTATGAGGCTATTGCATTACTTCATGTGAAAAATTATGATGGCTTGGGTTGGTTTGATATTCATAGATGTGATAAGAAATGGTCAGACTCTATATGTATTTTGAAAATAGGACCAGTATGATTTTACAACAAATTGAGTCATGTGAAATATGAAAAAAAGTAAAGAAAAGAAAAGTTTACTCTAAACTTTTTGCTCTGAACAAGTAGAAGGATTAAGTTACCATCAATGGACCCAAGAAGAGCTATAAGTGGAATAGATTTGGAGAAGGCAATCAAGAGTTTGGATTTGGATAGTACAAGTTTGATATGCTTATTAAACTTTGAAGTGGAGGCGTGGAATTGGGAGTTGCATGTGAAAGTCTGGTTTAAAGGAAAGACCTAGGCTGGTGATACCATCAGAGTCATCAGCACGTGGATGGTATTTAAGGTTTTTTGAAATGGATATGATCACAAAAATAGTTGGTGTGGAAGAGTCTTGAAGCCTTCCAACCTCATAAACTTAGATAGGAAAAAAACCTTCAAAGAAACTTTCTTCTTCAAAAGTATGTTACTGTTAAAAGAAAATTTGCTTTTGTTAGTGAACTGTATTATATGATACAGTTATTAAAGGTCGAATCCTTCTATCCCTTAATCTGTCTTTTCTTCAAAAGTCCCCAGTCTTTGGTGGTATACTTCCCTGCCTTACAATGACCAGAGTAAAATCTGAAAATCTGACAAATTAATGTTACATGGTTTATAATGATTTATTAGTTATCACATCTAGATAACATGGTGACCTTTTCATGGGGCCTTCAAATATACCACTTCAAGGGTTTAGTTTGATTATTACAGTTTTGGAACAGAATATTTAGTGCCCTGGGTCAAACCTGTGAAGGAGATGACTAATAATAACATGATGTAGTGAAAAGAGCACTGTGCTGGAGAGTCAGGAACCCTGAATTCCAATTCCGGATTTACCATTCATCACCCAGTTCTGTGACTTTTCAAACCTTGTCTGAACAAGGCATCAGCCCCTGCTGAAGTTTTTACTGGTTACATGTAAGTACAAACTAGAAGACTCTTCTAAAGCCCAAAATGTTTCATTTTAACAGTATTTCCTAATTAATATATTAAAATGAGTAATAGTAAATAACAATAGGTATAGGTGTCATATTAAAGGTTTTTCATTGACATATGCACCTATACCACTTAGCAACTTCTATTATTTATTAATTTATTCACATATTTATAAATACTCTTCTGCCATGATTTTTGAAAGTTCAAGAATCACTATCAATTCAGCAATCTGGGCCTTGTTTGTTTCTGTATGTATAATTACAATATAAGGGTATAGATAAAAGAAATAAACCAAAATACACTGACTTCAAGATGAAGCAAACTCTAGGGTGAAGAAAGGGAAGATAAATTGTTGGGGTTTGGGCTTCAGCTATCTTCTTGATTTCAAGAGAAAAAGATATAAAGTAAAAATAGCAATGAATTGAAACATGGCAAAATGGACGATAAGTACCCAGGTGTTATTACCTCTCATATTTTACCAATGTCATGACAAAAATCAAAATAGTAAAGGTAAGTTAATATGAACTATATTTTGGAGTCAGAACAGGGTTCAAATTCTGTGTCAACTATTTACTAGGGGTTTATCTTTATAAAGTCAAATTTTTATTTTATCTGCTTAGTCAATTTTTAATGATAATAATACTTGCCTCACAGAGTTGTTATAAATTAGGCTCTTGAGGGCAAGGAATGAAATTTCACTCAATTTCTTTCAACTAGTTATGGTCTTATTTTGCAGAGATTTTAGGCATATGGTTTGGTCCCATCAGCATATGCATGTAGTTAAGTGTCACTGCAACTAAAAGAGAGCTGATAGATTAGAAAACTTCCCCCTATCTCTAAAGATCTAGTCAGTTTGTTACCTTCCAAGCAATAACCAATTGATCCGATATCATAAAAGTTGCTTAGCTCATTTCATGTGCCATTTCTACCACTCCTACCATTATCCTATTGCTCTCTGTTATTCAAGACTTTCTTCACTAACAGCTTCTGATGCTTCATGTTATTTGCATAGAACTTTCACTTTGGGATCATTTTGTTTTGGCACATTTTACCAACCAATAAACTCTCCATCTAGATCATGATTAACTGGATTTCACTAAACTCCATGCTGCTAGGAAGGAGTTTCCAACTAAGTTACCATGAAGCCCTTTTACTAACTAGACTTGCTACCTTGGAATGAGGTGCCTTTCCAGTAATCTATGTTCAAAATGGCAGGTCATAAGGTACAGCATGGGCATCTCCCCTATGAAGAATAAAAGCATGTGTGCATGAAGAATTAAGGTAATGACGCATTATCAAATAGCTGCTGGGTGGATCCTCCTAGCACATGTATATAAAGGGATAGCACAATATCTTCTGCATACACACAGGACAGTTTCTTTGTGCAGATATCGAGGCCTAGAAAATAATCTACAAGATGTTTATTTCTGAATAGAAGCCTAAATGAGGAATAGGAATCAAATTGACAAATGATAAGGGAGTGGGAAGAGAGGAGTAAAACATTCCATGATGAGAAAGGAGCATGTGTAAAGGCCTTAAAGCCTTGTGGTACTGTAGTTTTGTGACTTATAGAATTTGAGGTGAGAAAAGCAATTACTGTGAAATTTGAAAAATTAAAATAGGCAAAACATTCAATAGTTTATTCAAATTCAAAGAATCATAAAATTTTAATTTTATTGACATTCAAGAGCATATTTTGCAAAATCTACAAGATTTTTACCTGATGCACTTATCTTTTAAAAATGGTACAAAATCATGGGCAAAATCACTTTCATATGTATTAAATCTTCATTCTTTTGTAACATTTGGGGAAAAGATCTGAATTGCTAAATCATGAATTATGGGATATTTTAAAAGGAATCATTTTTTAAACTTTCATTTTAAAAGTTTCATTTTAAACTTTCCTTTTAAAAAAGATATCATTTTTAAACTATCAATTTGGGTTCTTATAAAAGAACCATTTTAAAACTTTCTTAGTATATAAGACATTCATATATACTAACAGTAGCCAAAGTTTACAAAGCTATTTAATATAAACGTGATTATATAAATCTTATTATTGTCCTATAAATTAGTTCATGTAATAGACATCCTTGCTTTTTTTCTTCTATAATTTTAAGCCTCAGGGTTCTAATAACTTCCTAGGAATCTCCAAGTCAAGTCATGGAAGAATCATATGTGGAATTATTTTACTCCATAGTCCTTGCCTTCTTCATTACATGATCTGAAAATAGTGCCTTGCTATTTTTGATAATAGTGCATCCAAACAGTTGAGAGTTATATGTGAGACAAATAATCACACAGAACAATTATATACTGATTTGTTGACTGCATATCTCACAAGTACCATTCATTATAGACTGTGATGTAAAGCCATGTCTCCTGCACCCAGAGGTGTACAGTGAAGGCACAGATCAATTAACAGCTTTTATATTCAAGGCAACTGAAATCATAATAGGTATTATATTCTAAATATGTTTGCCAAAATTGTTAAATTGGAAACTTAATCCCCAATATAACAGTGTTGAGAGGTGGGACCGTCTGAATTATGTTTAGGTTGAAATGGATTAATACCATTATAATAAAGGGCTTGATAGAGGTAATTTGTCTCTATTTGTCCTTCTACATTTTGCTTTATGAGGATACAGAATTCCCCGTCTCTAGAGGATACAGATCAAAGGGCCATCTTGGAAGCACAAAGAAAAACTTGAGACTGAACCTGTTGTCTGTCACCTTGATCTTAAACTTCCCAATATCCACTGTATGAAATAAATTTCCTTTTTGTACATTACCCAGTAGCAGGTATTGTGGTTTAGGAGCAAAAATGTAATAAGACATAGGACTCAAAGTGACTTTGGAGATCATCTAATCCAACAGTTTTCATTTTACAGGAAAAGGAATTTGATTATGGAAACAGAAGCCAGTCTTTGTTTCCCAGTACATTGATTTTTATATGATACAGACATTTTAGGTCCAGTTGCTGACAGTGGAAGAAATTAATCTACCAAGGAATTAAATACTTAAGCTACTCAGCCAGTAAGTTAGTAATCTAGGTATTAGCACAATGGTTAATGTCTCAATATAGTAGTATAGTAATAGAACATATTCAGATTTTGTTATCTCTTATAGCTGCTATTGTTTAGATCAGTGGCATTCAAATTTTAACATGTGTCAGAATCATCTGGAAGGTTTATTAAAAACAGATGGCTGGCTCTCCTCCCCCCAGAGTTGCTGATTCAACAGGTCTAGAATGGGGTCTGAACACTGGCACCAGCAGCTGGTGTTGCTGGATTAGGAACCAAACTTCAAAAACTATTGGTTTAGATCAATGGCTTTAAAACCAAGTGTTATGTCACATAAAGCTGTTTGACCTTTGGCACATTAATCATTTAGCCTTTGCTTTCTCATCTGTAAAATAAATAATACATATTTTATATGTATTTAGTAGAGTAATGAATAAAAACACTATGAGAACTATGTACATGATGTCTAAGACTCTTGACACATGATTGCCATGATTATATTTTATATATTTATTCTTAAGTTATATGTGGACACAATACCTTTATTTTATTTTTATGTGGCGCTGAAGATCAAACCTAGTGCATCACACATGCTTGGTGAATGTTTTACCTCTGAGCCACAACCCCAACACACGTGATTATTTTTTATTATTATTATTTTGATTTTCTAAGTTCAGATCCACAAGGCATAGTGGATATATATTAATATATATTAATATATTAATCAAATATTGCCTTAGGGCTCCTTTGGCTCTTTACTTAAGAAATAGAAAAAAAAAATAGTTTTTGTTTTTGTTTTGACATAGAAGAACTTATAATTCAGTTCTACTGGAAGGTAAATGATTTCCTAATTAAGTAGAAAGTTTGGCCACCCTTCTTTCCTTTGTAGAGCATAATAAAATTTCATTTTTTTTCTAAAACACTTCTGTGTCTTCCCAAAGTAAGTAGTTCAAACTGTCATCAATTTGAGTTAGTGAGGTTTGCATTAATGATGTGTTACTGTGTGTAATATGTTTAAGACTGTATGTCTTTTGTTCAGGAAATAGAGTATTTATGGTGGTCAAACATCCTCATTGATTTTTTTAACAAAAATCTCTTCAAATGCAAATGCTTCCTGTCTGGAGGTAAATAATCTCCAGGCCTTTGGAGTAACACATTAAAAAGAAAGGCAACTCTTTAAAAGCACAAATGCCAGCCAAGTGGTAAAAAGAATCCTGTTGAATGTATTCAGGGAGGAAAGCAATTTTTTTTTCCTGAGCTCTCCTTGTTACTGTGCCACTCTGTATTCTGGGGCTTGCCTTCTGGCAGATTGTTTCATTATCCAGCAGTATCATTAATCTTTTTTATTAGCACCTTAAAAAATAAACAAACAATGATTTTGTTATGTTTGACACAAGTAGTGCATTTTAATTTTGTAGGCTTGTATTATTGACTTGAAAAAAATCTGCAACAATTCAGATTGAAATACCGCACTCAATTCTTAACAATATGAAAACACTATTCAGATGTGTAGAAATATAATGGCATCTGTTATGCATATTAAATGAAGTAAGCTATTTTTGCATCTTCCACATGGAGATTTGAATTAACTAGGAAAGTTGGTATTCATTACCTCTGAAAAATTAAAGCTCCATCATTCAATTTTGTACTTTCCATGAAAACTCTCCATGAAATTGAGTCAACACTTTGTCTTGTTCTCAGAATCATTTAAGACCACACAAAAAAGAATACATGTTGATCTGTTAAATTATAAGAAATATTTCAAAGTCAATAAGTAAAAAGAAAAAGATACCCACTACCATCTCACAATGTATGCTTCAGGTTTTAAGCCTAGGTTTTCTTAATATGTACATTACATATGAGAAAATTCATTAATTATAACCAAAAAAGAAAGATAAACTAAATATAACAGTAGCTAACCTTACTTGCATCGTGGTATTTGCTTTCATTCAAGATATTCATATCTATAATCTTACAGATTTGTAAGTTAGAGATTTACTTATTTACTGTGATGAAGAGTAGCACAAATCTGTACACATGTGAGAATCCTTTCTGGGAATTCTTTTAAAGAATGAATTTTAAGGCCACATACATTATCTAATAAATCTCAGTCCTCAGGACCGAAGCCCCAAAGTGTGTGTGTGTGTGTGTGTGTGTGTGTGTGTGTGTGTGTGTGTGTGTGTGTGTTTCTCACCTGGTTGATCTATTATAATTAGAAGATTACAAGACATTTGGAAAATAATGTTAAAATGTACATCTCAAATGTTTTTGTTCTAAACATCTTAAATGTAATTTTCAGCTTCTGGGAAAAACAATAGAAATGCCAAAGATCCTGCCTTGTTATGTCACATAAAGTATCCATAAAAACAAACAAGCCAACCCAGGAACAATACCTAAAATCAATGATCAAAATCAAATAAATTGAACATTCTTATAGAAATATATTTTATAATCCAGTATTAGCTGAGGTGTCATCAAAATTGAATCCAAAAGAATGTGTATTAAACAGTCAGGTTTTTAGAAGTAGAAATATGTCTTAGATGCTCCAACTTTGGGCCTAGCCATGCCTTAATATAAACACATATGTAACTCAACATTGAAGAAACTAGGAAAATATTCACATTTCATCGACAACAAGAGTGCCTTCTTCAGCTTATAGGGCCTGTTGCAGAATTTGATCAAGTCAACTAAATTTTTGAAATGAGCTAAAATATCAAAATTTAGGAAATTTTAAATTTTAGCATTTGATGGGGCAGTAAAAATTTTTGCCCTTATACATTGTTTTATACATGATTTTAGAAAATGTGTGTTCTATGTAAAGTTTAAAAAATCATATTACATTCACACCAAAATACAAGTAGATTTAAAAACCTAAATGTAAAATGTAGAAATATAAAATAAAAAATAAAAATGAGTAGGATACTTTGTGATCTTAGAATAGGGAAAGATATTTGAATCAAGGGCAAAAAGGACATACCATGAGGCAAAACAAAATAGATATTGGTATTTGAAATTATGACTAGAAGTTGTGTATAGACTATTACCTCATGCTAGTTGTAGCTGAATTGCTATCAGATGTACCCCAAATGTAGTAAGGAATCAGAGGTAGATAGTTTAACTGTTCTGTATAAAAAACTGACGTTGAGTTCTAGAGTCAAAGATGAATGAATTAGTGATACAATAAAGAAATGAGAGTGCAGAGGGAAGAGAGAGAAAATTTTAAGAATAGAGACACATGGCATTGAGTTTCAGCCTTTTATCTGATTTTTGGTGCTACGTACAGTCCTCTTCACTCCCCTTCCCTATGTCATATATAATTCAGTTGGTTTTATGCAAAATGAAGAAAGAGAAAACAATCACAAGAGCCAAATAAGGAGAAACCGAATGTTCGGAAAAAAATCTCAAAAGAAATATGAGAGAATGGCTAAGAATATTTTTAAGTGCAACACGATATTTAGAAGGAAGCAGGGTTTTTCCTCACAGGTGGGATAGAGTTTCAAGACAGCATGATGAACATTAAATAAATAGTCTCAATTCCTGATGGCACATTCATATGACCGAAATGAGGCCAATGCAATTTTTTCTTCCTATTGAATTATTGAATCCTTAGAATGGAATAGCATGCAGACAAAAGCAGTTGATGTTCATTCATCTCTATGAGTTGCCTTAGTTACTGTACTTTCAAAGTTTATGGTACAGTCAAGAGTTTTACTTAATACATCTATAAATGCTGCTTTTTCCATATATCACAAAACTTTTTAGGTGAAAACTACATATTTTGATGAATATTGCATGTCTTATTTTGAAAAATAGCTGTTCAGATCTTTAGCCAATTTTTAATTGGGCTATTTGTTTTCTGCTATTGAATAGTTTAAGTTTCTCATCAATTCTGGATATTCTGCATATTTTGTCCCATTCTGGATGTTGTCTTTATTCTACATTTGTTATTTCCTTTTCTGCACAAATATTATGTCTTTTGATAAGGATTTAAATGTCAGACCCCAAATTATGAAGTTACTAGAATAAAACATAGGGGAAATGCTTTCCAACATTAACCTGGGCAATAATTTTTTGGCTATGACCTCAAATACACTGGAAACAAAAAAAAAATTGACAAATTAGATGACATTTTTCTTTATAATGCCACTTTGGCCACTTCCCCTTCAACTTTAATCTTGCCATAACATATAACTGTTTCATCTCTGAAATACTGAAATCAAACAACCTGCATTCTAAAAAATTTGACTTTCTCCCTCTCCCCTCCTCTTTCTAACTACATGTGCTCTGTGATCCAATTCAAATATGCCAGTCCCTTGGTCCTTCTTTTTTCCCTCCTTATTGATCCTTGTTTATTTATTTCCTCTTCTAGCCTATGTGCTCCTCTAGGAACTTTCATTTCTCTTTCTTATACTCACCATTAATTATCTTACCTACTTGTCTTGCTATTACTTTTATTATTTATATATCTAGCTCTGGATCAATTGAACCTTCTGCAATATGCACTGCTATAACAGAATAGTTGAAAATTGGAATAAATCACTGTAATTTGATATCCCATGAGTTAATGACATTCAATCACACATTTATCATTATTTTTGATCACTGTAATTGTCTTTGAATTGTTCCTAATTATATTTACTTTTTCTCTACAACTCAAATCGCCTCTAAAACCTTACTTTCAGAACAAAAATGTGCAAATTTCTTAAACCTCTCACTCTATCTTCTTACCTTCTATATATAAACATGTTTCTTTCATTACAAGGAGACTATCTGCATAACAATTTTCATCTACTTATAGCTAAATATACATATCTTCCCTTTTTATGCTGGTTCTATTTTAACTAATTTTTATGATTTTATTAGTATATTATAAATATACATAATAGTGGGGTTCATTATGATATATTCATATATGTGCTTAACATAATTTGCTTTATTTTATTCCCTAATTCTGCCCTTCCCATTTCCCCACTTAATTCCTGTTCCCTTTCATCTACTTAATTGGGTCCTTCTATTTATTTACATATATATTTTTCATGGGTGAATTTTAATTATACATAAACATTCTCAAAACTCCTACGAATTAATCTTGCACTCTCCTTTCTCCAAATGAAAAAGTACTCACAAACTTCTGCTTAGAAACTAAAACATTTATTCAACATCCTTTAGTCACATAGGTTATTTTGATTGTTTGCCCAGTAACTGGTTAAAACTATTTTGTTCCTGTGTTCATTTTTTGTCTACTTTATTTAGTTTAGTATACTACTATTTTTATATAGGATAGTAGGTCTCATCTAAGAATACAAAATCAGAATTTCTGGTGGTGATTTCCCAAAACTTCCCAAGCAATAATGATATGCCCCCCTGGTTAAGACAGAACAACATTTTTAAACACCTAAAGCATAAAGAGTAAGGAGTTTTAAAATTTACCAAGTCATTTGAAAAGACAACAGAAAATTAAATACCATTTGACTTTGTTAAATCACAACATGGAAAAGGTATAAATTTTGAGTAATTATCACTTATTTTTTTCTTAATTTTATATAATATCACCCATTGACCTAGAGGCAAGGGAGTTTGGCATGGGCTTTGGATTAGACAGATCTGTGAACACATACCACTCTAGCTACTTGCTATTGCAAAAGACATTTGATCAACCTGAGTCTCATTTTATTTTTTTCATTTGTAAAATTAGATAATACTAGTACCTGCTTCATTGACATGTTGTAAGAATGAAATGAGATCATGTATCCAAAGAATGTAAGAAGTCAAGGGAGTATTTCAATGGTGAAGCATGTGCTTAGTATACATGAAACTGAGTTCAACCCCCAGCAACATTTAAAATATATATTAGGAGATTCCAAAATGTCTGAACAGAGATGTCTAACACTGATCTCCACAGGAAGAACCAAAGCAGCACACAAATGACTGCAATTTTTAAAATTTGTTTTTATTCTAATTTGTTATATATGGCACCAGAATGCATTATAATTCATATTTTACATATAGAATACAATTTATCATATCTCTGGTTGTACACAAAGTATATTCACACCATTCGTGTCTTCATGCATGTACTTAGGGTAATGATTTCCATCTCATTCCACCATCTATTTTTTATGTGAGCGACTGTGGGAAAATGTTGGATCTCAGCAAAGGAGTTCATAAGACTCAGGAGCTTGAGACAGCTCCAGGGAAAAGGAACAAGGTAAATTGGCAAATATGACCCTGACTTCTCAGCTAAAGGGGAACTCTCTTTTGCAGGGGAATTGTTGAACCAGAAAGTCCCAGTAATCTTCATAAACACAGACTCTAAAGATTTTAACAACTGGAAAGTTTCATGTTTATCACAGGCTTTTGTATTAGTTAGCTCAGTTATCTACCTACTTTGCAACTGTCTTTGGTTTGAAGAAGGAACCCACTTTGTCTCCTTACTAAATTCCAGAACCAAGGCTTGATGCCATCTTGAGAAGGAAGAAAATATTTGAATTGATACTACCCTAAGGTTCAGAAACCTCTGCATATAGAAATTCCTAGAACCCTGCAAAACTTTCAGCACACTAGCATAGGGGACCACAGTCTCCTGAAACCAACTTGACCAGGCAGAGCAACTGTGATCCTCATTACCCAAGAGCACAAATGTTTTAGCATGAGGAGGACAAGGGTGCATCAGTGCTCAAGAAGTGAGAATTGAAGGCATTGGGAAGAGGCTTACAACATAGCCTGGAGAGCTATTGCCTCCTTTCTTGGCCAGCCACTTGTACCTCCAGTTAGCAGCTGATGAGCCTGCACCACCACTAGCACAGAGAGTGGGCACTGTGATTCCTTACTATTTTCCCTTATAGTCAGCTACTATAGACCCATGCTACCACCAGGACTGAAGGAAGGTGCCGCATGATCCCCATCACTGTTGAAGTATCCAGTGTTAGAGACCCTAGCAGATAGCAGGCCTTAGCCCCAGCAGTGCCTGTTGATTACTGTGCTGTAGGGTCACCACTTCTATAGTCATAGTGACAAAACAGGGGCCACTCCACTCCCACAGCTGTGTAAAAGACACCTACCTGGTCTACTGCTCTGGATCCATGAATGGCCCTCAGAGACAGTAGGTTCCTCCAAATCCACCATTGAGCATACTGCAACCAAAGCCATTGATGACTACCAAAGAAGTTATAGGAGACTATAATTATGACACCCAGATGGAATTAAAAGCACCTTGCATTATAAATCAATGCTTTAAGACACATCTTTAAGGCAAATAAAACATTATACTGAAACAAAGTACTTCATAAATTAGTAAAGATAACTGATTCACCAGATAGGCAAATGCAAATCTCAATCTAAAGTCATAAGAAATGTGAACAAACAGGGTAATGCGATGCCTTGAAAAGAACACAATAACTCTCTGGCAATAGATTTTAAAATGATATTAATAAAATAACTATATAGAATTTAAAAGAATAACTATAAAGAAAATTTAACAATATTCAAGAGAATACAGACATAATCAACCAAATATAAGAAGACAACACATTATATGAATAATAAATTTAATAAAGAGATAGAAATATTTTAAAAGAACCAAAAGAACTATTGGAAATGAAGAACACCATAAGTCAAATAAAAATACATTTGAAAGCTTTGACAGACTGAATCAAATAGAATAAAGAATATCAAACTGATGACAGGTCTATTGGAATCTCCAAGTTAGAAAAAAATAACAGAAATAAAGAAGAGATATAAAGGAAATAAGAAAGAATGAAGACATCCTCCAAGACCTTTGGAACATAATTAAAGAACCAAAACTTCTAAACACTTATAACTTATGAAAATTGAACCTAAAACGATATAGGCAACCTAAAGCAGAATAATAATTAGTAATGAGATTTAATCAGTAATAGAAAGTCTTCCAATGAAGAAAGGACCAGGACTATGTGAATTCACTGTTGAATTCTACCCAGCTTTTAAGGAAGAACAGTTACCTATTGTTTTCAAGCTATCTCCCCACCCCCAAAGAATTGAAAGGTGGGGAATTATTCCACAATCATTCTACAAATTTAGCATTATTCTTATACCCAAACTAGAAGAGAACACAAAAACAAAAAAGAAAATTATTTACCAACAGCTCTAATGAACATAGATACAAAAATTTTCAACAATGTATTAGAAAGGTGAATCCAGCAGCACATTAAAAAGATTATTCAACTGAGGTAAGGGCGGAACGGACAGCAACCCTTCAGCTACCCCATAGCTGGGCTTCTGTGAGCAGCATGAACCAGGCTTTCCACACTGTCTTGATGTACCCCAATGTCAGGTATCCCACCCACTATGAGAAGCTCCAGTAGGATCATGAGGTGGCCGTCCCAGGGTTAACATGGGACTCGGCTCCCAAGACAACACCCATCAACATGCCCAACGAGATCTCTGTCCCACCATGTGGTTCGGTCTCTGTTCAACACTTTGTTCAGGAGCTTCTGGTGCCTGGGCTTCATAACCTTCACCTAATCCATTAAGTCTAGGGACAGGAAGATGGTGGGTGACATAACTGGGGTCCAGGCCTTTGCCTTTACACCAAGTGCCTGAACATCTGGGCCCTGATCTTCAACATCATTCTGACCATTGGCTTCTTCATTATACTAATTGTCTTCTCTGTAGCTATCTTCCAGGCCATTTCACACATGATAAAGAATTATGAGGATTTATAATCTTGCCATGTCCTCAACCTTCCCTAGCTGGCCTTGTACCCTGGGCTGAGGCCCTGCCCCCTGTACCCAATGCCTTCTGAAGCATTTACACTCACACATCAGTCTGTAGTGGGATTCAATATACTGAATTGTTCCTGGAAAAAAACAAAAGATTATTTACCATGATGGAGTGAGATTTATCCCAGGATGCAAGGATGACCTGATACGCAAATCAATTAATGTAACACCTGACATCATGAAATTACTGGAGGAAAACATAGGAGAAATACTTCATGACATTGGTATAGGCAATGATTTTTTTTTTTTTTTGGAAAAGACCCCAAAGTATAGAACCTGAAAGCAAAAATAGACAAATGGTATCTTATTAAAATGATAAGCTTCTGCATAGTAAAGGAAATAATCAACAAAGCAAAGTGACAATTGACAGAATACAAAAACAAATTGTAAACTATTCATCTGACAATGGATTAATATCCAGGGGGCTGGGGTTGTGACTCTGCAAGAGCACTTGCCTAGCATCTGTAAGGTACTGGGCTTGACTTTCCGGCACCATACGAAAATAAAGATCCATTGACAACTAAAAAAAGAAAAAAAAAGATAACTATCCAGAATTGAACTCTAATGAAATAAGTCACATAACCCATTTTTAAAATGGCCCATAAACCTAATTAGACATTCCTCAAAAGAATATATGCTAAGGGTCAATAGGCACATGAGTAAATACTCAAAACCACTAATCATTAGGGTCATGAGAATCAAAACCACAAGGAGGTATCACCTTACCCAAGTAGGAACGGCTATTATCAAAACAATTACAGATATTAAGTGATGATGAGAATGTAGAGAAAAGAGAATTCTTATAAACTATTGATTGGAATGTAAATTACTACACTCACTGTGAAGAATAGTATGGAATTTCCTCAAAAAAATACAGATGCCATATAGTAGGGGCATCATACTTCTGCATAAATGTCCAATGGAAATGCTATCAGCATATCAAAAATATATGTGCACACCCACATTTATTGATGCATTGTTCATAGTACCCAAGATACAGAATAATTCTAGATACTTAAGAATAAATGAATGGATAGAGACTGTGGTTTATATGCACAATGAAATATTATACAGTCTACTATTTGTAGCAAAATGAATGGAACTGGTGGTTTTTTTATTAAGTGAAATAAGTCAGACACAGAAAAATAGTAACTACATGATCTCTCTGATGTCAAAGTTAAAATTTAAGTCTAAAAGAGTGAAAAAATAGGACAATAATTGCTAAATGATAGACAATTGTAGAGGGAGGAGGAATAAAGTTTGAATGACAGATATTATCACAAATAGGAGAAATGTTGTAGTATTCTACAACACAGTTTTGTGACTATAGTTTATAATAACCTATTGAATATTTTATGAATAACTAGAGTGGAGCTTCAAAACCACAAACTCAAAATGATGGTGTGAACATGAAAACATCACTTTTCCAAATTCAAGCAGTATATATTGCACACATGTATTGAAATTTTGCACAAATATATAAAATTATTAGCTGTTCATCAAAATTTTAAAAATAAATATTAAAGGAGAATAAAATTGTATCTCTCCTCTTGTGTTTTGACACTTTCAATATATTTAGTAGCTTATAATACTACTTGATACATTTTCACAATTAAAATAGCAATAATTTAGCAAATTTCTAGCATATTCTAATTTCTCAAGAAATAAAGATAACTACCATCTATATTATTGTACCCATACTAGGTCCTCGAAATTTCCTTATGTTCCCCATGTCCATACATGGAAAAATAATTATTAGTTGTATAGAACATTATAGTTTACTAATTATTAAGCTTACTAAAATTCAATAAGTTAGGAATGTTATGCATATTTTATAGGTTAGGAAATTTGGCCACAAATGGGCAATTCATCTGACATAGGAAACCTGAAGTACAGAGAATGTAGCATGTTTAAGGGATTTCTGTAGATTGGGAACGAAGGGTGCAAAAAGATGAGATTTGAAAAGTAATTTATTTAAAACTTTAAATCGTATTTTAATGTAAGTTTAAGTTTAGTGCTGATGTATGTACATTAAATCATTTTGTTCCAGAGATGCCTCTGGTATTAAAAGCTTTTTAATAGGAAGGGATTATCAAACTAATCTATATACCTAGGTTTAATTTTTTTAGTTGTAGATAGAGACAATACCTTTATTTTATTTATTTATTTATTTTTATTTGGTGATGAGGATCAAACTCAGTTCTTCATACATGCTAGGAAAGCACTCTACCTTTGAGCTACAACCCCATCTCCCCTAGGTTTAATTTTGAAATGTAAAAATATTTGTGGGACATTTCCATAATATTGTTTGGCTAATGATACAATAAAAGCATATCTATAAATAGAACCAATACTATTATATGGAAAATATAGATAAATTTTCATCTCACCTACAACTTTCTATTTATTTAGATGATTGATTTCAGATTCTAGCTGATTTTCTTGTGTCTTTCACAAAACCTCATACTTTTTGTTCATTTAATCAGCATGAGTTTTGTTGATGACTTTTTCTTTTGAACCAACAGGTTTTTGTTTCTTTCTACCCAGCAGAGGTACAATTACCATGGAAGAGCTGCTGGACACTGCTCCTACACGCTTCATGTTTTCTTCTTCTCCCTTGGATTTCATCCAAAGCCAATTTTGTTTAATCTGCCTGCTGCTCCTCTAGAAGTGACATCTGTTCAAATTTACACTCTTTATCATGGCTGACATGTTGTTTGTGTGTCTGTTTACCTCAAGCCTAGTTCCAACTGCCTTTTGCTGATAATTTGTGATTTCTTCCTTCAGTCTATCACACTTTGCTAGGGCTTGTGTTTGTTTATGCAACCCAACTTTACCCCATTTTTTTGATGATTGTACTACCTGTGATTAAAAGAAACTGGATGGAACTTATATGATAGGAAAGTACAGATTATTGAGTTGAGTGGAATCCAAAATCATTTTCTTGTCTTCTTACCTTCAAATACCATCAAAATGTGCCAGTATTTAGGCAATCTAACCTCCATAAAATTCAGCAAATAAATGCCAATGCACCCCCTTATATACTGCCTCTGAAATGTGTATAGGAGAAAATATATATGAAAAATTGTTTATTTCAGTATTTATTTTACAAAGGATTCCTGGAAAAAGTTGAGAGTGAGAGGAATAAAAATGTTTCTTTGGTGAAATCGCAAAACTTATCATTTTAGTTACCGAACACCCTCAAATGGATCTAAACCAATTAATTTTAAAGTAACTCTTTAAAATTGCATCAAAATAAAGTATATAAAACACTGATATCATTATTCTATTTATATTTCAATAGTAAAGATTAAGATAATATTGGAAGTAAAAAGATCATTTAAATTCTGCTAGTTGAATTTAACTTAAATAATACATAGTGTTTTAGGAATAACAAATAATGCACTCTGAATTAAAAGGATCACATGTTACACCAAGTATAGATATCAGAGTATGAAGACAGAGTATAAAGGCGCGTGCACACGCAAACACACACACACACACACACACACACACACACACACAAAGAGCCTTCAGTCCTAGTTACTCAAAGAGTCTGAGGAAAAGGGATCATTTGAGTTCATGAGTCTGGACAATATAGTGAGAGCCCATCTGAAATAAAAGAAAAGGAAAGAAAAGAAAAACACAATGGATATAAAGGTTAAATATATAGAACAGAAGGAACAAGTCTTAGTAATAAATAATAGTAGAATCAAGCAGGCCAGTGATTTGTATGAAAACAAACAAACAAAATATCAAAGATACTGGTGTTATTTCTTAAAATAATCTAAATGGTTCTTGAGTACCTTTTATATTTAATTTTAATGTGACTAGAATATATTCTGAGATCTATGTCCATTGGCTGCTATAACATCTCTCAGGGATCAGAATCATCCAAATATAAAGATAAGTGAGCAATTTTTATTTATGGTAAATAGTTCAGATTATCTAAACAGAAAACATTTACATTCTCTGTCCATCAGCTAACAAGTTTTCACAATTAGGTATATATTTTATTAATTGTCAATGTAAACTTTAAGAACTGGATACCATTTTGAACTATGTCTTTATTTCAAAGGCATCAAATTCGATGTTCTTATCTTTTTTTCTGATTTTTTTCTTTTTTGTGGGAACTACGAAAACTAGAAGAGAAAAGCTATATTTACTAAAGCTATATTAGTACCATTTCCGAAAGCTAAATTTGTACCCTATTTTCAATGCTTCTTCCATGCTATGGCCTATTTTTTTTTTCACTTAGGCAGTCAGAAAAAGATTCCAATAATATGACAAAAGTTTCAGAAATGGCAATTAACAATCATGCCACTTGGAATAATTTCACTGGTGCTGGAAAAGTCTTTCCTGAATTTTTTTTCAGGTACCACATCAGTAAATTTTTTTTTTATTAAAGGATTTCAAAACCTGCTTCTTCCTAATTCTTTGAGAAATAAGAAGATTAGTAGCACAGATGTATAAATTATATCACCGTAAAGACAATTAGGTTAATGGGAAAAGAAACCAAGTTCCAGCTGTCTAAATTTTAACTCAAGGATAGGTTAAGAAGAAATCAATGTTCAAGGTAAATACAAGTTTTGGAGTAGAAATATAATAATGAGTCCAATAATTTCCATAAATTCTCAGTACTTGCCTTCATTTTTATATGTTGAAAATATGAATTCCAAATAACTCCTGAATTGTCAGTCAATGCCTGGAAATATGAGGGAATACTACACTTGCAATGCTTTTTGAAGGCATTTTAACTCTATTACACTATTTTGATCCAGAAAATTGCTTTAACGTTAGAAAACACAGCAAGTGAAACCCTCACTAAAAGTCTGAGATTTTTCTTTTCATAGATTATAAATCAACATGCAGAAAATTTTATTGTCCACATTCAATCTGGAAGATTAGGTTATGTTCCCAAATGTTTGAATAATCAAGTATATAAATATATATGTATAAATATATAAGTATATATTGTTTTCATATATTATTTTTGCCATTATTATTTTATTGGTTATTCTTAGTAATACATAACAGTATAATTCATTTTGATATGATTATACAAGCCTAGAATATTTTATTCTAATTAGAACTCCATTCTTGTAGATGTACATGGTTGTGGGATTCATTATGGTGTATTCATACATGTACATAGAAAAATTATTTTGAATTAATTCCAGTGTCTTTCCTTTACCTATATCTCTCCCTTCCCTTCATTTCCCTTTTTCTATTCCACTGAAGCTCTATTCTTCCCCTCTTCCCTCTTATTTTGGGTTGCAATCTACATATCAGAGAAAACATTCAACATTTGGCTTTTGGGGACTGACTTATTTCACTTAGCATGAAAATCTCCAGATCCATTCATTTACCGGCAAATGTCATAAAGTCGTTCTTTACGGCTGAGCAATGCTCATTGTGTATATAGTATCTCATCTTGGACAGTGATCTCTTTGGTTCAGTGTTCTGTCTCTGGCCAATTATATTCAGCAGGTACATTTTGGTTTTCATCAACTAGTTTACATTTTCTTGAGAGACAATAATGACTGTGCACAAAAAAACTCAAAAATTGAAAGATATTTTTGAAAAATCCTGTACTTCTTTTTAATAAAGTAAAACAAAAACATTTTTTTGTTTTTATTTTTTTACATTTACATGTTTTTTTTTCAAGCAAAGATTTGTAGAAACCAGTCATCATACTAAATAGACAATTGTAATATCAAGTATATAAAATCTTCTGGAACTTATTGATGATGCTTATGGTGAATTGAAAAAATCTTTATACATATAACAAAATATATTTTTAGGTATTATTTTAAATAAAAAACAGTTGTTAAATCATATCAATTTCTCACAAAGACTGTTTCACATATTAATGGGAATATTACATTAATTCAGATTTATCAAGATTCTAGAACACTTTCTTCAGTGTATGATTAGGTATAATAGGCATTTGTTTTAACTTGCTCTATATTAGTGATGACTAGTGTTCTCTGTGTATATTGGTACATTTTTTTTCATGATGCAAACATTTGCCCCAGTTTGGTAACCATATTTGGCATAGGCTGTCTTGCAGCTTAAACTACTATTAGAGGTTTATATATAATTTATTCATACCTTTAGGAGTAATAATAAATATACTCATGTCACTTTACATATAAAACATTACTTCTTTTCTCAATTGATATAAGGAGGCACTTCTGAATTCCATGACATTGAAAGGCTGGTCTATTGCACCAATATGTCTTCTTTTGGAATAAAGCTCAAATAAATTGGAGGTGTTACTTTTTTAAAGGATTTTTCCTTTGCTGTAGATTAATGTAAGTTTCCTGGGGGACCAAATATTGTAAACAAATTTTCATTCCAAATATATCAATTGTATAGCAGGTATGGTTCAATAAGTTATCATTATAGAAGTTCATTACAGACTTTAATTATAGAAGTTCATTATAGAAGTACACTATAGGGCTGGGGATGTGGCTCAAGCAGTAGCGCACTCGCCTGGCATGTGCTCGGCCCAGGTTGGATCCTCAGCACCACATACAAATAAAGATGTTGTGTCCGCCGAAAACTAAAAAAAAAAAAAAAAAAAAAAAAATGAATATTAAATTCTCTCTCTCTCTTTAAAAAAAGAAGTACATTATAGAAGTTCCATATAAATTTTAATGTTTGAAAAATTAACTATGTGGATTCAGGAAATATTTGCCTGCACAAGTTCTCTGGGATTTTTTAGTATTTATTTTATCAAATTTTCCCAAATTTAATACACTCCTTAGAAATTTTTAGTTCAAAATCAATGAAAAATGTATGATTATACTCATTCTTTTAAAATAGTTTATGTATAGTTCTTTTAATATGAAATTGCCAGGAAGATTGGGGATTTAAATTTACTTATTAAATACTATATTTTAATTTAGAAACTCAATTTATTTTTTTCTACCATTGCTCATTGTTAACATTATGCACATATGAAATGATCACACTTTGTGATATTTGTGTTTTTTTAAGTGCATCTACTCTACAGCTGAACATTATCTCAGATTCTAAGGTGATTTGACATACTATCAGAATGTGAAGTTGCTTTCTAGTACATTTTCCCACTTAATTAATTTTAAATATTAAAATGAACCTCTCTTCTAATATATTGATAAGAATTTGCTATAACATTAGCACTTAAACTTTCTCAATAATTATATAACAAAATTGCCACCAAGTTATGGGAATTACAATTTTTTCATGCTTCCTAACAGTTCAAGAGAGTTGGTAATAAGTATTGGGCAGACTCTGGATTTCTTGTCTGACACAGGCAAGGTACACTGTGCACTCAACAAACTTTTTATTCTTTTGTAATGAATGAGTTAGAGTATAGAAATTTCATTGTATGATTTCATATTGCATGATTTTATATATTTTGTCAGACATTCAATGGTATAATTTCAAAGGAATATATTGTAAAATGTTATCATTGTACATGCATATGTATATATGTAAACAAATTTTATTTTATGTGTACTAAATAACATTATCATTTAACAAAAGGCTTACAATTTTTTTCTTCTTTTTAAACACACTTTCTGCTCTGGACTTTGTGGCGGTCTTGGTAATGATACATAAATCTCTAGAATATTTTAGTGCAGATTAGTTTCATATCTTTTTATTTTCTGAAAAGAAGAAGCCAGACATGTAGATATAGGTGGAGTGAAATAATAGAGACAGAAATTAGGAGGAGATCATTAAGATATCTTGTAGTACAATTTTGCCAAGGACAGCTCAGACTGACCTACTGATTAATTTAAAAAATTAACTTAATACTATGTGCCTCAGTATTTTGTCTTAATTTCAGTGTGTGCATATTGTAAATTGTAGAACAATTTTAGCTTTATTGAATTATTGTGAAGATAGCACAGAGTTCCATATATCCCACACTAAGTATTCCCTATTTTAATTCCTTACATTATTATTTATATTTTTTAAAATTAAGGAGCCAGCATTATTAACCAAAACCCATAATTTTGTTAGCGTTACTCTGTTTTCTGCTACTGCCATTTTTCTGCCCTGGGATTCCAACCAGGATACCATATTACCATATTTAATAGTTGTAGCTTTTTAGGCTTCTCTTCTCTCTGAGAGTTTCTCAGACTTTCTGTGTCTTTATGACCTTAATAGTTTTAAGGATTACTGTTCACGAACTTTATAAACTTTTGAAATTTGGATTTTCTAAAGCTTTTCTCATGATTAAACCAGGGTTGTGTATTTGGGGAAGAAGACAACAAAGGGAATATAACATTATTATCATTTCATATCAAAGTATATGTTCATACAGGACATTTTTGATGTTGTTTTGATCACTTAGCTGAATCAGTGTTTTTCACATTTTACACTGTAACATTACTTATTTTTTTTAAAAAAAATAGCATTGCAATCTTTAGAAGAAAATACCTATGTGTAGCCCAAAATAACGAAGGGAAGATATATTCCACCTCTTTAAGGATGGAATATTTACAAAAATTACTAGCAATTCTGTATGGATGATTCACCAAGTTTGTTTACTTATTCATTTATTCATATTATCAGGGACTCATGACCATTTTTTTATTAGAGTTGGTTGAAATACAGTACATTTGTGGCCTTTTTGTTTGTTTTGTTTTGTTGTTAATTTCTTACTCTACGAGATACTCCAGGTACACCATAAGTATTTTCTATTTAGGTCTCAGATCAGTTATTTCTTTGAACAACCCTGATTGCTTTACTGAGGAATGGCATTAAAAAATTATTAGGGTGCTCAGACATGTACATTACTACTTCTGTCACAACCAGCCTCTTCACCAGTTTATTCTAAACTCCCTGTTCTAATGTTGAAAAAAGACCTTACCATCCACTATCCAATATTTCTTTTTTCAGTTTTAGATATTTTTGTAGTAGTTTTAGAATTAACTCATACCATGTTGGGAATGGCTTTATAGAGTATAATGTTTACATATAGGTTTGTGGAGTTTTTGTATTTGTTCTTATAGATTCCACACATCTGAAGAGATATAAGCTTAGGACTTTATTCCTTCACAATTTTCAATGATGTTGTTTCATATATTTTAATGCATTAAGATTGTTTTGTCACATTCTGCAGTCTACATTGGAATTTTATCAAACTTTCTAAATTATATTTGAATGTTTGCATATATTAAGATTACCTCCTTATGCAGTAAGATTCAATGGGTTTTGATAAATTATTAGTGTGATATATTCACAATTATATCATCACAGATAATATTTTTGCCATCTTAAAATGTATATAAGTGCTTTATCTATTAAATAAAAACTTCATCAAAACCCTATGAATTAGTTATATTTTTACTATCTCTTTTATTTTAATTTTCCAGAGCGTCATATCATCAGAATAATACACTGTATAACTTTTGAAGAATAGCTTTTTATACTTAATATATTCATTTTATTCATCCATAAATTTTCATGACTTGATAGGACATTTTTTTACTATTGAAAAATATTTCAAATATGAATGGATATAGTTTGTTTATCTATTCACATATATATACATATATGTGTGTATATATATGTGTGTGATTTATATATATATATATATATATATATATTTATTTATTTATTTATACCAGTTTAGGTATTTATGAATAGAGCTGCTACAAACATTTGCATATATACAATAAGTTTCTAAATCACATGGGAAAATGCCAAAAAATGTGATTATAGGAAACTTGTGGGAAGTTTGTTTATTTCAAAAATGTTAAAAAATATCTCCCAAAGTAACTGTACTATATTATATTACCATCAGGAATGAATGAGATATCCTGTGTTTGAATTTCAATCATTTTAATTGGTATGTAGTGGTGTCTCATTATTGTTTTAATTTTCAATTTCCTAATGAAAAATGATGTTGAGTGTATTTTCTAATGTTTATTTTCCATTCATATGTCTTTTTGAAAAGTGTCTCTTCATATCTACATTTCATGTTTAAAATGGATTATATGTTTTCTTATCATTTAATTTACAGGGCTCTGTATGTATCTTGAATAAATTTTTTTATTGGATATGGGTTTTGTGAAGTATCGTCTCCCATTTGATACCTCATATTTCATTCTTTTAACAATGTTTTCCACTTAGAAAATATTAGTAATTTTAAGAAAGACAAATATCATTTAAAAATGTATTATACTTTTGCTTAGCACATAAACCTCATCATCTAATGGTAGGTCATCAAAATGTAGGACCTCCACATGCAGGGCAAGTGCTCTATCACTGAGGTTTGACGTCAGTCCCTGATCATTTTTAAAACATTCAGACTTCCAGTACACCCATGGGATCTACCTATTTGTGTCCTTTTTCATTGCTTCCATCAATATTTTAAAATTTTAAGTATATATGTCTTTCACCTCATTGAGTTTATTAGTTTTTGTTTTAAACTTTAATAAATGAGATTTCTTTCTTCATTTCTGTTTGAGATAGTGTTTGGTTAGTGTGTGGAACTCATTTTTATGTTGATTTTGTATCCTTCAACTTTAGTGAAGTAGTTCATTTTTCCTAAATTTTTTCTCTATTATTTTCAGTGCTGGAGATTGAACCCAGCATCTTGCCCATGCTATGTAGGTGCCCTGTTATTGAACTATATCCCCAGAACACTTTTAAAGTTTTTTGATGGACACTTTAGGATTTCTTAAATATACAATCACATCATCAGTAAATAGGTTCAAACTTTTGCTCTTGTACATCCTATAAGTTTTGGTATATTATATTTTTGTTTTTATTTCTCTTGAGGTATTTTCTCATTTCCTTTCTGATCGCTTTTGGCTAAACTGTGTGCAAGAAAATATTGTGAAATTTTCACATATTTGAGATTGTATCATTTTTTTTTTCTTTTTTGACAGAATGCACATTAAATTTTAATCCCTACAGGTTCGTTTAAGACATGTAGCTGACATACTGATGAAGAATTATATTTAGGTCTGGGAGACATCAGTGTTCTTTAAGAGGGTAGTCAAATTCACCCAGTCAGAGGAAAAAGAATGGTGAGAACACAAATATCTTTCTCCTTTCTGACATAAGCATTTAAACCTTTTAAGTCCCTGACAAAGCATGGATGGTATTTTTGATATTACTATATTTGGAATAAAATGTATGTGGAATTTAAAGAAACTTCTAAGATTGCATCATTTTTTTTCTACTGATGTGGAATTCTAGTTTAATTCTACTGTAATGATAAATGATATTTGGCTTGATTCTCATCTTAAATTTGTTACTAATTGTTTTGTGATTTAATATGCAGTCTGTCTATCTTAGATAAAATTACATGTGTTCTTGAGAAGAATATGTGTTCTGTTACTGTTGGTTACAAGATTCCCTAAACCACTATTTGGTCTAATGTTATTTGAGACTTAAATTTTCTTACTGATCCTATATCTGCATATTCTGTTCATTATTGAAAGTGGAGCATTGAAACCTTCTACCAGTATTGTATTGTTATCATTTCTTTCTTCATTTTTGTCAATATTTGATTTATATATTTAAGACTCTGATGTTGTATGCATATGTATCTACATACATATATTTACAGGGTGTATGAAAATAAATAGAAAGTACAGTCTAAAGGATCAAAATAAACAGAAAATATCCCTGATGTAGAGAATTAGATTTATTAGGTAAAGACTTTAAAACAACTGTTTTTACATAGAATCAAAGATCAAAGTAAAGAGAACAAAAAGTAAATTAAGAAAATTATGTATAAACAAAATTAAAATAAAGATGTAGAAACTACAAAGGAATCCAAAGAGAAACTCCAGAAATGAAAACTATAATAACTGATATTAGAAATTTGCTAAAAGTGTTCAACAGTAAATTTAACCAGACAGAAGAAACAGTTAACCTGAATATGGTTGACATCATTAAGTCTGAGGAGAAGTGACAAAGGTAAGTGATCAGAGCTTAAGAAATCTATGAGACACCATCAAGCATATATGTTTAACAGAACTCCCAGAATGAGAAGCAGAAAAGACATTAAAAAAAACCTAAGGAAACATTGGGTGAAAACTTTGATGAAATATGTGAATCTACATATCCAAGAAGTTAAATAAATTCTAAAGAGATAAATGCAAAGGGACCAACACTGAGACACATTACAATCTAACTACTGAAATGTAACTACAGAGAGAGTCTTGATAGCAGTGAGAGATTATCAGCTTATCAAATAACCAGGATCCTCAATATGGTAACACATAGCAGAACATTGAACCTTTTGTTTTTTGGGGATTTGTTTATTTGCTTAGCATGATAGACTCCAGATCCATCTATTTACTATAAAAGTCATAAAGTCATTTTTATGGTTGAGTGATATTCACTTGTGTATATGTACCACATCTTTTTATCCATTCAAGTATTCAAGGGCATCTAAGTTGGTTTCCTCATTTAACTATTGTGAATTGAGATGCTATAAACATTGATGTGGCTGTCTCACTGTAGTATACTGATAGTAAATACTTTGGGCATAAATTAAGGATTTGGATAACTAAATCAAATGCTGGTTCCATTCCAAGTTTTCAGAGTGTCCAATTTGCAAGCCCACCAGCAATTTATGAGTGTACAATTTTTCCCTACTTTCTGACCAATATTTATTGTTGCTTGTATTTTTGATAATTGCCATTCTGACTGGAATGAGATGAAATCTCAGTGAATTTTTAATTTGCATTTCTCTAATTGCTGGAGATGTTGAACATCTTTTCATATATTTGTTGACTGATCATTGTTTTTCTGTGAAGTGTCTGTTCAGTTCCCTAGCCCATTTATTGACTGTGTTATTTGAGGGTTATTTTGTTATTAAGTTTTTTGAGTTCTTTATACATGCTGGAGAGTCTTGATAATTTCCATTGTGATTGGAGGGAGAAAAAAATCATGTAGTTTTTATTTAAATTTTCCTGATAGGAAAGTTGTGTATATATATATATATATATATATATATATATATATATATATATATATATATTTGTTGGGAATTTGTACTTGTACTTTTGAGAAGTGTCTGTTTAGCTCATTTTTTGACTGGGTCCTTTTATGTTGGTGTTAAATGCTTTGAGTTCTTGCTGGGCACAGTGGCACATGCCTGTAATCCCAGTGGCTTGGGAGGCTGAGGCAGGAGAATCACAAGTTCAAAGCCAGCCTCAGCAACAGTGAGGCACTGAGCAATTCAGTGAGACCCTCTCTCTAAATAAAATACAAAATAGGGCTGGGGATGTTGCCCAGTGGTGAGTGCTCCTGAGTTCAATCCCCAGTATAAAAAAAAACACATATTTTGAGTTCTTTGTGTATCCTTGATATTAATGCCCTATCTAAGGAACAGATATCAAGGATGTTCTTCCATTATCTATGTTCTCTCTTAATACTTTTAATTCTTTCTTTTGCTGCGCAGAAGCTTTTTAATTTGATGGAATCCTGATTATTGACTATTGGTTAAATTTCTTGAGCATTGGGTGTCTTGTTATGGAAGTTGGTGCCTGTGTCAATATGTTGGAGTGTTATGATTATCATAATTCTTCTTTTATTTGCAAAGTATTGCTCTAATTCCTAAGTCTTCAATCCACTTTGGTTTTACTTTTGTACAGAGTGAGAGATAGGGATTCAGTTTAATTCTACATATAGATATCTAGTTTTTGCAGCACAGTTTATTAAAATGGCTATCTTTTCTCCAATATATATTTTTGGCATCTTTGTCAAGTATTGGATGACTATAAGTATGTGCATTTGTTTCTGTGTCTTCTGTTCTTTCCATAGGTCTTCCTGTCTATTTCAATGTCAATGCCATGCTATTTTTGTTACCATAGCTCTGTAATATAACTCAAGATCAGATATTGTTATGTCTCTAACATCACCCTTTGTGCTCAAGATTGCTTTGGTTATTCAGTGTCTTTTGTTCTTCCAAATGAATTTTAGAACTGTTTATTTTTTCAAATCTGTGAAGAATGACATTATTATCCCCCATTGTATTTTGATGGGGATTGTATTGAATTTGTGCTTCGACCTACATGGCTGTTGATTCAGGTTCCTGAACCAGGCAGTAAGGGGATGGAGAAGAGAAAGACACACAAATAGAGAAAAAAGCTTGGTCTCAGTGGTTGACTTCTCCTTGGTAGGAGAGTAGTGACACACAACAAGCTCAGCACATTTATTATGGAGGTATAAACATCAAAATGGTTTACTGTGAGAAGGTTTCTTCAAAGTAAGGATAACCAAGGTCATGAGTATGAGCAGCCCAATTATGATTATCAGTTTGCACCCATAACTTTCTACCCCCAAGCAGCTGGTGTCTGAAACTCAAGATCAAGAACTGAATAAGCAGCTCTGTGGCTGGTACAGAACCTCCTATTGAACAGGCTGTCACCATATCAACTAGGCAGTTTCAAATCAACACCTTCACACCAAGAGATCTCAAGAGAGGCATCATCTCTGTCACAGGACAATTCAAAATCCATAATTTAGTCACTGCTCCCAGTAAATTTGCATAACACTTTTGATAGTAAGACCTTTTTTATAATATTATTTCTTTCTATCCAACATCATGAGAAGTTTGTTTCCCCATCTTCTATAATCTTCGTCTATTTCTTTCATCAGTTTTTTATTGTTTTTATTGTAGAGTCCTTCTACCTCCTTAGATTAATTCCCAAGTATTTTATGTTTTTTTTATATCTTTGAAACTGGGCTAGTTTTTCTTATTTCTTTTTTACCTCAATCACTATAGGAATATAGGAAACTTTTTAACTTATGAATGTTGCTCATGACACATTGTTGCATCCATTTATCAGCTCTAAAAGTCTTCTGGTGGAGTTTGGGGGATCTTCTAGATATAGGAACATGGCAACCTCAAAGAAACACTTTGACCTCTTTTTGTTCTATCTTTGTATGCATTTAATTTCCTTCTGTTGCCTAATTGCTCTGCATAGAGTTTCAAGAACTATGTTGAATGGGAGTAGTGTGAGTGGGCATCCTTGACTTCTTACTGTTTTCAAACGAAATATTTTCAGTTTTTCTCTGTTCAGAATGATGTCAGCTTTGGGTTTGTCCTATACAGCTTTTAATACTGAGGTAAGTCTCTTCCATCCCTAGCTCTCCAGAATTTTTGACATGAATGGGTGCTGTAATTTATCAAAGGCTTTTTCCTCTCTTAAGATCATATGATTCTTATTTTTAATTCTATTTATGTTTTTAATTATACTTATTGATTTGCCTATATTAAACCAATATTGTATCCCTGGGATTAAATCCACTTGATTAAGGTGTATTACATTCTTGATATTTTTTTTAACACAAAACTTTTTGAGTTCTATTTTTTTCTTGGGTTGGAGATTAAACTTAACATTCATATATTTTAAAACAGTACCAGGATCTCAAATTGTTTTGAGTAGACATTAGACAAACAGAGAGTTGAGAATTCCTATTAAAAAAAAAAATGAACTTGCAGTGGGAACTTGAAAAGTTCCACCTATGGTGGGGTAGTAGTTTATTTTGCTTCCCCAAAGGTGACTCCAAACTTCATATTTTTTTGTTTATAATAATCTGACATTATAGGAAAGGTAGCAGAATACAACAGTCACTAGTTTGGCACTATGTAAAAATGTGAATGTGTAACCAATGTGATTCTGCAATCTGTATTTGGGGTAAAAATGGGAGTTCATAACTCACTTGAAACTAATGTTTGAAATATGATATGTCAAGAGCTTTGTAAGGTTTTGAACATCCAATTAAAAAAAATAATCTGACATGATGTTGTGGTGTGTTGAGAATCATAGGGCCTTCCCTCATGGCCTGTTGACTCCTACATACTCACAAAATGGTTGTTAGTAAGTGCAAGTGTTCTAGAAGTTCTCTCCTCAGCTTTCTTCCTTGAATCTCAGCATGATCTTCTGAAGAAAAACTCAGGCCTAAAGCACAAGGAAAAGAGAAGAGTGAAGCAGGGAAGGGGGAAGGGAGAAAGAGCTGCCTGTAGTGGAAACTTAAGAGTTCTACTGGGAACTCATGGATGAGGGGTCACACATGGATGGCCACAGACCAGTGACCTGGGATAGGTGAGGAGAACAGAGCACTGCTTCTGGAACTGTGTTTCTAGAACTTCTGGATTCCCTGCTGCCCTGTGACTCCCAAGCCACAGAGGAGGAGAGTTTACTGGGGGAATCAAAAACCCAGCTATTATGGAAAAAAGAACATAAGAACAGGATTTCATCTAGGGGTCTGCCAGTGTGTTTTTTTAAGCATCCCTCATATCTTTCCAAGTCCCACCTCCCCCCACGCATGCATGCTGTTTTTGGCAGTGGTGACTAGGAGATAATCGCTCAGTTGTTACATTGAGAAGTGGAATGGGGACAGAGAAGCTGTGACTGGATGCTACCCAGAAGGTGGCAGAATGAGGAAATGGGAGAGGAAACCTGCCCTTATCTCACTGAGGCCTCACCACTCAGCCTAGTCCTTATTTCTATACCTTTGTTGCCAGGAGACTCAAAATTATTCTGGAATGCCATGAGATTGTTTAGCTTTTCTGGAGGAGGAAGGTTGGGTCTAGTCACTTCCACTGGGATGCCTCCTACTGCCCACAAAGGAAATGGCAGGTATTAGGAAAAAAAGGAGCAGATGAATGCGGGAATTAGTTCATTTTCAGATAGAAAGACAAACAGAAAGAACATCCTTATCATTATGAAAAGAAGAAAAAGAAAACCTGCAAAAAACAAGATAAATAAGTTTTAAACATCTGAATGCCAAAGGATTTAGAGGTCCAAACTCAAGGCTTTGAAGACAACACAAGGGATGACCTTTTAAAAAAATATAAAATCCACCAAACCACAGCTCAAATGTTTTGACTCAATCAAAAATACTGTCAGAAAAACAGAAAGCATTTGAAACAGAATGCTACTTCTTAAAATAAAAAATATACGGTGCTACTTCTTAAAATAAAATATATATATATGTATATATGTGTATATATATAAACATACACACACATATATGTATATGATTTTTAAAAACATGAAAACTCAATGTTAAACAAGTTAGATACCTGGTAGTTTCTTTAATTGATAAGTTTATGTGATAATTTTTCATACACATTATGGCAATATAATGAGCAGACTCAAAGCAGAGAAACCAACAGGCCTGAGGCTATTAAGGCTACTGGAAGACCGCCTTCCAAGTTTTTGAGATGCTGGGCCTAACTGGCAACAAATCCAAAATTTCACCCTTGATTATGAGGAGAGGGGTGATATCAATTCCAAATATTATTCCTACATAATCTCTTTCCTATGTCAAAATTGTTTTTTCCAAGAATCACGTGGTTCCAAGTATTTACTGAGTCACATCAGGGCCCTGGTATAATTGTTCAGAGCTAGTTATGCCTTTCCAGAAGGGAGCAGCCCAATTGAGGTCCAAGAATACTGTCTCCATTCCTTCCTGACCTGAATACTGTGACCAGGACACACACACCATTGGTTTCTTCTTCAGAAGCTAAACTTAAGACAGTTTTGTGGGGAGCCACAGGAAACTACCTATTCATTTAAAATGATGCCAAATTTCACATCTTTGGGGGTTATCTAGAAATTTTACCATTTTTCATCCCAACTCCCCAATTATTGGTGAAAGGGTGTAATAATGTAGGAATATACCATCTGCAACTCAGAACAATGGGGCCATTTTCCCTCCTGGTGGACCTGCTGCTCTGATGGCAACAGAATATGTGTGGCTCACTTCTGAGAGCCTGGGAGGCAAGCTCTGATGTTGGGTAGAAATCTTAAATGAAGCTACAGGATGCCACTCTTTGGAAGTAGTCCTGTGAGCCACAAGTTTAGAGAGAGGTAGAAAGGAAAAACAATTCCAAGACTGGAACTGGATCAAATTCCACTCTTGTTTCAAGTTGGCTTTCCTGAGTCACATCCTCAAGTGACTCAGAAGCAATCTCAGGCTTGGACACCACACTCCTTGTTGTAAGTATCTTGCTTGCTATAACCATTCTGATAAAAAGACATGAGTACAGGGAGCCAGACACGTACATGGTAAAATTGAGGCTTAAAGAATGGTCTGCAAAGGGCACCCATGTTCTTGGAACTCTGTCCTGGTTGACAAGCCAACCATGGGTTGAGGATGCCTGGAGGTCAGTAGGAAGGAAACATATGACACTCACAAGAGCTTATTTTACATACATCAGTTTCTCGGGCCTTCCCAAGGGAAGTAACCTTTTAAACACGAGGGTTCTGTTACATCCAAAGGTGTTTCCTAGTTCTTTTGAATCAAAGAAGCAGGCTTGACAGTGAGAATATCTCAATTTCAGAGGCCAAGCAAGCTTGGGACTTGGATGATGACCACAGGGTTCTCTGATATCCAGCTGTCTAAGATCCCAACAGCTCCCTTACCCATTACCATCCCATGAGGATGGACCTGTTGCCCTGGAGGTCTCCAACTCTGATCCAAGATGTCAGGTAGCAACCTGCTTTGCTCCTTTGGGAGTACAGCACTGGAGGATAGAAAGAGGAGCAAAACAGTAAATTTTACTTGGATTCAAGGTAGAAAGGTAGAAAAAATTATGCACCATACTCTATAAAATTTAAAAAGTTAATCCAGATAAGATCAAATGCAGCAGCGCCAAAGTGTCTGACCTCTTCTCCTTGCTGATGTCAGAGCATCCTGCTGTAGCAGATCTTGATACTGGACCTTTCAGGTACCTCTTTAATTAAAGGAAACTGATATGGGCAGTGATGGGAAAGGTGACCATGATGAGCAATGAAATTTCAGTAACAAAGCCCAAATAAACCAACAAAGTCATCTCTAGCCCAAGGTGTCTTATAAGGTTACAAGGTACCAAAGGGAATACCTTTGTAAACTGAGTCAAATGGGGGGAAATCAAGGGTAAACAGAAGGCAAGGTTATATCCTGTGAGCATGTGCAGACATAGCACATCCCCCTTTTCTCCAGCTAAGGTTGCTCTCAGTGTCACAGACTGCAGTCTCAACACTGTCTACTCCCATCTAGCCCTAATACATCCTCACCCTCCTCCAGTCCCTGATTCTCTACCCAGCTCTCTGGCTCTGGATGAAGGTAGAAGTAAACTATGTCAAGATCTTGGACATGAATTCATTGAAATGTTTGGACTACTACTTGGGGTTCACAGTCAAGATCTCAGCCTGTACCCCATGCTTCATTGTTTTGGTGGTGTGTGCAACTTTCTTCTTAGGATCATAAGGCATGAAGATGTTGATGATGGCCATGAAATAGACCACCTTCTTTGGGGTACTTTCATGGATTTTCATGGCATGGACATCAACAGAGGGGTTGAACTCCCTAGGACCAAAGAACAGGGGAAAGCTGAGGAGGTTACCAGGGCTGTCCGGATGTATGCCATAGGAGCAAAACAGGTTACTGCCCACCCCATCATTCACACTTTCTTTGTCTTTTTCTTGTTCTTCCACCTCCATCTCCTCCTGTTCCTCCCAGTCCACATCTTGGATGTCCACCAGCAGGTTGTAGTCAGTTGTCTTTATCTGGGCCAGGAACTCAATGTCCTACTTCAGTTTCTCCAGGAAGTTCTATTTACTCTCCTCTCCTACATGCAGCTTCTGTCCTTCATTGAGGAAGTCATTGTCTTTGAGTGTTGAAAGTACTTGGCCTTGCCTTTGTCACTTGTTTCTCTGGCAACAGTAGAATCCTTGAGGTCATACTTGCCAAGTGCAGTGAGCTGATGGCTAAACATATTCCTTTGGACCACCATGTAAGTTTCCACTATGTTCACAGTCAGGCAGTACATGCCCAGGTACTGTGGCAAAAAAGGGTATCACCATGACACTCCACTATAAACTGGTGGTATTTCCTTAAGATATTGTGCATTTAAGCAGCATCCTCACTTGACAGCTTTGATGACAAAGCATTGGTCATAGGTGGTGAAGAAACATGTACCACACCTTTCCTGGCTCTCACTATTGATGGGGGCACTGTGTATCACTGAGTTCTGGTAATCCTGATCATCAATTCCAATCTTCTCAAGGAGATTTTGGAACACCATCAAGGACTATTCCTTAAATTTAAATCTGCTGGGGAAGTTCTCCTTATAGAAGATATGATTATCTACCATGATCTTGCTGTAGGCTTTGAAGTCATCTGGCATTAGCATAAGAGGGACAGGGACATTGCTCAGTTCATTGATCATGTTGTTCACCCCACATACACATACCAATGCTGAGGATTGGCTCACTGGCCAGGAATACCTTCATTTTCTGGCACAAGAAATGCTTCATCTTGTTCTTGGTCTTGGTTTTGCTGACTCTGAGCAGTGTCATGGCAACTTTGGTAGTGCTGGTGCAGTTGTTTGACATGCCTAGGGCCTCAGCAGCGGCCAAAGTGGGTACCAGGAAGATCGCCCACAGGCCAGCTGCCTGAGGCCACTAAAGGATTGATCTCCATCCAGCCCCACTGCCTCACCAAGCCCTGGTTGCACCAGTCACATTACCTCTCCACCTAAACCCTCTTGATGTGTTTTTGAGTGTGATTTGCTAATATTTTATTAAGGATTTCTACATTATGTTAATCAGGGATATCGGTCTTTAGTTTTCTTTCCTTGATGTGTCTTTGTCTGATTTTGGTATTGGGGTTATACTGACTTCATACAATGTATTTGGGAGAGTTCTCTCCCTTACTATGCATCTTTCTTTTTAATTATTGTTAGCATGATATATATGTTAATCTATATTTATTATGGATCTCTTAAAGTCAACATGTAGTTGGATCTCCTATTTTTATTCTGTCTGAAAATTTTATCTTTTAATTGATTTATTTAGATCATTCACACTTAAATTTACTATTGATTTATTTGGATTGATACAAAAATGTTTTAACTATTGTTGTATGAAGTTTCTTTTTTCCTGACTATACTGATTTTTAATCAAGCATTTGATGATTCAAATTTATGTCTTCTTTTAGTCTATTAATTATACTTCACTTAAAGCATTTTGAATGTTGCCCTAGAGTTCATAATATATATCATTAATGAATCTATGTTCAACTTCCAATAATTTTTACATTTCCTGTTTAGGGAAGACAACTGATAACCATGTGTTCATATTTGTTCTTTCCATCCTTTATATTTTTATCCATCAGAGAAGATTTCCTTGCCATGAAACGCTTACTGATACTTTTGAGTGACACTTTAACTTGATGTAGAACTTTAGTTTGTGCACTTTTATTTCTTTCAACACTACATGTTTCACTCTGTTCTCTTTTGGCTGCATGTTTTGATCAGAACTCTTTTATTTCTTGTCCCTTTCTCTCTCTCTCTCTCTCTCTCTCTCTCTCTCTCTCTCTCTCTCTGTCTCTCCACACACACACACACACACACACACACACACACACACACACATACACTTACACTTAACTCTGTTTTGGGGGCAAGATTTTTTTCTTTGTATTTGTTTTCTACATTTTTATATGATGTGTCTAAGGGAGATTTGTTTCATTTTGCTTTGTTTTAGATTTATCCTTACTAATGTTATTTGAGCTTCCTATATTTACTTACATTTCGGTTATTGATTTAGAAAGTCCTATGTTATTCTTCTTTCCAATATTTGTTATGGTCTGTTTTTCTCCTCTTCTGTTATTTTAATTAAGTACCTAATACATGATTTGTAACTGCCTCTCTATTTATTTGGGCTGCTATAACAAAATACTGTAGACTGGGTGATTTATAAAAATTATAACTTATTATAAAAATTTATGGTTCCTGGAAAGTGCAAGGCAGAATTGCCAGCAGATTAAGCATCTGGTGAGGACTCACTCATTCTTTCACAAATGATGCTTTCTGCTTGTGTCTTCAAATTACATGAGGGAAATGCAAACTTTTTTTTACTTCTCTCTTTTAAGATCCCTAATCTTAAAAGATTAATATTTTAAGATCTAATAATCTATCAAAAATTCCACCTCCAAATATTATCACACTGGGAACCAAACTTCATCATATAAATTTGGGTGGGAGGGGATAATCTTTTGTTTTCATGTTTGTTTACTTATTTTAAGCCAATACTCTACCAATGAGCTGGAACCCCAAACTTTAGAGTAGTTTTGAGTTGCATTTCTTATTTATTTATTTATTTATTCTAATTAGTTATACATGACAGCAGAATGTTTTTCAATTCATAGTACACAAATGGAGCACACTGTTTCATTTCTCTGGTTGTACATGAAGTAGTCACATTGTTCATGTCATCATACATGTACGTACGGAAATGATGTCCATCTCATTCCACCCTCCTTCCTACCCCATGGCCCCTCCCTTTCTTTTACTCTACTTTGCCCAATCCAAAGTTCCTCCATTTCTCCATGCCCCACCCCATTTATTTATGGATCAGCATCCACTTATCAGAGAAAACATTAAGCCTTTGGTTTTTTGGTACTGGCTAACTTCACTTAGCATGATACTCTCCAACCCTATCCATTTACCTGCAAATGCCATGATTTTATTCTCTTTTAATGCTGAATAATATTCCATTGTGTATATATACCAGTTTATTTATACATTCATCTATTGAAGGTCATCTAGATTGGTTCCACAGTTTAGCTATTGTGAATTGTGCTGCTACAAACATCGATGTGGCTGTGTCCCTGTAGTATGCTGTTTTTAAGTCCTTTGAGTACAAACCGAGGAGTGTGACAGCGGGGTCAAATGGTGGTTCCATTCCAAGTTTTCTGAGGAATCTCAATACTGCTTTCCAGAGTGGTTGCACCAATTTTCAGTCCCACCAGCATTGTATGAGTGTGCCTTTATCCCCACATCCTCATCGACACTTATTGTTGTTTGTATTCTTAATAGCTGCAATTTTTACTGGTATTAGATCAAATCTTAGAGTAGTTTTTATTTGCATTTTTCTAATTGCTAGAGATGTTGAACATTTTTTCATATATTTGTTGATTGACTGTATATCTTCTGAGAAGTGTCTGTTCCGTTCCTTATGAATTGGGTTATTTGGTTTTTTGGTGTTAAGATTTTTGAGTTCTTTATATATCCTAGAGATTAGTGCTCTATCTGATGTGTGTGGTAAAAATCTGCTTCCAAAAAGTAGGCTCTCTATTCACCTCACTGATTGTTTCTTTTGCTGAGAAGAAGCTTTCTTTAGTTTGAATTCATCCCATTTATTGATTCTTCATATTAATTCTTGCGCTATAGGAGTCTTTTTAAGGAAGTTGGGGACTAATTTGACATGATGAAGGTTTGGGCCTAGTTTTACTTCTATTAGGCACAAGGTCTCTGGTCTAATTCCTAGGTCTCTGAACCACTTTGAGTTGAGATTTGTGCATGGTGAGAGTTAAGGGTTTGATTTCATATTGTTGCATATGAATTTACAGTTTTACCAGCACACTGGTGAAGAGGTTATTTTTTCACCAATGTATGTTTTTGGTGCTTTTGTATAATAGAAAGTAACTGTAATTATGTGGGTTAGTCTGTGTGTTCTCTATTCTGTACCATTGGTCTACAAGTCTGTTTTTGAGCCAATACCATGCTGTTTTAGTTACTATTGCTCTGTAGTATAGTTTAAGGTTTGGTATAGTGATGCCACCTGCTTCACTCTTCTTGCTAAGGATTTGATTTAGCTATTCTGGGTCTCTTATTTTTCCAGATGAATTTCATGACTGCTTTTTATTTTTCTATGAGGATTGTAATCAAGATTTTGATTGGAGTTCCCTTAAATCTGTATAGAGCTTTTGGTAATATGGTCATTTTGACACTATTAATTCTACCTATCCAATAACAAGAGAGATCTTTCCATCTTCTGAGGTCTTCTTTAATATCTTTGTTTAGCATTATGTAGTTTTCATTGTAGGGATCTTTCACCTCTTCGTTAAGTTCATTCCAAGTGTTTTACTTTATTTTTGAGGCAATTGTAAATGGGGTAGTTTTCCTCATTTCCCTTTCAGAGGATTCATCACTGATGTACAGAAATACCTTTGATTAATGGGTATTGATTTTGTATCCTGCTACTTTGCTGAATTCATTTACTCATTTTAAAAGTTTTCTGGTGGAATTTTTTGGGTATTCTAGGTATAGAAACATATCTTTGGCAAATAGTGCTAATTTGAGTTCTTCTTTTCCTATCTGTATTCTTTTAATTTCTTTTGTATGTCTAATTATTCTGGCCGGTGTTTCAAGAACAATGTTAAATAGAAGTGGTGAAAGAGTTTTCAGAGGGAATGCTTTCAATTTTTATCTAGTTAGAATGATATTGGCCTGGGGTTTAGCATAGATAATTTTTATGATGTTGAGATATGTTCCTTTTATCCCTAGTTTTTCTAGTGTTTTTTAGATGTATGGGTGCTATATTTTGTTGAATGCTTCCATGCATGTATTGAAATGATCATGATTCTTACCTTTAAGTCTACTAATGTGATAAATTACATTTATTGATTTCTGTATGTTTAACCAATCTTGCTCCCTGGGATGAGCCCCACTTGATCATGGTGCACAATATTTTTGATATGTTCTTGTATTTGATTTGCTAGAATTTTATTGAGTATTTTTGCATCTGTGTTCATTAGATATTGGTCTGAAAATTTCTTTCTTTGATGTGTCTTTGCCTGGTTTTGGTATCAGAGTGATATTGGCCTCATACAATGAGTTTGGAAGTGCTTCCTCTTTTTCTATTTCATGAAATATTTGTAGAGTATAGGTTTTAGTTCTTCTTTATATGTATTGTAGAACTCAGATGTGTATCTATCTTGTCCTGGGCTTTTCTTGGTTGGTAGGCTTCTGATGGCATCTTCTATTTCCTTGCTTGAAAATGATCTGTTTAAATTGTGTATATCATCCTGATTCAATTTGGGCATTCATGTGCCTATAGAAATTTGTTGATGACTTTGATATTCTCTATTCTGTTGTAGTGCAAGTTTTCAAAATAATTTCTAATCTTCTGTATTTCTGTAGTGTTTGTTGTGATATTTCCTTTTTCCTCACGTATGTTAGTGATTTGAGTTTTCTCTCTCTTTCTCTTTGTAAGCATGGCTAAGGGTCTGCCAATTTTATTTATTTTTTGTTTGAAGAACCAACTTTTTGTTTTGTCAATTTTTTCAATTCTTTGTTTTGCTTCAATTTCATTCATTTCAGCTCTGATTTTAATTATTTCCTGGCTTCTACTGTTTTGGGTCATGATTTGTTCTTCTTTTTCTAGGGTTTTGAGGTGTAATGTTCAGTCATTTATTTGCTGACTTTTTCTTCTTTCAAGGAATGAACTCCATGCAATGAACTTTCCTCTTAGTACTACCTTCATAGGGTCCCAGAGTTTTTGATATGTTGTACCAGTGTTCTCATTTACCTCTAAGAATTTTTTAATCTCCTCCTTGATGTCTTTTGCAACCCTTTGTTTATTCAGTAGCATATTATTTAGTCTCCAAGTGTTGGAGTAGTTTTTATTTTTTACTTTATCATTGACTTCTAATTTCATTCCATGAAATCTGATATAATGCAGTATAAGATCTATACTTTTTCGTATTTGTTAAGAATTGCTCTGTGGCATAATATATGGTCTATTTTACAGAAGGATACATGTGTTGCTGAGAATAAAGTGTATTCTCTCATCGAGGGATGAAATATTCTATATATGTCAGTTAAGTCTAAGTTATTGATTATATTATTGATTCTAATAGTTTCTTTGTTCAGCTTTTGTTTGAAAGATCTATCTAGTAGTGAAAGAGGTGTGTTAAAGTCACCCAGTATTATTTGGTTGTGGTTTATTTGAGTCTTGAATTTGAGAAGAGTTTGTTTTTTGAACATAGATTTTCCATTGTTTGGGACATATATATTTATAATTGTTATGTCTTGTTGATGTATGGTTCCTCTGAGCAGCATGAAGTGTCCTTCTTTGTCACTTTTGAATAAAATTAGCTTAAAGTCTACTATATTTGATACGAGGATGGAAACCCCTTTTTGTTTGCAGTCTTTGTGAGTGGAATGTTTTTTCCCAAACTTTCACCTTCAGTCTGTGGATGTCTTTTCCTATGAGATGAATCTCTTGAAAGAAGAATATTGTTAGGTCTCTTTTTTAATTTTTTAATCCAATCTGCCAGTCTATGTCCTTTTACTGATGGATTTATTCCATTAACATTTAGGATTATTATTGAAAGATTGTTTATATTCCCTATCATTTTGTTTTAGTTTTGATTTTCACATTTACTTCATTTCTCATTTGATTGACATTTTCCTTTAGTGTAGTACCTTCCTTTGCTAATTTTTGTCATTATTTTTTATTTTCTCTTCATAGAATATTTTGCCAAGAATGTTTTATAGTGCAGGCTTTCTAGTTGTATATTCTTTTAACTTTTGTTTATCATGGAAGGTTTTTATGTTATCATCAAATCTAAAGCTTAATTTTACTGGATATAAGATTCTTGGTGGGCATCAATTTTCTTTCAGAGCTTGGTATATGCTATTTCAAGATCTCCTAGCACTGAGGGTCTGCAATGACAAATCTGCAGAGATCCTAATTGGTTTACCCTATAGGTAATCTGATTCATTTTTCTTGTGGCTTAGAAAATTCTCTCTTTATTCTGTATGCTAGGAAATTTCATTATATTGTGATTTGAACTATATTGTGATTTTGTACATTTGGTGTCTTCTAAGTCTCTTGTATTTGATTTTCCAATTCATTCTTCAGGTTTGGAAATTTTCTGATATTATTTCATTGAATAGTTTATTCCTGCATCTGTTTTGTAACTCTATGCCTTCCTCTATCTGAATAATTCTTTTTCAAATTTACACATGACAGTACAATGATCTTGACATATCATACATTTGAATCAAATAGGGTATAATTTCTCATTTTTTTGAGTGTACAGGTTGCAGAATCACATTGGTCATACAGTCTTTTCATGTTATCCCATAATTCTCCTCTTGGTTTCTTACCATCTACTATGTGTGGTCAACTTTATTATCAAGATTATATATTTGTCTTCATTGTCTGAGGTGTGATCTATTCTGTTCATGATGCTTTTATTGAGCACTTTTTTTGGTCTTTTTATTTTTTTTTGTTTTAGTGATGAAGATAACATCTTTATTTATTTATTTTTATGTGATGCTGAGATTGAAGCCAGTGCCTCACACATGTGAGGCAAGCACTCTACCACTGAGCCATGACCCCAACCCTTCTATTGGGTTTTTAATTTGATTTATTGTTTCCTTTATTTCAAAGATTTCAGCTTAGTTTTTTTTTTCAGAATCTCTATCTCCTTATTGAAGTAATCTTTTTAAATTTTTTTTAGTTGTTATGGACTTTTATTTTGTTTATTTGTATATGGTGCTGAAAATTGAACCAAGTGCCTCACACATGCTAGGCAGGTCCTCTACCACTGAGCCACAACCCCAGCCCTCAAAGTAATCTTTTTCTTCCTAACTTTGTTTGTTTAGTTCTTTATCAAAATGAGCTTCTGTTGCCTGAGTTTGCTCTCTTACATCATCCTTTAATTTACAGAACATTTCAATTATGTACATCCTGAACTCCTTTTATGACATTCCTTTTGCTGTGCTGGCCATGAATTCTTATAATGTGGTATCTTGGTTTGTTTGAGGGCACATTCTTCCCTAGTTTTTTTCATGTTATTTATGTAACTTCGCCTTTAGCAGTGCAGTATTACAGTTTTTACCCTATAGAATTATAGTGTCCTTCCAGGATTCCAACACCTCTTCTTTAATGGGGAGATCAATGTTAACAAATCCCAATACAAACAATATGCAGCCTTAAACCAAATAGTTCGTATTAAGATGTTTACAGTTTTGTCAGAATAGACAGAAATGGTGAGATTGATTTTTATCTGCAACATAAACAGTAGGTTTAAAAAGGGTCTACAGTTTTTAATGGTGGACAAGGAAAGAACTGAGGGATGTAGGATGTGACATTAGGGAGGTAAGAGGTGAAGATGTAGAGTTTTTAGGTCTGAGCAAGTATGAAAGAGAAATCAAAAGAAGTTGGCTGGTAGTAGGAGATGAGAGAAATAGACTTTGGGAAGACATGCAAGTGGAAAAAATAGAGCAAGAGTACAAAAAAATAAAAATTATTAAGAAATATGAAAAATGTAAAAATAACAGATAAAAGAATATACAACACAACTATATTATACTATTCAGACATCCCATTCCTCAGTAACCTAATACATGAAACTTACTTGGTTTCATAAATGTTGGGAATATGAGGGCTGGAAAAGAGAGAGAGAGAGAGAAAAGAAAAATAAGATAAAAAATCTTGAAGAAAAATTAAAGGATTGTTTTTGTTGGAGTTCAATATCCTTCCTGCTGCTTCCCTTCTCATCCAGTAGGTGGGGTTGTCTGGTATTTGTTGATATCTCAACCTTCAAGATGATGAAGGTTACCAGAGTGGGAGGATTGGTTTTAGAGGTAGAACTCTTGGAGGTGGGGTATAGCATTTGCCAGTCCCCATTGTAAGACTGCACACCAAGGATCTCCTTTGGGGCCCACTCATATGATGTGGGTGCCTGATTTTTATCACCGTATATCACCCACAGACCCCACAATTCTTGATCTCTAATTTGGTCTCTAAACAATATCTTACTCACTCCCTTTCTTTCTACTTCCCAATCAGGAACCTTCCTCTCCGGAGGCGCTGTGGGCTGTGCTCTGGAGCCTGCACACCTGTCCACCTGTCACAAAGAGCTGTTTTATACCAGTCAGATCAGGGGCAGGCTTTGCAATCTGTGGACCAGCCACATAGCTGGAAGCACTGTGCTGGGTTAGTGGCTATAGAGGAGTGAGAGTTGGGGGACTATAGATACCTTGATATTTCTTCTAGGCCCCAAGATGAGAGTTCCTCAACTAAAGATGGTGATGGTGGTAGCAAAGATAACCCAAGATGGTGAAAATGGTGTCCCAAGGTGTAGGTGGCAACTTTCAGAGATGGGGCATCAGGACAGGATGGGCAGTAGCACTGGACAGTGTGTTTACAGATGTAACTCTGTGGTGTGCAGTGCTGCAGCTGGTGGCTATCTCTAGAACCTGTCTGGTGTCCCCAGATGCAGGCTACCATATGGAGAGAACTACTACAGCAGTTGCAGTGTCCCAAGATGGAGGTGACTGGGGAAGCCCCATGTTAGTAAATTGGCCTTATGGTCAAGAGCAGGCATTGTTGTCAGGATACTCTAATAATTCACAGAGAAACAGTGTTCCCATTGCTTGAATCCCAATTCTTTTAGTAACAAAGGAATGCAGCCTCCCTTTAGCTTATCATCTTAAATCTTAAATTGCATATCTCTAATTGCTAGAGATGTTCAATTCTATTTCTTCTTCTGTGAAGTGTCTATTCAGTTCCTTAGTCCACTTATTCATTGGGTTATTTGTTTTGGTGTGAAGTTTTTTCAGTTCTTTATATGTCCTGGATGTTAATGCTCTACCTGAGGTGCATGTGGTGCATCCCATTCTGTAGGCTTTCTCTTCACATTATTGATTGTATACCTTAAACTATACTACAGAGCCATAGTAACAAAAATGGCATGGTATTGGCACCAAAACAGACATGTTGACCAATGGTACAGAATAGAAGACACAGAGACAAACCCACATAAATACAGTTATCTCATATTAGAAAAAGGTGCCAAAAACTCACTGGAGAAAAGATACTCAATAAATGGTGCTGTCAAAACTGGAAATCTACATGTAACAAAATGAAATTAAACCCCTATCTCTCACCCTGCACAAAACTCAAAGTGGATCAAAGACTTAGTCACTAGAACAGAGACCTTGTGCCTCATTTAAGAAAAAATTAGGCCCAAAACTTCACCATGTCAACCTAGGGTCTGACTTCATTAACAAGACTCCTAAAGTACAAGAAGTAAAATCAAGAAGCAATAAATGGGCTGGGCATGGTGGTACACACCTGTATTCCCAGTGGCTTGGGAGACTGAGGCAGAACGATAGCGAGTTCAAAGCTAGCCTCAGCAATGGCAAGGTGGTAAACAACACACGGGGACCCTGTCTCTAAATAAAAGTCAAAATAGAGCTGGGAATGTGGCTCAGTGACTGAGTGCCCCTGATTTCTATCCCTGGTATAGAAGAAGAAGGAGGAGGAGGAGGAGGAGAAGAAGAAGAAATAATAATAATAATAATAATAATAATAATAATAATAATAATAGTTGTTTTGTTTTAGTGAGCTTTTCAGCACTGCAACTAAAAGACCTAACCAGAACAACTGTAGAGGAGGAAAAGTTTATTTGAGGGCTCACAGTTTCACATGTCTTAGTCCATAGACACCCAGCTCCATTCCTGGGACTCAACGTGAGGCTGAACATCATGGAAGAATAGTGTGGTGGAGGGAAGCAGTTCACATGATGATCAGAAAGCAGAGAAAGACTCTACTTGCCAGATATACAGATTAAAAATTTGTACCCCAACATCATGCCCCCAGGGACCCTACTCCAGACTCACCTTACCCACATTCAGTTACCACTCAGTTAATCTCCATCAAGAGCCAATCATTTCTCCTCTAAACCTTCTTGCTTTGTCTCACACATGAGCTTTTGGGGGACACCTCACTTCTAAACCATAGCATTTTCACATTAATAATGCATTCCTTATATCCCTAAAGACTCAAAAGTCAGTCAAGTATTGAATTCAAGTTCTAAGTCCAAAATTTCATGTAAATATGGTCTCCATGAGACTTAAGGCACAAGTCATCCTGAGGCAACTTTTTCTTCATGAGAGTCTGTGAAATCTAATTATCTACTTCCAAAAGAAAATGGTGGAACAGGCACGAGATGAACATTTTTATTTCAAAAGAAAGAAGTAAAAAAGAAGAGAAAGAAGGGTAACTGATTCTAAATAAATTCAAATCCCAACAAATAAAACAACATTAAATCTTAAGGTTTGAGAAAAATAGTGTTTGACAATAATCTTCTGTATACACTGGTATGGAAGTTATACCCTCAGGATTCCAGGCAGGCTTCGCCTAAATGACCTTGATGGTTCAGTCCCCACTGTAGCTCACAGGAGCTGAAGTTGTGTGACTTGGTGCACATTAAATTCTGGTAACTCTTTCCTTCTTATGCCTCCAATGTTCTGGAAGCTTCAAGGTGGTTCTGTTACCCATGTTCCCCAAGTCTTTAATGAGGGATTTTTTTTTAGTTTTCCCATATTCACAGCTCCACTTGGCATTGTTCTAGTGGGGGCTCCCTGAGATGGCTCCATTCTCACAGTGATTCTCGTCCTGAGTCAGTAACTGAGGCTCAAGATGAGTTCATTCTTCCAAATATAAATGATGCAGCCATGCCTTTACAACTCGTGCACCCTTATGACTGGTTTGGGAGGGCTGCACAGAGTTTGCCAAGGTTTATCACATATGCTGCCTGGAGGGGTAGCCTTTTCAACCCAATGAAAGCACATCTGAAATAGTTGAGGAGTTTGGTGCCAGAATTTGGCTAGCAAAGACTTTTGAGAAGACTCACAAGAACTCCATAATTGTTAGAGATTCTGGTATTTTGTTTTATTTTATTTTTTATTTTTTGCATTTTAGTTTGGTAATTTTATTGAATATAACTTCAAGATCACCAATTTTTTTCCCTTGGTTATGTTGACTTTATGATTGAACAAGTGAAGGGACATTTCATTTCTGTTACAATGTTTTTTTTTTTTCCTTCTAGTATTTACTTTTGATTCTGCCTCTCTGTTTTCAGTTTTCATTGCTTCTAGACAGTTGGCTACTTTTTTTCCATTAAATATCTTTTTTTTAAAGAGAGAGTGAGAGAGGAGAGAGAGAGAGAGAGAGAATTTTTAATATTTATTTTTTAGTTCTTGGCGGACACAACATCTTTGTTGGTATGTGGTGCTGAGCATCAAACCCGGGCCGCACGCATGCCAGGCGAGCGTGCTACCGCTTGAGCCACATCCACAGCCCCCCATTAAATATCTTAACATATTAATTATAGTCATTTATAGTCTTTTCTGATGACTTCAATATATGTGTCATATATAAGTTTAATTCTGATATTTACTTTATTTCTTCAGAATAGGTTTTACCTTGCCTCCTTGAGTGATTATATTCACTGAAAGTTGGATATGTTGTATTGGGTGGAAATAAAAAGTACTTTACTGTGGAATTATGTGGTAACATCATTAGTAATTGGGCTTTGTTTAATATTTGATAAAACTAAGATATTTCAAACTTCTTTGGCATCCTTTTCTATTATGCTCCCTTTAACTTTGAGTTCACTTACTTTTCACACAATTTCTATGCCTTCCAGCTCTTTCAGCTGTAATTTACAGGTAGTATACTGGAGTTTCATTGCCATGTAGTAAAATGAAGGAACCCATCTGGTATTTTTAAATCTATTAATAGAAAATAATAATACTAGCAGCTTTAAATAGTACTTCTAGGGATTAAATCACAAATTGTGTGCAATATGTATTAAACAATATCTAGCACAATGCAAGCTCTCTATGATTATTAAATATCATTTTAATTATTGTTACCATCATAATTATTATTTTTACATATGGCAAGAACACTATGTTTGATAAAGGATGGCAATTTTTCTTTTTTCCATATTAAGAGACACACACATCTATAGTCATCTGATCCTTGATAAAGGTGTCAAAAACATTTATGGAATAAAATACAACATGATGGTAAATGATGGTAGAACAGCTGGTTACCCATATGTAGAAGAAAGAAACTAGACCCTTATCTCTCACCCTGCACAAAAATCAATTCAAAATGGATCAAAAACCTTGGAATTATAACAGAAACTATGCAACTCCTAGAAGAAAACAGGGTAAACACTCCAAAATATAGAAACACGAAATGACTTTCTCAGTAGGACTCCTAAGGTTCAGGAAATAATGCCACAAGTTAAGAAATGGGATGACATCAAATTTAAAACCTACTGTACAGTTAAGGAAACAATTAGGTATGCGAAGAGAGAACCTACAGAATGGAAGAAAATCCTTGCTATATGCCTTCTGAAAGAGGATTGATATCTAGATTATATAAAGAGATCAAAAACTTTACATCAAAAAATCAAATAGCCCAATTAATAAATGGGCAAATGAATTAAACAGACACTTCTAAAAAATAGAAACACAAAAGGACAACAAATATATTTTTTAAATGTTCAACATAATTAGCAATTAGAGAAATGCAAATCAAAACTACACTGAGGGGCTGGGCTACAGCTCAGTTGGTACAGTGCCTGCCTTGCATGCACAAGGCCCTGGGTTCAATGCCCAGCAACAAAAACAAAACAAAAAAAAAGCAAACAAACAAACAAAAACTACACTGAGATTACATCTTACACCAGTCAGAATGGCACTCATCAAGAATACAAATAATAATAAATGCTGGAGAGGATGTGGAGAAAATGGAACACTTTTGCACTGTTGATGGGACTGCAAATTAGTTCAAGTACTATGGAAATCAGTATGCAGGCTTCTCAAAAGACCAAGCATGGAACCACCATATGACCAAACTATACCACTCTATAGTATTTATTCAAAACAACTAAGCTCAACATATTGTAATTAAACATGCATACAAATGTTTATAGCAACACAATTCACAATACCAGAACTACTTAACCAGCCTAAGTGTCTATCAATAGATGAATGGTTAAAGAAAATGTGACATATATGCACAATAGAATTTTATTCAGTCAACATAAAGAAAAATAAAACTATGGCTTTTGCAGGAAAATGGATAGAAACTACAGACTATCATGTTAAGCTAAGTAACTCAAGAAGGTCAAGGGCCAAAGGTCATATTTTTATCTCAAGTGTAGAAGCTAGAGAAAAAAGAAATGTGGGGACATATCTCCCACAAATCAAAGAGTGATCAGGAGAGGAAAGGGACCAAGAGGTGGGAGGCAGGATCAGAGGAGGGAAGCACTAGGTATTGATATTGACCAAATTATGTTGTTATATTTTGTGCACATACAATGTGTAACAACAAATCACATCATCATGTATAACTATAAAGCACCAATGAAAATGTCAAAAAAAGAATTGTTATATAAACTTATAGTCTACAATTTTTAGTATCAAAGCATATTTTAAAATTTTATCTATGAGCTGTGATTACACGGGCTGTTGCTGGGGTGTTGTAGTATATTTGACCATATTTATTCTTTTATAGTTTTTCCCCAATTTTATGTCTTACTGTAATTCATTATTCCTTTCTTTCATACATCTATCCAGCCATCTTTGTTCTTATTTGTAAAATATTTATTAGGTTCATAATAAGTGCCAGAACTATTTCAGACACTATGCTAAGACATGAGACTACCAAATAAATAAAGTGTAATTCCCACCTCAGTGATGTTTACAGCTGGGTGAAAGATAAGTACAGAAGGCAAACTAATGCAAATATAAAAATGATACAGTGACAAAAATGCTACTAAAGACAATTGCTATATGCCATGGGGATATATTCAAATGAAAGTATAAGTAACTATGTATAGATTAGTCAAGAAATATATTCCTAGAGGAGATAACTTTTTTTTTAGAGAGAGATTTTTTTTAATTTATTTTTTAGTTTTTGGTGGACACAACATCTTTATTTTATTTTCATATGGGGCTGAGGATCGAACCCAGAGCCACGCGCATGCCAGGCAAGCGTGCTACAGATTGAGCCACATCCCCAGCCCAAGGAGATGACTTTTTAACTAAGTCTTAAACAATAAGAAGGATTTTTCTAGGTAAACAGGAATGGCAAAGAAGTATGAAAGAACATTTGCTGTAGTGGTCATACTGATGGAGTGTGTGTGTCTAAGGCAAATAGAAGTGTAATATGGTCGAACCAAATGTGTGGAATGTAGAGAGAGAGATTGCATAATGATTATCTGTAAATATAAGAAAAGACATATAAGCAAGTATTTTTAATTAATTCTAAGGCATTTATACTTTATCCTGTAAGTTATAAACAACCATTCAAGGATTTTGTCCTAATTTTCATTTGCAAGTTGTGTTTTGCTTACTCATCACATTAGATACAATTTCATTTAGAAAGAACACTCTGCTAATTGTGATAATAACTAGAAAAGAAAGATGAAGATCCAGGTAAAAGAGCAAAAAGGATTTTTAATTATTCAGGTAGAAAATAGTGAAAGCAAACACCTGCACAGAGGCAAAGAAAAAAGAGATAAAGGAGTTATTTTTGACAAGAGTTGATTTCTAACTAGATGTAGTTCAGAAAGAGGATTTTTGGAGTCAAAGCTGATTCTAGGTTTCTGGTTTGGGTAAATGGGAATATGTATCACAATACTGGGAAGAGGATAATGAAGGATTGGACTTCAGAGAAAATAAAATTTAATGATGAATGCTTCAACATAGGTACAAGAACTTGTGAGCCACATGAATTCAAGAGCTTTCAGCTCTTGAAAGCTTAAAAGTTGAAAGGCTGATGGATACATATAAATCCTAAAAAGTGTAAAAAGCAGAAAAACACAAATCCTTGAAAAATCTCATCCCTACTTGGATATCAAGCAATTAGAAAAATACACTTCTATTTTACATCATTTTAAAAGAAATATATGGCCACTAAGTTTTATCTGGGTTTTTAGAAACATTTTATTTAAGGGTATATTTTGAAAGTTCCAAATCTAATTTTCACTCATGCCTTAATATGTTTTCTCTTATGCAATTCACAAAACGAATGTCTTCAACCCCCACCCCATGTAAAGCAAATCATTGTGCTGCAAGTGGCATTTCAATTACATAGCATAGTAAAAGGGGAAAAAAAAGCAGCATCAACTATCTGGAGAGGAAATTGAGCCCCAGGACTATTATGTTGTCACATACTTCCAGTTTAGTGCTTTTTTAGTGACCACTCAATGATCGTAAACTACCTTTGGAAAAGCACTCTTATTGTCTTTATGAATTCTTTTGTTTCATTCCTGCATTCAGTTTAGCCTTTTGAGATTGAAGGTAGTCTCTTTCATCTTTTTGTCACATCTTCCTAAGTAGAGAAGAAATTGAAGCAGACAGCTTTAATAACTTTACATACAGTAAGGAGACTAGGCACAGGAAGAATATAAAAAAGTAATCTAAAATTCAGCACTTTAAGTGCCTAGAGCTTGAAAATGACTAAGGTGTTATAGCTTAATAACATCTTTTTGGAATCACATTTTGCACTAAAAAAAGAGGAAATGCAACTTATGATTTGTGATACAGTATATTGCCCTTCTGAGGATAATCTTCTGCGTGTTCATTACTACATGCAGCCTTTTCAGAAGCAAATCCAGGTTTAAATTAGCATTTTCAGATTATTGTGATCCTAATTTACAGTAAGTGAGGTTAGTAATTAAAACCCATTGTATATGGTACTAAAGTGTTTCTAGAACTTTCTCGGGGTGTAGTAAACAAAATATTAAGAAATGTATAAAGAAAGATGAAAAATTGGGTTTGCTATAAAAGAAACCCTTACAAGCAATTTAAAAACTAATGTAATAAATTTTCTATTTTTTTATGTCTTACCAAAAAGTAATTTGAAAACAGTTGAAGTCATTTGAAAACAGGTGCTAGAGTCCTTATTAAAGTAATTTAAGCAAATTATCCATGTAATTTTATTCTTATAAATACAATAAACACTTGAGGTGTTATCTGAAAAGAATTGTAATCATTTTATCACCCCTCCTTGACCACATGATGATTTAATGTTGGCTTTCAATGTTTTCATGGCTTTGATTTGGATAGAGGCAAAAGGAAAAGAATGAGGAAAAATAGGGATAAACCATTAGAATCTTTATAAAAGAAGATATTGAAACTGCCCCAAACTGCATAACCATTTCATTAAAATGACTCCTACCACATTTACTGGATGCATTCATGCTTTCTTTTTTTTTTATTGTTTGTTCAAAACATTACAAAGCTCTTGACATATCATATTTCATACATTAGATTCAAGTGGGTTATGAACTCCCATTTTTACCCCAAATACAGATTGCAGAATCACATCGATTACACATCCACATTTTACATAATGCCCTATTAGTAACTGTTGTATTCTACTGCTCTCCATAACAGTTCTAACTGGGTGTTGTTTATACACCTAGTGAATACAATGTGTCACAAGGCAAAAATTTGGAGATAAGGAAATTAGAGTTCCCTTGGAAAGGGAAATTGCAAAATCAGTGCCTAATAAAATGGATCAAGCCAGAGATAAGCAAAGTCATCTACAAAAGAAATTGTTTATTGGATCTTTAGAACCAGATCACAATATTCTGAATGTAAATTCACAAATTAGCTCAGCTAGATCCCCAAGCACTGCAAAAAATTAGCAATTCACTTTTTGTCTTATTCTTATCTTCAATTTAGTTAGTATAAGCTAGTAATTCATTGTGCACTTATAATAGTTGGTATTTTAAGCATAGACTTTCTTGAAATAAAACTGAAATGAATGGATTTGTCCTTTCACATCAATAGAAATATTACATAACATATACGCTGGCAAAAAATAAAGTATAATATTTCATTTATTTGGAATGTGCTATTCTTTTAAAAGAAAATTTATATTTCTTATATAAGTTAATTTTCAGGAATCTATGAGAATGCAGTGGATATACATATAATAGATAAGAAACCTGAGGTCTTTTTGTTGTATTACAAAAATATATGAGAATAAAGTTTAGTTAATACCTCGAAGAACTCAGAGTAAATTGTGGGGAAAAATGTCTAATGAAATACATACAAAAAAATTTGGTAATAGCTTTGCTGATGACAGGCATAATAAACTATAGTGGTAATTATAATTTGTAGTAGTGACTATGTTTGGTTTATTTAAATTTTTATTATTCCTTATACTTCAGGTACCTTCAAAGAGAAACAAAGAGTTTCATTGGAATACTAATAATGAGCCAGGATCTCTAAGAGAACAGCAAAATTAAAAACAAGGCTTAAAGAGCTTAGATTAGGTTGAAGTGGATTGAGATTAAAATTCTCTGAAACATCCTGATGAATGGTTAAGCAGACAATTTGAAATACATATTAGATTACATTTATGGTTCATCAGTGTGATAGTATCAGGAGTTAGCTAAATCATTAAGAAGATAAAGGCAGCATATTGGAGATCATGATTTTTTTAGGGAGAAGGAATATATAAAAATCTATGACCAAGATAAAGAAGGAATAAAAGAAAGGCAAAGAATACCATATGAATGCACTGAACTGGAAACCAAGTGATAAAAATAGCTGAAGGGGAGATAAGTTAATAATACCAAGTACTGCAAAGAGATCAGGCAGATATGGACCAGGATGCATCCATTAAATATCATTGTTTCCCTTATTTCAGAAGAATAAGAGAACAGTGATCATATTGTAAGAGGGGAAATGTCCATAGTTATGGTCTAAAAGTAGCAGTGAGTAAAAGGAGAATGTTAATTCTTCCTCTTTGTTCTAGAAGAATCATCAGTTGCCTTTGGAATACAGAGGAAGAAAAGTAGAATGTCAGTAGAGAGTCATATTATCAATAAGTCAGAGAGATTTCAAAAGATTTAAGATACTATTTGTGAAATGAGATTTTCAGCAATAAAATAAAGAAGATAAAGGAGCACAGAATAAGGTATCTAGTAAATGGGTTAGGAGGGTAATTAAGACTAGAAAAAAGTAATATTGAAGTGAATTATGATGATTACTAGTTTCATTAGGTTAAACCACCCAATACTTAGGCTTTTTAAAAAATATTTCAACCATTTAATTGGATATACAGGATGCAAGATGTTTTCATACCACACTGAATTTCACTACAGTTAATATACCAAGAAGAAAGTTGAAACATGTTTAGAACCATGAGTTAGCAACTTTCTGATTTAGTCCCTGCTTGTCCAGAAATATTTCTTTCTAAAGTTTTCAAATTTATAATTACAGAGCAGCTATGAAAATGTGACTATCATTTTTAATTTTAAGATATTCTTTATTTTTATGTTTATATCAGACACAAATATAATATCAAAGAGTAAGCATAATAAAGTTAGATGTATGGTTGCTGGCCTTCAAATTTTGCTTTAAAAATTCCTTCACATATGCTAAAAGTTTTAGACTTTCTCATTATAGATTTGCTTTATTCTCTTTTGAAGATAGTACCAGTCAACCGACAGAACTGCTTTACTCCCTAGCAACTTAACATAAAATAAAATAAATATAATTTATATGTTTATGTTCATTAGTCTGTTACATCATTTAAACCGGGGAATTCAATTAAGAACACTCTCAGAATGATTTAATTGAAACTAGGTTTTTCAGCCTGCATTTTTTTGAAAAATCATATCATTTCTGAATATATATCAAATAACATCATTTTATATGATATTTTTCAAGTACATATTTCAAATAAACTCCCCTCTGTGGTAATATAAAATGCCATAAATCATATTTGTGAAAGTTACATGCACAATATATCATTAAATATGAGCACAAAAATAAGTAAAGTGCATGGTTTATTTATGTAATTATTCAGGAAATTCAACGTTGGTTTCTAGTGCAATAAAAAGGGATGTTGCCAGAGGACATAAAGCACACTGCTCCATCAGGAGTGTTGCTTTAATCTGGAAGCAGCTATAATTTAAGAACTGGAGGTTGAGTCCCTTCATACATCTGCTAGTTATGATCATTTTCCTACTGGTATTTGTTTACAAGATTTGTTTTGATTTGGAGAATTACAATACCTAATAACAGAGCCTCTTAATTCTTCTTTTTTGAATTTTTATTTTTGTCTAAACAGTACCAACAATAAGCTGTGACATTTTATTTTATAATTATACCTGACATAAGAAAGTGAAAAATAAGCAAGGGAAATGGAAATTAGATGTTAGTTCTCCTTAATTGATTCAACTACAAGTTGAATTATCAGATAATTTTAGAAAATTAAAATTATCAGATAATTTTAGAAAAAAGCAGCATGTAATTTTTTAATGATGAATTATTAATTGAAAAATTCTGACTCATAGATAAATAATCTTTTCATGAAAGAGTGCAGTTACTCCTTTTATGTTCTAGTGAAAAATGTAAAATATTCACTAGAAATATATTCAGTATCTCCTTGGATAGCTATGTAACCAGAGCCTAGGAACCACATCAGAAGTTGTCATTACTACTATATATAACTACTATACTGTGCATTTGTTTAGCTGCTTACAGGCCTTGATTTATTTGTATAGGGACTCTGTCCAAAACATACACCTGTTCAGAGCTTAGACAAATACATTTTCTTGGTATTTCTACAAATAGATACTTTATTCCATGTTATTTAAGCATGTATAAACTTTTTATGTTTGAATAAGATAATCTGGCATTTTTTTTAGGTTTGATCACGTTTCCAAAGTATTTCAAATATCTTTACACATATCTCTGAATAGTGGCTTACTATATCTAAGTGTTTTTCCATGGATATTAGCAACATACGGACCAATCAATAGAGAGCAAGTAAACTGATCACTGTGGGATCGATTTATTTCTAAATCAAGTTTCTGAAAAGTTCACAAGCAGTGATTCCACTGGGGCATCATTAGTACAAAATTTCAGATCAATCATGCTTCTCTTTGTTGTGGAGTTCATTGTATGATAGTATAACAGTAGCTAAAGATATTCAAATAATGGCAAATGTTTTTAGAGATATAAAATTGAAACACATTTATATTTTAAATTAAATTTTAATGTGAATCTAGAAGAGTGCAATAGTGGAAACTAGCATTTGAAATGAAACTGAACAATGGGTATAAATTTATAATGTCTGTATTAAATAAAAGCAGAGAAGCTCCTAAAAGGCAAAAATTGAGTCTTAAAATTCTTTGCTATCACCAGAGTTCCTAGGAATCACTAAATATATTTTGGATGACAATCTCCTACATATGAGAATAAAAGGTCTACTACATATGACTTCAGATATATCACTGACTTGTACCAAGGTATATGTGTCATTCTGTGCCAAAATGAGAACAGATGCTTTGGGGATTATTGGTATCCTCTTACCACTCAAGAGAGGGAGGTAATATGTCAGGCATGGTTCAAGATGAAATTATATTGACGTCAATTTTTTTTATTCTTAGTAAGGTTTGGCCCCCCTACTTATAAGTCATATTCAGTGAAAGAAAAGGAATTCCAAGTATTGTATATGTAGTCTTAAAGGCATTTTTTAAAAAATATTATATTTATGAAGATTTAACTTAAATATATAATGGGGGAGTGGATATTGAGATTTGGAAGAAAAAAATACATGTATAAATGTGAGCCTGTGACTGTGTGCATGTGTATGTACATGCAGATAGAGTCAGAAGGGACACTATGTGCTGGGCAGAAGAATTTGTTAAAATTTTATTCTGCACCATAATAATTAATATTTACCTCATATACACTGCAGTGCTTCATGGTCTATTTCAAAAGCTTTTGAGTAGTGAGAAAAGTAGAATAAATAGAAGAGAAATATGATATAACTGTTAAAGATATAACACATAACAAAAATGTGTCACAAAAATGTGTCAAACTTATTTATGTAAACAAATTAGAGTAGAAAAAGAATATAATGCAATATACTGGAGCTCTACTTGAGACCAACTGGGTTGTCTTAGGAAATATCTTTTGTAATAAACTCATATAATTAAATATACAGTGACCATAATATCTGATAACATAGATGAATACATGGTAATTTATAGATATTACATTACAATATAAGTTAGATGATATTAAATTAAGTTATACATTCAATTTGATGTCCCTCATTAGCAATGCCTAGATCATTGTGTTTTGCAAAACTGAAATGGACCCTGTACATTTATGCATTTCTATCAGTTCCAACACACATATTCATGATGTATTGATTTGCATGACTTGTCTGATTTTTACTAAAAAAAGAAACAAAACAAACAAACAAACAAATATCCTGTGTTGTTAGTATACCCCAGAAGTAATCATGTTGATTTAATTGGTTCAAAATAAATAAATAAATAGATAGATAGATAAAGAAATGATTAAGTATTATTAGTGTTTTCAGACTTTATGGTTACTTTAAACCTTGTAGATCATTCAACAAAGACCCTTGGTCTAGTTCTTTTTCTTCTACTTTATTAATTACTTAAAGATTCTTCATAGCTAGGTATGGTGGCATATGCATAAAGTCCCAGAGATTCAGGAAGGTGAGTCAAGAGGATTGCCAAATTCAAGGCCATCCTCAGGATATTGGCAGGACCCTGTGTCAAAATTTTACAAAATAAAAATACAAAGGACTGGGGATGTGGCTCAGTGGTAAAGCACCCCTGGACTCAATCCCCAGTTCCACAAAAAAGTATTTACTGGCAATATCTGTACTTTATGACTTGGCTACTGGCATATGGCTTTTGGGATTTCTTGAAATTTTATATCACTGATCTCCATGTGCATCAGAAAATGGAAAACCTCATGGAGAACATTTTGCAAGTTCTTCAAAAGTTTCAGAATTTTCCTAACAATTTTTCTATATCTTGCATTTTCTCAACATTTTTTTCCTGAATTACACGAGAACATTGTACTTAACTCAATTTTCAATAGAGGACTATAGAGGGAAATCAATTTCAAAAAAATCTTCAGAAAAGCTTTTAATTAAATATTTCAATGGATTTCTGCTTATCATTACATATGCAAAATTCAGGATTAAACAAACTGGGAATTGTGGCCTTTAATATATGTTATGTGGAGCAATTTCAGGTACATAAAACAAAAATTAAAAAAAGGACTCACCTGGCGTGGTGGTGCATGCCTGTAACCTCAGCTACTTGCGAGTCTGAGGCAGGAGGATTGAGAGTTCAAAGCCAACCTCAGCAATGGCAAGGTGCTAAGCAACTCAGTGAGACCCTGTCTCTAAATAAAATACAAAATAGGGCTGGGGATGTGGCTTAGTGGTCAAGTGCCCCTGAGTTCAATCCAATCCCTGGGTGGGGGGCGGGGGGGGGAGAGAGAGAGAGAGAGAGAGAGAGAGAGAGAGAGAGAGAGAGAGAGAGAGAGAGAGAGAGAGAGAGAAGACTCATGTACATCACTTAGAAATAAGAGGGGAGGGAAAGTAAAAGGTAGGTTTCTACAAGTATTTCTTTCAGTACAAATCTAACTCCAGACATCAATGATATCAAACATATGAGATAGTTGTGAGTAAAATATCAAATATATGTTGACTATATACTAAATGTTCAACACTCTGCTAGGTATTGGGGAATACAGAGATAAATAAAGCATGGTCCTCACTTATTGGTGTTAGTTTATGATTAAATAAGGGGGAGACAAATATGTAAACAAATTACTGAAGTACAGTGTGGCAATTATCACAATATAGCACTATGGTAAAAGGTTAGTGTGAAGTGACTATCTAGGAGTATTAAAATTTCCAAACAACAGAATTCAAAATAATTATGGAATTAATATTTTTAAATTAATTTTTATTTGAATTTCCTCTTAAATTATGTTAAAAGTTTTCTGGGTAATGAGGCAGGATATGGGCTTTTCACACAAAGAAAATCACATATACAAGTTGGACATGAATTCAAGCAATGACAAGAAGTTCCATGTGTCATCAGATTCATGTGGCATGAAGATGTGTAGTAGATGATGCAGATCCAGGGGTATATTAAAAGCTTATTGTGAGTTGTCTTAGAAACTAAGTTAGGGAATTTAAATGTAATATTATTGGAAATTTAAAATCAAAAAAGAAGTTTTCATTTTCAGAAAGCCATTGTTATAATCCAATTTATTATGGAGAATTTAATGTTCAGTATTAGCGACCATACAAGCTAGAGACAAAGACTCTTTAGGCCTCAATCCAGGGTTGTCAAATCAAGCAAATAAAAAATACAGAATTTCCAGTTAAACTGAATTTCAAAAAAGCAGCTATTAGTTTTTTAATGAACATATATCCATACATTTGTTTTGGAACATATGCATATCAAAATTATTATTTATACAAAATGTTGATTTAACTTAGCATCCTGTATTTTATCTGCCAAATCCACATAACATAGGTCAATATACAAAATAATAATGAGAGCCTTAAGAAATGTATACAATTGGTTGTACTTGCAGTCCAATTAAATATTGGAGGTAAAGAAGAAAGGAGTCCTGAGTAACTCTCAAGAAAGAGTTCTTGACTTTCTTGTCCAAGAGATATTGGGGGATGGAATAAGATTTGTGGTACAGAGCAGAGTTCAGATTTAAATGTATTATGTGTAAATTGCATGGAGGATATCCTATGACTGTATTCTTTCTATATTGTTTATAATAAAATATAATTTCTTTGGATGTGAAAGAATATGGTTAGCTATGCTTCCATAAAGGAGCTGGAGGCATTAAATGGTTATAAAATAGCAACATTCATAGTAACAATAATTTTATTCTTACACATTGGACTTAATTTTGGATGGGCTTGAGAGGGACATGGGAGATAATGACAAAAGATTTTTGATTCTTTTGTTGAGTTATTTTAATGGCATTGTGTGGAAAAATCATCATGAAAATAAACATCTTGGGAATACTGTCATTCCCAAATATTTTTAATGATTGTATTGGTTCATAAATATAAAGAATTAGAAAGTACAATCTTAAAACTTATGAATATGATGACTTTTTCTAATTCAGACTGTTTACCATTTCCACAAAGACACCTTCTCTTTTCATATTCATCTTTTGAGCAATTTACCCTTGATCCCCTTAGGCAAACTCCCTAGAAGAGATACAAGTGAAGGATCAAATAGAATAGGGTGCTATTGGCTACTTGAAAGACAAAATGGTGTATATAGCAATACATTTGTTTTTGTAACACTTGGGATCAAATTTAGCATCTTGCTAGGCAAGTAAGTGCTTTACCACTAAGCTACACTCCCAGTCACCGAAAGCATTTTTTTTAAAAAATTCAACAAATGTTATGTGAATTTTTATAGATGATAGAAATACATTTTTCTATGGAATAGAAATAAATCTTAAGCAGACAACTGATCCTAAGACTATGAGCTTCCTGGACACTAATTACTGTGCCACTAATACCCTTTTGCATTTTTATCATTATTGTTTAATTAGATACTCTTTAGAATAAAGCATTTGTTCAGAATAAGTGACTGATAGCACTTGGAGCTGGAATTTCTCTTCTGTGACATAGTTGAATTTTAACTCTAAATTAGGCACCGTTTACCACATCTGCAGATAAACATGTCTTGACACTTGTTATGTAGATAACTCTGACCATATTTGTCATTAGCATTTTCAATAGGGACATGTTGGTTCATAAACCTCAGGACTTATCAAAATGCTCAAATCATATCAATGGTGAAAGGCTTGCATTAACCCTTGTTACACTTGTGCTTCTTATAATGAGCTTGGGTCTTCATAAATGTCTGTACCCTTATTTAAACAATTAGCACAGTCTTAAAGTTCATCAATTGAACTTGAACATTTCAACAAAAACAAATTTATACACCACATTACACAGCTTTCTTTCTGAATGTACAATACAAGGAAAGCAATTGCTGCTTATTCTCATTTAATTAACAATGAAGGATAAATGACATCAGCAAAGAAATATCAGCCAAAGGGGACCAAGTGTATTTGTTGCAGTTCGTCTCATTAGCTTGTTTCCAAAATATGTTCACCAGAGTGAAAAGCAATCATGTGACTAACTGGGAGTCAAAACATCTGTTGTATTAGCTCCAATAAGGCTACTGAGAGTGGGTAAGGACAAATTGTGTTCTTATTTAATCAAGTTAAGTGGAAACTGACCAATAACCTGTCATTTATAGTCTTGTCCTACGTAGCTATTTCGTATAAAATAATAATAATAATGGTAATAATAATGATATAACAATAATAATAACATAAAAAGTAAGAATTTCCATTTAAAGTTCTTTGCCTTTTATGTAAGTAAATTACTTCCATTTGTTTTTTTTTTTTTTTAATGAGTACAAATGCTGTAGCTTCAAGTTGTCAAAAAAGCAACAGTCCCAGCTTTAAAAAAGCACACCAGGGACTGAGAGTACTTGTTTTCTCCAAATGAAAAATTCCAATAATTTTACATGATAAACTCTAAGAGTAAAATATTGGCCTAATTGCTCAGGATATTTAGTAAATTATGGATATTAAAAGAGTTGAGTCATCAGTTTTTAAATTGTTGTCTAAATTCTCATTTAAGTACGACTATATTTAGTCACTGAAAAGCATTCCAAATAATTATCTATGACAAAGTTATTTATGTCTTTATATGACACCAAGGTATAATATATATTTACTATGAAAAAATTGACTCCTTATTAAGCTACCTTAATAATTTAAGAAACGTGGCAGATAATTACATACATGCAGATGTGTGCACATATGTGAAAATGAATGAATTAATATAGTTTTAGATAGACAAAAGATACCATTGTTTTAAAAAAATAAGAAATGTCTGTTTTCTATGATCCAGTAGTAAATCATCTACTTAATCTTTGCTCTAAGGAATCCATTATACCTGGCCAAAGTATTATCCCTTTGAGAGAACAGAATTAGTGTTGACAGATGATCAAAAAGCATTTTTATTAGATAGTTTTGCTTTTATTTTTTTCTGAGAGTTAGTCTCTTCTTTCTGCATGGATATGGAAAGCATAGTATCAACAAAAATTGTATCTTCTCAATGAGGCCTACCCTGAACACTCATTGCTTAAAATATCAACTTATTCCCATCACCCCCAATTATTACCTGTTTTTTAATTTATATTTATAGCAAAAATGCATCATTTATACCTAATAGAGCTAAACTTAAGGCCAAAAATTTAAAGATATTGAAAAATACTGCTTGTTTTGTGAATATAGGAAAACAGACAAAATTTAGGAAATATTAACAACTAAAGCTAAAAAATTAATATAAAAATTTAGCAAAAGTTTAAAAGAGGCCAGCCTTGCAGTTGTCTCTAGGAAGGTTATCCAGAGCTGTATGAAGACTCTTAATGTATAAATGTTATTGAATTATTTGATATGGCAAGGAGGTCAATGTGGCAAGAATCCAGTGAGCAAGGAAGGGTGAAATGGGTGATGAGGTCAGAGAATTAGCAAGAGTTGAGCTTGCACAGGGCCTTGCAGACTATTTTTCCCAGAGTTCCAAGTAAAGAGACATTAGAATTAATTCAGAACTAATTTGCTTAACACACTGTATGTGAAAGAAACAATTCACTGATTAGCTTGTGTGACTTGAATATGTGAAAGGGACCCTTGATTATGTGGAAGGAGTTAGTGTCCGAAAAACCACATCAATTTCCAGGCAATTACAGAGGGATAATGCACAATGCTAAAGAAAAGAAAATGTTCACTGAAAGGTTGGTGCATTTAGATACATTTGCAAGATAATATTAAATGTTTTAAAATACATTTACTTAAAACAAACCCACAAATAGACTCAAATTTGTGTTAACTTCAAAGTAGACCAATCTCTAATGGAGAAGTGAACTTTTGTAACTATAAAATAACTTCTTTTTCCAGGATAATTGTGTGGCTATTTTCTTGATATTCATTTCTGGTTCCACACTAGACTCATTGACAAAATATTTGTGCATAATTTGATAAAAAATGTTGAAGAGATGACATTTGGTGCTCCATAAATCCATAATCAAATAAATGACCTTAAGTTTTGATTCTTTTGGCATAGTGGCAAGAGATGGTCAAAGAATTATAGAAATATTGTTATTAAAACACCATCAATACTTACTAAAAATATATAGCCCTTGCATTCTAATTTTCTTAAAGGACAATTCTAATAAACAATAGAAAAGGAGATATTGGACCCTCATGTAGCTCATAATTCAGTTGTGGAAAATGACAAAACATGCAAGAAACTATTAGAGAACAAAACACCTTCAAATAAATGTTAGTAAAATAGAGGATAATGGAAGGATCATGATGTCTATCTGGCTTCAATTTTGTCACGTAGATAGATGAGTTTGCCTTCCTCCATCTATAGATTCTATTTAAACCACAACTCATGATTTAAGTAATACATAGGCACAGATGGATTATGGATTGTGTTGATTTTCCTTTTGAAGATCAAAGTCCTTTCTTGTTAAGGATTAAAATAATCTAACTCTGGAGTCTTTTTATCATCTGTCAGAGAATTTGCCGTATGATCAGTGAATGCAAACCAATGGTACAAACATTGACTTGTCTTTTTTTTTTATTAGAAATGGACTTGTCTTAAAGAAAATTACACACAATAACACAAACAAAACACAACTTGCACATGCACTCACACACACCACTGTCAAAGTAACTTGTCAAGATATATCCTGGTTTATTTTGATTTATACACTTGTAAAAGAAAAATAACAGTTTGAGGCTTCAGAAGTCTAGGAAAGGTCAGCCAGCCCCTAATGTTGGTTCATTTGTCTTGTGCTGCATGTTTATAAATCAGAAGAAAGGTCGTCAGACACTTAAGATGCTAAGTGGATGAATAATGGTAAAAAATAAAGTAACAAATGATCACTGAACTTCTCAAATAAACATGAATAATTATATCACTATTGCCAATTCAATACCTTGATTTTTAAAAGATTTTCTTTGGAAAAAGTATCCAATGCTAAATGCTGAGTACACTTCTTTCATGATTATTCACAGCAAAGAGAGTTCATAACACAAATGAAATTCTAAAGACCTTATTCTGTGCCACATTTGTATCTTCCTGTTTTCCCCCACTATGTTACATTTCAAGGTTCATGCTGACCATAAGGTCATGATTTTTTAGCTACTTTCTGTCTTCTTTCTAGCTTTAACCTTTACTGAAGTAAATAAACAGACACACACACACACACACACACACACACACTTCCATTCACTTGAATTTCTTTGATTGCATTTTATACTCTAAATGAAATGTTCAAATATTTTAATAAATTTTATTGAATTTAATTGTATATTCAATCACAAAAAGATTAGTTCAAAAATACAAATTTTAGTGAATCGATTTTCCATTGAACTGAAAATGGTACTGGGCCTACTAGGTAGGTTAAAATAATTGAGTTAGTTTTGTATATGCATATGCAGTTTCACCAAATATTATGCTAAAAGAAAAAAATAAAAATACAAAAAAGTTCTGATTTTATCAATATCAAAAGTGTTTTATCTTCATATTTCTGCTGCATTAAAATGTAACTACTGTGCAAATCACATACATATTTAAAACAGGGAAGGGATGTTACTGATAGAAATGTGGATAAAATGATAAGTATAATATAATATTATTTTATTTTTAATTCTTTTATACAAGTTAATTTATCTTCTTTAATAATATAGGCAAGAGTTCATTATAAATTTGATAGAAGAATGCATTTTTAATAGTTGCCTCTCTAAAATTCTCATTCCCTTTGTTTTAAATAATTAATGTAATACATATAAAAAAGGATGTGAAAGCACATGAATTTAAGTATAGTTTATCTGATTGTAGCATTTTTTAACCTTTTCACTTAAATAAGAATGAAGCAATTTTATGCATCTAAAAGACGACGGTATTCTATGGATTTGTAGAATGTACCATTTTTATCCAATGTATATTCATGGTTTACAATTGCTTATTTTGCTTATTTTAACTCAGGTAGATTCTCATTGGAATGGAATTATTTCTATTTGCAATTTATACCTTTAAAAATTCTCAGAGTCAGTGTTTTTAAGTTGCTGTGGTTTCTTTTTACACTTTTTTTATTGTTTAGGCATAGAGATCAAACATAAGCCCATGCAAGACAGGGCTTATTATTTTTTTATTCTTAAATATTTTTTTAGTTGTTGATGGAATTATATTTCGTTTGTTTATTTATATGTGGTGCTGAGAATTGAACCCAGTGCCACACATGCTAGGCAAGGGCTCTACTACTGAGCTATCATCCCAGCCCAAGATATGGTTTATTTTAAAAAGCGTTTTTCTAATATAGTGGAAGTAGTCAAAGGAAGCAAAGTTATGCTTTATAATCACCAGATTTTATTCATCCCATGCAAATATAGTAGAAAATATTTTTGTTACCAGCTATTATTGACATAGTTTCAAAAGTAGACATGTGATTTTAAATTGAAACTTTTTGGGGAAAAGAAAATGACTTTTATTTATTTATTATTTTATTTTTATTAACAGGTACTAATTGCACATATTAATGGAATTCTGGTTGATGTTTCAATATAATAATGTAAACACTGGGCTGGGTATGTGGCTCAAGTGGTAGCGTGCTCGCCTGGCATGCGAGAGGCACTGGGTTCAATCCTCAGCATCACATAAAAATAAAAGATATTGTGTCCACCCAAAAGAAAAAATAAATAAAAATTTAAAAACATAATGTAAACACTGATAAAACTGTCTCCATCCATCACACTTTTTGAACTTCTAGTAATCAATATTTTAAATACAGAACAACTTACTTTTTTAAGATTTCCACATAAGAGAAAGAACATGAAGTTCTTATCTTCCCATGTCTGCCTTATTTCCCTTATGCTGCAACAAATGATAGAAATGCATTCTTCTTTATGGCTAAATAGTGTTCCATATTCTATTTTTTTCTTTGTATGTGTGTGTTTCTTTATTCATTCATCCATTTATGGACACTTTGATTCTGTATCTTACCTTTTGTGAACAGTGTTTAAATAAAAGTGGATGTGCAGGGGTATTTTTGATATGCTGATACTTGTTCCTTTGGATATTTAAACAGAAACAGATATCTATATGGTATACTAATTTTTTTTTTAGTTTTTGGAACAATTTACATACTTTTCTTCGTAGTGAATGTAGTAATTTAAACCCTCACCAGCAGAGTAGCATTTATAACCTTGCCAGCTTTTTTAAAAAAATCTTTTAGATGTTAATGGATTTTATTTTATTCATTTATTTGTATTCAGAGCTGAGAATTGAACCCAGGGCCTTATACATGCTAGGCAAGTGCACTACTACTGAGCCACAACCCCAGCCCCCCAGATTTTTTTTAATGATAGCTACTCTAATAGGTAAGATAAGTACTTTTTATTTGCATTTCCTGAAAGCTAATTTTTATCTCTGGAAATATTGAAGTATGCAAAGCCAATTCTTCATTTAACATATGTTAACATAAGTAGAAGCTCCAACTTCAGTGCAATATAATATTCCTTATTTTTAAACAGAAAAAAATAATAAATTTAAATTCAATCTTTTTTTTTTTTTTTTTGGTACCTGGGTTTGAACCCAGAGGCACTTAACCAGAGTCACATCCCCAGCCCTTTTTAAATATTTTATTTAGAGACAAGTTCTAGCTCAATTGCTTAGGTCCTGGCTAAACTGGTGAGGCTGGCTTTGAACTCACAATTCTCCTACCCCAGCCTCCCCAGGAGCTCAGAATGTATCTCTGTCTTTAAGCAATGTATGATGGTAACATAATTCATATTCCTCTCTTAAAAAATCCGATGCTCTTGAAGTAACCAATATTGACAATCTGGTGTCTTCTTCCATTCCTTTTTCCTTCTGTTTTTATAAGATTCATTTGAATGCATGAATATAAGTAAAGGGAATTTTCAATGTGCTCATCCTTTTTTTACCCTAGATTTCCATAATTATTTTTAAATGATCTGCCTGCCTCTACTGGCTCTGTTGCAATCACTTAGTAAAAAAAAAAAATGAACTCATAAGTTTGATACCAAAACCCTTAATGATCTGACCCTTACCTTGTGCTCAATGCTCAGCTGTTACCAAGTACAATTTTGAACCTTTCCACCCATATACTTATATTTTTTCAAATATGTTATTATGCTAGTTTATATCTAAATAGTTTTACATATCAGGTTCCTTTTACCTGGTTCATTGTTTTGCTCTGTTACCTTTAGTTAAAAACTTATCACAGATTCTTTCCTGACCTCCTGTTCATTTCCCCCATACCACATTAGAGAAAACATCTAGGTAACTGCCGACTTATTGTTCTCTCCAATTACAACTCCACTCAAAGCAATGTAGTTTTAAAAACTCAAGATTTTACAGTAACATGGCCTCAGTGGTCTATCACTTAGTTGACATCGCTCCAGAAAGGAAACATAGGACTGAGATAAAGGAAATGCTCACTCTCCTGTTGCCTTGTTAAGCCCTGGTTTAGATTTCTTGTTGCTTCAATGAGTTTGCTACTCTTTTTATCATTCCAGAGGATTTCACAAACTTAAATGGAAAAAGAGAAAACATCTGCAGTCAGATCTATTATAGTTATGATTTCAAAGTTGATGAAATTGAACACAAAACAGTAAACACCTTGCCCAAGTTACACAGCTAATAAGCATCTGAATCAAAATCTTACCACTGGAATGTCAACTCCAGAATCAATGTTTTTAACCATTATAAGAAAAAAAATGTATGGAAAAAAAAGTATCATGTACAAAATTTACCCAGGAATTACTTAGGGAATGATAGAATTGCTAAACTAGTCATGACTACCACTTTCATGCTTCAATATAACTAGTTTTATATTTTAATATAAAAGGTGGTTTTTATTTTTATTTGTTGTTTAATAATTATTAGAGATTGAACCAAGGACCAATTTACCACTGAACTACATCCCCAGTCTTTTTTTATGTTATATATTTATTTTTATTAGTTCAATTTAGTTATACATAATACTAGGGTTCATTTTGACATAAAAGCATGGAATATAATTTGCTTTTATTCAGTACACAGCACCTCCCTTTTTCCTTACTCATCTCTCACCCTGTCCCCTATCCTCTACTCCATTGACATTTCAGCTATTTTCTCATGGTTTTGTTTTTAATTACTGCTTTGTAGATGTACATAAAGGTGACATTAACTACAGTATATTCATATATGTACATAGAAAATTAGGTCAGATTCATTCCATTGTTTTCCCTTTTTCTGTTTCTCCTTTCTCCTCATCAGTCAACTTCCTCTATTCCATTTATCTCTCTTTTATTTTTATGGAATTCTTCCTACTTTTTTTCCTTTCCTTTTCTTTGTTTCCCTTACTTTGGACTAGCTTCTGCACTTCAGAGAAAACATTCAACCTTTGTTTGTCTTATTTCACTTAGCATGATGGTCTCTAATTCTATCCATTTACCAGTAAATGTTATAATTTAATTCTTTATGGCTGAGTAATATTCCATTGTGTATATATACCACATTTTCTTAATCCATTCATCTATTGATAGGCACCTAGATTGGTTCCATAACTTGGCTATTGTAAATTGCACTGCTATAAATATTGATATGGCTGTATCATAATAGTATGCTGATCTTAGATCTTTTAGAAATATACGTATTAATGGAATATGAGGTCATATGGCAATACTATTCCTAGTTTTCTGAGGAATCTCCATACTGCTTTCCAGAGTGGTTCCACTAATTAATAAAAACTAGTACTATCAACAATGTATGAGTGTACCATTTTTCCCATATCCTTGCCAACATTTATGGCTACTTGTATGAGGGATAATTGTCATTCTGACTGTAGTGAGATGAAATCTCAGTGCAGTTTAAATTTGCATTTCCATAACTGCCAGGGATGTTCAACATTTTTCATACATTTGTCATCCATTTTTATTTTTTTGAGACATGACTGTTTAGTCCTTTTTCCTATTCATTAATTGGGTTATTTTTGCTGTTTAATTTAGTAGTTCTTTATATATTCTGAACATCAATACCCTTTCTAAGGAACAACTAGTAAAGATCTTCAATTCTGTAGGCTTTCTTTGCATACAGTTAATAACTTCCTTTGCTGTCTAGAAGGTATTTAATTTGATATGATCCCACTTATTGATTCATGGTTTTATTTGTTTAGCTTTAGGAGTCATTAGGTAAGTCAAGGCTTATGCCAATATGTTGAGGTGTTGAGCCTACATTTAATCTTCTAGCAGTTGCAAACTTTCTGGTTTAATTATTATATCCTTGATACATATTGGTTTGACTTTTCTTAAGAGTGACAGATGGAGATTAATTTTCATTCTTCTATGTATGGACATGTTTTCCCAGTGTCATTTGTTAAAAAGAATATGCTTCCTCCAATGTATGTTTTTGGCACCTTCTTCAAGTATCAGATTACTGTATCTATGTGGGTATTTTTCTGTGCCTTCTATTCCATTCCACTCTTCTTCACATCTGTTTTAGTGTTAGTACCATGCTGTTTATATTACTATAGCTTTGTATTATAATTTAAAGTCCAGTATCATGATGCTTCTAGCATTGCTCTTCTCCCTCCCTTTTATAGTTAATCATAGTAGTTACGTTCATAGTACAAATTCATACATGGATTGAAATAATTTACAGTTTATGATCTATACATTTTCCTCTTCTCTTTCCCTGTCATCCTCCATGCCCCTCCCATTCTCCTTCCTCTACTAGACTTTATTTCACTCCTTTATGAATTTATATTTGATTGCTTCTTTGCTTCTTTATGCTATCCCATTCGTCCCACCCCCTTTCCTTTGTTTTATTCTAGCTTCCACATATGACAGAAAACTTTTTACCTTTGAGTTTCTGTATTTAGTTTATTTCACTTAGTATAGTATTCTCCATTTTCATCCATTCACCACAGAATGCTAAAATTTCATTCTTTTTTATGGCCAAGTATATAGGGTATATATAGCATGATTTATTAATCAAATCATCTATTAGCAGGCACTTTGAGTTGAGTCCACGATGTCACTATATTATGCCAATGTTATGGCAATATCAGTTCTCTTATTCTTCCAAATAAATTTAAGAATTGGGTTTTTTCTAATTCTGTGAAGAACATCATTGGTATTTTCATGGGGATCGATTGCATTAAATCTGTATATTACTTTTGGTAGTAAGGCCCTTTTGACAGCATTAATTCTGCCTATCAAAGAACATGGGATGTCCTTCCATCTTCCAAAATCTTCTCCAATTTCTTTCCTCAGAGATCTATATTTTTTTCATTATAGAGCTTTTTTTCCCTCTTTGTTTAGATTAATTACCAAGAATTTTATTTTATTTTTGAAGTTATTGTGAATGGGATGGACGTTCTGATTTATTCCTCAGCTGAATTACTGTAAGAGTATATGGGTGTTGATCTTGTATCCTGCTACTTTGCTAAACTCATTTGTAAGCTCCAGAAGTCTTCTGGTGAATTTTTAAATATATTCTAGATATAAGATCATGTCATTGTCAAACAGATAGTTTGATTTCTTCTTATTTGTATCCCTTAGATTTCCTTTTCTTGCTTGATCACTCTGGCTGAATTGAATAGGAGTGGTGAGAATGGACAGCCTTGTCTTGTTCCTGATGTTAGAGGAAATGCTTTTTTATTTTTCCCAATGAATATGATGTTGGCTTTGGTTTTGTCATGAATGGCCTTTATAATAGTGAGGAAGGTTCTTTTAATCCCTAGTTTCTCCAGTGTTGTTAACATTAATGAGTGCTGTACTATGTTAAATACTTTTTTCTGCATATATTGAGATAATAGTGTGATTATTATTCTTAATTCTTTCATAGGGTGAATTAAATCTATTGATTTCCATATGTTGAAACAACTTTGCATCCCTGGGATGAAACATACTTGATCATGGTGCATTCCTTTTGATGTGTTTTTTAATGTGGTTTGCCACTATTCTATTAAGGATTTTTGTATCTATGTTCCTCAGGGATATTGGTCTCTAGTTTCCTTTTCTGAATGAACCTTGGTCTGGTTTTGATATCTGGGTAATATTGACATCAAGAATGAATTTGGCAATGTCTCCTCCTTTTTATTTTCATGGAATAATTTGAGTATTGTTATTAACCCTTTAACATCTGATATAGAACATCCAGAGCTCATTTCTTTTAAAATAGAAAAGATTCAATTAGATTCTTTTATGGCAGAATGGGCTGAATTAAGGTTGTTTGGACATTATATTAGGTAGAAACAATTTCAGTTGAAAAAGAAGATCGAAATAACAATGTGTTCTGTAGGTGCTTTTTTTTCTCAAATAACAAGATATTTCATATTTATTTAATCAGGTGTTGGTCTACTGACTTAATGCAGTGAATCTAGCATGTCTGTGATGTTTTTTGTTCTTTTCTACGAGGTTGCAAAATGGTTGTAATAGCACCGGGCATGCCGTCATTATCATGACATGTGTAATTAGCCAGAATTCTGTTACTTGACCCTCAAATACAAGTGAGACTGGGATCTAAAGGATACACCTCATACCTTATTGACAATGGAGGTAAGTAAACTATCAGGTTTGAGAAATGGGTTTTCACTTTGTGTGAAATAGTGTCTGTCTCAGAGGAAAAAAAACTTTTCAATGGAGACCTACAATATTATGTTTTTAAGTGAAATTATGTTATATTAGACTTGCTCTTCCAATAAGGCTGATGCTGTGAATAATAGCTATTATACTCTCCCTTTAATGACTCTTGGATTGACTATAAGAGGGAAAATGTATTTGATAGGATATTTGTTCTATGTAATGTGGCATTTTACTTTTGTTCTTGCATATAAACAAAGTTTCAACAGACTCACAGTATGAAATGCTTTAAATATATGAGTTTGCTTAATAAAGAGATGAAGCATCATGTTTTGGACTAAACAGCTTCTCTGGAAATGTTTCAGTGTTAGTGTAATTTAAATTACACTTGAAGAATCAGATGGCACCTTTGAGTAAGAAAAGTTTTTAAGTTTTAATAAGTTCTTGTAAAAAGTAAGACAGAAAAATATGCAAATATTTTAAAAATCAGAATATGTCAGTGCTCAAAGAAATTTAACACATCACTAAATTTTTACACCTAAAAATATGGCTACCCCAAATTATAGAACAAGCCTAAGTCCTGTTGACAGATGAAGGGAATGAATAAAGAAAATGTGGTATATATACATAACAGAAATTTATTCATCCATAATGAAGAATGAAATTATTACATTTAATGATAAATGAATGAAACTATAGAACATTTTTGCTGAGTGAAATAAGCCAGACTCAGAAAGTCAAGGGTTGAATGTTTTCTCTTCTATGTGGAATCTAGGGCAAAGTAAAGAAAAAAGTGGGGAAAGGATCTCATCAAAATAGAAAGGAGATCAGTGGAGTAGAAGAAGCAATTAAGGAATAAGGGAGGTGAATTGGAAAATGGAGGAATTATGGAATGAAATTGACTAAATTATGCAATGTGCATATATGGACATACCACACTTAATTCCACTTTTAGGTATATCTATGAAGCACCAATTGAAAAAGAAACAATAAATACATAGAAGAAATACCAGCAGAGTAAAGGAAGGGAGATGAGGGAGGGAGGAGGGGAAGAAAAGAGAGAACTCTGGGGACTGAGATGGAGCAAATTACATTCCATGCATGTATGGTTATGTCAAAATTAACCACACTATTATGCATAAGCCTAAGGCACCAATAAAAACATATGACTATGCATTAGAATCCCAGGAAATGATTTTCAAAACAACTTTGACCTCATTCTGGCTGAAGTAAAACATTTGGATGACATTAATATATCTGTATTTTCCCAAGTTCTCAGATGGGTTTTATGTATTTTAAAATCAGAATATGTCAGTGTATTAGTCTTCAGATTCTTGTTTCATAAAAGGTACACAGACTAACTTAATTTAAAAAATAACATTTCTATGATTTTAGTGCAGTATATTAATGATAACGGTATTTTAAAATACTGGTGAAATACAATGTAAGTAATCCTCATAAACAAAATTAATTGGAAATAACGCAAACGATTTTATTCTACATTGGAGAATTTGGAGGTTGTAAGATTTCAAAATATAAGATCAAATATATACTTTTAATAATGAAAAAGAAAAATATTAAAAGGGAGAGAATTACAGATTCAAAAGTTAAAAAATCTAGAAAGCTTTGATTTCCTGTTCATTGAAATTCAATTAGGCCACTTGTCTGAGAAGAAATATCAGTTCAGGATTCTCGAAAAGTTCAAGTTCTCCTTGAGATTCAGTACTACACAGCTACTGTTCTTCATCAGACAGCTGAGCTTGCTGATGGGTTAATTAATCAAATCAATCCAACCAGAAGGCAACAGTCTCAAATTACTCAATAGAGTGTTGTCAATGCCAATGATTTCTTATTCTGTACCTTGATGGAAGAGAGTTTATCATTAATGAACGGTTGGCCTCCAAAATGTGGTTAGGATCTCTCTTATAAAGACTACAAGACTTAAATTTCCTGCCCAAATTTCTAAATTCCCTTTAAAGTGGTGGCATGAAACTCAGAAAATATGTTAGCAATGAAGAATTATACAGCAACAATTAACAAGTAGTATGGATTTTAAGTTCTTCTATATAAAATAAGAATAGTGAAAGTTTTAATGTAAAATATATTCTTAGTATTGATTTTTCAGTATCTTTTCCCTGTAGATACACTAATGTTTTTCTTATATTAATAATTCTTTCTTTTACTTACAGATTTTTATAACTATGACTGTAATGCTACTGAAACAATATGGAATGTTCCAACATTTTAATAAAGATCAATTTGCCCTTGCTTTGTGTTGTAGTTTTAACATCTTTGTTTTTATTAACAATAAATATGGAAAGAATCTTCAGAATTTCAAAAATTGTCATATTGACTGTAGCAGTATTTACACATTGCCAGGTGTAAAGGATAGCCACAAGCAAAGTAATTATCTTGTCATTTTAAATTAGAAAATAATATTGGCAATATTGATAATAATTTTTATTTTTATTTTTGTTTGATACTAGGGATTGAACCCAGGGATGCTTTACCACTGAGCCACATTCCCACCCCTTTCTATATTTTATTTTGTGACAGGGTCTCTGCTAAGTTGCTTAGGGTCTTGATAAGTTGCTGAGGCTGGCCTTGAACTTCCAATCTTCCTGTTTCTTCCTCTCTCAAGTTACTGGGATAACAGGACTATACCGTTGCACCAGGTTCTGATAATAATTTTTAAAATGTGCCAAGCAGGATAGTGATATAATACATTTGTTTCCTTTCAATCAGTTTTTGGACCTGAAACTATGTCATATTTCCAGTTTTATTTTAACTTCTACTCAGTAGTTATCTTTAATAATTTATACGTTAGTAGGAAAGATTAGAAGTCAATGATATAATAAGGAATATTTTGCAGAAATCTGTATATACATTATTTATTGCTTTAAAAGTTTTTCAAAGTCCAGAATGGGTAAATATATAGAGGCAGAAAGTAGACAAGTTATTGCCTAGGGCAGCAAAATGGGACTCCATGGAAAAGATATGGAGTGGGCAAGAACTCTGGAGAATGACTACTAATGATTACACTATTTCTTTTTTTAAATTTTGTTTTAGTTGTTGATGGACCTTTATTTTATTTATTTATTTATGTGGTGCTGAAAATAGAACTCAGTGCCTCACACATGCTAGGCAAGCACTCCACCACTGAGTCACAACCCCAGCTCCTACTGTTTCTTTTTGAGTGATGCAAATGTTCCAAAATTGATTTTGGTGATGACAGTTGCACGATGCTATGAACATATTAAAAAATATGGACTTGCATAATTTAAATTAAAATATTGTATTTGGTATGAATAATATTTCAATAAAGCTGTTTTTTAAAATTAAAAACGCATTTTAAATAATTTAATATGTATACAATAAAACAATCATATAAATTCTTAATGCTGATAAAATTATTAATACTCAAATGTTCTTTATGTACCAGTCACTATACTAAGTCAAACAGCAAGGATTCAGACAGACCTAGCTTTTTAAAAAATATTTATTTTTTAGTTGTAGTTGGACACAATACATTTATTTTATTTTTTTATTTTTATGTGGTGCTGAGGATCGAACCCAGGGCCTCACATGTGCTAGGCAAGGGCTCTACCTCTGAGCCACAACACCAGCCCTAGACCTAGTTTTAATCTGTTTCTTAGTCTGAAAATTTTAATTTCCCTAAATCTTGATATATATTTATTTAAAAAACAAAAATAATGAATATAACTGCTATATAAACAGGTGAGAATGAGTGAAAAGTATACATAGTAAACCCTCTCTATATGTTAAAATTATCATGAGGTGCTGATAATGTGTAAATTCTGCCTCCTATTAATATTTACCCTCTTAATTTATCTTTGTAGTTTTGTTATCTAGCACAGAATTTGCAACACAGTATATTCTCATAAACATTTGCTGAATTGAATAGAGAATATTGCACAAGAAAGTATGGCCAAAGAGGTTGTAAGTAAACTTTTTCTTATAAAACGGTGCCACTGGCCTATATACAGAAATACAAATATATAATTCCGCTGCAATTCTGTTTCTTAATCATTATTCCACTTTCTAATTTATTTTAAAATTAAGTGCTACATTCTTCAATTTTTTAAATTTTGTGATCAGCCCTCCCTACATATTTCTTTTTTTATATTTATTTCAATGTACGAAATAAGAAGCTGTATCAGTACTCCAGTTTTTCCTTTTATTTTTGAACTTTTCCTCTACGACTGAGTTTATTGACAAAAGGATTGTAAATATACTCAAACAAAGGAAACACAGTAGCACAAAGCACACAAAAATTTGTGTGTATATATATTTGAGTTTTCCTACAGTACTTTTTATCATTGCTTTTAGGAAAGGTTGAGAAATAATCCATATCTTTTAATAATAACATATTAGTATTGTGTGTCAGTGGTCTAAAAGAAGGATTTTAGTTTTGAACTCTGAAAGCAAATAAAATTCCCATAGTCCTTTTGAAATAGGAATTCCATATGTGGCATTCTATGTATTAAAAAAAAATACCAGACAACAAAAAACTGATGTATCTAGGTAAAAAATGTACAAGAAAGACCAGTATCAAACCTAAAAGAAATCAGTTGCATGCAACATGTACTCATCTTTCAGATTTAAATTTAGAAGATTTTATATATATATATATATATATATTTTTTTTTTCTATCTAGAAGGAATTAGTGCTAAATAAAGAGTAATATAAAAACTGAGGCTAATCAAACAAATAAAAACACTTTTTTTTCAACAATTCCAGATACTAGTGGGAACTACAATTTACATATAATACATTCTTTTGAATATAAAAATATATCATGTTATTCTAAAAGCATTAAAATCATATGATAGATTATAAGCATAGTCAATGTGATTCTTAATATATACAAACATATAAGGTTTCTGTTATTTCTGCCATAGGCTAAGAAGTACAGTATGAGTTTTATAACAAATTTGTTCCTTAAAGAATTGATACTAACAATCATTTAGAATATTATGAAGTTTGATTTCCTTTTTTGAATTATATGTTGTTTTTTATATTCATTCTCTTTTCTTGCCTAAATAATGAAACAATTAATTTTAAAAGGAAGTGTTTGGGGAAATCTGATATGCACAAGCAACTTGCAAAAATTTAATTTAAACCTAATTGAACTTCTGAGAGATCACAATATCCCTTAGAGAACATTCAGGAGGAAGGAGTTCAATACCATGTGTTTTCTATACAAAAATCTCAGGAAAGGGAATAAAAAAAATGTCTGGAGAAAAGACAAATGTAAAGAGAATAGACCCATCAAAACAGATTTTTCTTCTCTAAATTGACAGAGTATTGTTTCTTTCTTTGCTCTAACTCACAAGGATCAAAAATTCAGATCAATGTTATTTTATTGAGAGTTTATGTATTTGGGGCTGTAGGCAGTCTTGGGAGATATTCTGGTCTATCCTCTTGCCTTCAGGTGAAACTATCTCTAAACTAGTTTAGACAGATGGGTATTGTAATTTTAGTGATTTTTAGCAAAAGCAATTCCAGGACCTTCTTCCTTAATTCATTGCTTTGTTGAGGAACTCTGGTTATTTCGATATTTATTTACAGTAAAACATTAATCTGAATCCTTCTGTCTCAATGTAGCAGAATAACTAGAATTCTGCAGGATATACTTCAGCTACTTCGTAGGAGTGAAGAGGGTTAAGTGCCTTATCTCTTTATCCTGGTTTCTTAGTGTTTAAAATCTTCTGTTTTCAAATTACAGAACAGTAGGACTTCAGATGTCAATGAATCTTTAAAACGTCTCCAAAATTCTCAACTTGGACTTCTCAAATACAACCCCAAACTTCAAGCTGGGCATAGTTGTGCATGCCTCTAATCCCAGCAGCTTGGGATTTTGAAGCAGGAGGATTGCAAGTTCAAAGCCAGCCTCAGCAACTTAGTGGCCCTAAGCAACTAAGTACGAATCTGTCTCTAAGTAAAATATAAAAAAGGGCTGGGAATGTGGCTCAGTGGCTGAGGGTTCAATCCCAGTATGAAAAAACACCAATAGTATGCTAAATGGCTACTACAGCAGTAGCAGCAAATACAAGTGTTTTGTGAGAAGTGTGATAGGATAAAGAAAATGTTTGTAAAGCCAATGTTCTTAGATGAAAATGTGCATTCTTGTAGCTACCAAGATGAACTAGAGACACACAGAAAAGAGCCAGCAAAAATGATAATCACCAGTGAAAGGAATTGTGTTTCCTTGACCCAATGAATTCATTGAGGCCTGCATGGCATGAGAAACATAGTTTAAGAAGTCATCAAGCAGCCTATGATAATGTTCGATCTGTTCATTCTCAGAAGGTAATAGAGCAAATTATGGCCTTACTATTTTGAAAGTAAAGATTTCAAAGCTGAAAAATTAAAACTTACTTGAATGGGCTGAGGCTGGGGCTCAGTGGTAGAGTGCTTTCCCCTCACAAGTGAGGCCCTGGGTTTGATCCTCAGCACCACATAAAAATAAATAAATAAAATAAAGGTATTGTGCCCATCAACAACTAAAAAAATTTAAAAATAACTTGCATGAAGAATGATTGAGAATTATCGTCTGTTTTTGCTCTTGCCCACCTCCAAAAACAGGTTCTATGTTTAGTTGACCAAAAAAAGGTGAGAAACCTACATTTATAAACATTCACTTAGTATTTTTTAAAAATAGTATTATTTTGTTTATTTAGTTTGGTTTATGTGGTGCTGGGATTCAAACCCAGTGCCTCACGCATACTAGGCAAGTTCTATACCACTGAGCCCCATCCCCAACCCCCAGTATTTGTTTTGTAAAGTCAAGAAATCATGCCGTCTAGTGAACTGAGTTCTCGACTATAAAGGATGGACATGAATTAGATGGGATGCAATATGAAAGATTGTAAAAAATTTTCATTATCCAAGAACTATGAACATGAGACTTATTAGATAAATTTTATCATTTTTTCTTAGTTTAATTTAAAATACTTTAAAAGTAAGAGTAGTTTTTCAAACTTCATATATTGCCCAGAATATTGTAGCAAATATAATATAAACAAACTCAACCATATTCCATAATCTAAGCATTTGAGAATATTTGCTCAAAAACATACCAAAAAGATCACATAATTTTGCAAGTTTGTAGAATATGGACACAAAACATACAATTAAATGCTGTCATTTGAATTTTTCTTATGTTTTTTCACCTCAAAATTAGGAGTTAATCAATGGAGGAGAATAAGGAGTTTGTGATGAATAAAAATTATTTAAAAACTACTTGTAAATGATGACTTATATTTTTTAATTTATTGTGTTCTGTACACTCTCATCTTTGAGTTAATTTCTCTAAATATTCACCTGTCAGTACTTCCTGTGCTAAGATACAGAATCCTCTTTAAAAATAATAATAATCTTTTTGAATTTTGGTTAACAGAAAAACTGAATAAAAAATATACAGAGTTCCCATATACCACTTAACTCTCCATTTCACTATGCCCCCACCCCTGACAATTTCTCTTATTATTAACATCTTACACTAATATGTTATACTTGTTATAATTTATACAATATTCATATACTATTATTAGATAAATTCTATAAATCACATCAAGATTCACTCTTGTGCATTCTGTGAGTTTTAACCAATGTATGACGTGTAGCGGACATTATAGTATTTTAATAAATAGATTCCCTACCCTAAAAAATACCTAAGTGCCACCACTTATATTTCACTGCATCCCACAGTATCATTGCAACAATTATCTATAGTTTTACCTTCTCCAGAATGCTTTATAATTGGAATAATATATTAGGTTGCTTTATTGTCTTAGCTTCTTTCAGTTACTAATATGAATTTAAGTTTTCCCCATCTTTTTGCAACTTGAAAGCTTATTTATTTTTATTGAGGAAAATATTACATCGAATGAAAATGTCACCAATTATTTACTCATCCACCTATTTTATATTGAAAGACATCTTTGCCAAGTTTAGGCAATTATGCATAAAGCAACTATAAAAAAATAGCATGCATATTTTTTTGTGTAGACCATTTACTTTCCCAACAGAAATTGATGAAAGTTTCTGTTGATCCACATCCTCAGCCAGATTTTTATCTCAGTGTTCTGTATTTTGGTTATTCTATTAAATGTTTAGTCATATTGTATTGTTATTTTATTTTACAATTCCTTATTTACATCATGTTGGGCATCTTTTCATATGGTTATTTGAATCTGCATATCTTCTATGAAGAATTTTCTCTTCAGGCATTTTGTTCATTTTTTTGATTGTATCATTTTGTTCTTATTACAGAGTTACAAGTATTCTTTGACTATTTTAGATATTAGTCCTTTATTAAATATGTGTTTTGCAGAGATATTTATCCCAGTTGTAGCTTGTTTTCTATTCTCTTAACATTGACTTATGTAAAGAAAACATTTTTAACTTTAATTAAATACAATTTACTTTTTTTGCATTTTCTTTTGGGCTTTAAATGTAAGGAGTCATACCAAAGTCTAAGTTACCAAGATTTTTTTCTCCTGTACTATATTCTAGGATTTTCATGGTTTTGTATTTTACATTTAAGTCTATGGTCCATTTTAACTTACTAGTTGTGAAAACCATTGATCTGTGTTGAGATTCATTCATTCATTCATTCATTAATTCATTCATTCATTTATTGGCATGTGGATATCCAGCTGTACCAGCACTGCTTGACAAAAGAATCATCCATAAAGAATAATGAAATTTAAAAGAAGGAAGACCAGTGTACTAGATGAAAGGAACTGAGAAGGAAGGAGAAGTGACAGGATAAGGGAAGAACAGACGAATGGACCTAACCCAACTTTCCTATGTGATTATATGAATATATCACAGGGAATCTCATGATCATGTATATCCAAAAGGCACTAACAAAAAAATATGTAAAAGAAAGTAGAAGAAATTTCACTACCAGTAGAAGGAAGAGAACAGGGAGAGGAAGGAGAGGAGGGAAATGGGAAATATTGGAGACCGAATTTGAGCTAATTATATTCCATGCTTGTATTATTATGTTAAAATGAATCCTATTGTTATGTATAACCAAAAAGAAGCAATACAAAGTGTTAAAAATTGAAGAATTTAATTACGTCATTTTCAGGTAGGCATATGGTACTGGAGATCATCATGATAAGTGAAATAAGTCAGACTCAGAAACTCTAGGGTCAAATGTTCTCATATGCAAATCTAGAGAGAACGAAAAAACACACACAAAAAGGATAAAAATGGAGAAATCTGAGAAAAATAGAAGAAAGACAAATGGAGTAAAATCAAGGGATTAAGAGAAAAAGAGAAGTGGGGTGCATGAGGAAGTACTAAAACAATGAAATCTACCAAATTATGCAATGTCCATGTACAAATAGACCACAATAATCGTATATGCACATTATTTTAGTTACTGCTCTATAATCATCAATAAAAATAACTATAAGTGAGATCAGAAAAGTAGATCCAGTAGATCAGGGGGATGAAGGAGGTAAAGGAAAGGGAAAGTATGAGGGGATGAGATTGATCAAATTATGTTATGTGCATGTACAAATATGGCATAAGGTTTCCCACAATTATTCATAATTATAATGCACATATATAAATAATTAAATGTATTTTTAAAAAGTAAAAAAACAGAGTATTTAATTGCCTTTGTTCCTTTTGTCAAAGAAAAGTGTGGATATATGTATGGATATATTTCTGTGCTTTTTATTTCATTCTGTTAATTTACTGGTCTGTTTTTTTCCTTAATACTGCATTGTCTAGATTACTGTAGCTTTATATATCTTGAAGGCAAACAGTGTCAGTCTTCTCACTTTGTTCCTTTCCTTCATTACTGTGTTGATTCTTCTTGGTCTTTTGTTGTTCGACATACAATTCAGAATAAGTTTTATGATAACCTACTGAGAATTTTGATTGGGATTGCATTGAATCTATAGACCAAGATGGGAAAAACTGACATCTGGATAATATTCAGACTTCTGAATCAAATACATATAATATGTATCCATTAATATATCTTTCATCAAAGTTTTGTAATTTTCCTCATATAGTGTAAATATTTTGTAAGATTCATAATGTTGTCATTTTTCCATGCTAATAGAAAGGACATTGTGCTTTTAATTTAAAATTCCAATTTCTGTTTACAAGAAAAAGCAATTGAAATTATATAACCTTTTATCCTGAGATCATGCTGTTATTGCTTACTAGCACCAAGAATTGTTTTGTTGATTTGGATTTTACCCATAGAAATCATGTCATCTGTGAAAAGAAAAATAGAATTATTTATTCTTTCTCAGTCTATATATCTCTTATTTGATTTTCTAACTTATTATATTAACTAAGACTTTCATTGCATTTTGAATAGCTGTGGAGAGGGTGAACATTTTTTAATTTGTTTCTTCTTTTAAGAGGAAAGCATTGAGTTTCTTGCCATTAATTATGATGCCAGCACTTGAGATTTTGTAGTTGGTCTTTATAGACTGTGCATGTGTGTTTGTGTGTGTATGTGTGTATGTAGTGTTGGAGATTTACCTAAGTATGCTAAGCATACTTTCTAATAGTTTGCTATATTCCTAGCCCCCCGACCACCTGCATACTGAAAATAAATACCATTCCTTGTCATATATAATTATTTGTATATATTAGATTTGATTTGTTAATAATTTGTTTGGAAATTTTACATTTATATTCATGAGAGGCATTGGTCTTTATTTTTTCCTTTCTTGTAATGTTTTTATCTGATCTTGGTATTAGGGTAATTCTAGCCTCATAGAAATATGCTGTCTGCTTCTATTTTCTGCAACACATAATTTCTACTTTCAGTGCTTAGGAGATATTAAGGTTTTGTCCTCAAAATTTGAAAACCTGAACCCTAATGTAAGGAGTTTTGGATGTGGGGATTTTACACAATTATTAGAATCTGACCTTATCAGTTGATTAATCCATTGATATCTGAATGAACTTTTAGTTGGTAATTGTAGGCAGGTTGACCATAGCTGGAGAAAGTAGGTCTTTGAGGGATGGTCTTGGATTTTAACTGTTCTTGACTCTTTCCTCTCTCTGTGCTTTCTGGGGTCCAAGAGATGAGCAGGTTTCCTGTGTCACACCCTTACACCATGAAATCTACAGCAATGGAATCAGCTGGCCATGACCTGAGATGTGAAAATGTAAGGTCAACATAAACTTTTAATCATCTAAATCGTTCTTGTCAGGTGTTTTGGTCACAGCAACAGAAAGTTATAACTAACATGGTAAATTGACCAATGAACATATCTGCTTGATGCTTTATCTTTCGGTGTGTTATTAGTTATTGACTAAAGATATTTAATATATTTAGGACTATTCATTTTCTTATCCTTTTTTGAGTTTTGATAGATTTTTGTCTTTCAAGAAATTGATATATTTCATCAAGGGGGTCAAGTTTCTGTGCACAAAGTTGTTCCTGATACAACTGGCCATTTGTATCTGTGGGTTCTGTATCTGCAAATTCAATAAACTGCAGATTGAAAATAATCAAAAAGAAAATTGCATCCACACTGAATATTACACATTTTTTTCTTGTCATTATTTTCTAAAGTATGTACGATTACAGCTATTTACATAGGATTTACATTGTATTGGCTATTATAAGTAATCTAGAGATGATTTAACATATGTGGGATAATAAGTGCATGTTTTCTGCAAATACTGTGCCATTTTGTATAACAAAATTGAGCATCTGTGGATTTTGTTATGTGCATGGGATCCTGGAAACAATATCCTGTGGAGTGGTATTAGAAAGTATCTCCATGAGCCAAACCATACTCTTCAAAGATTTCCTTAGAAGTTGGGCAATGGAATGTGATCCCCATCATCTATAAGTATCAACATGACATTTATAACTGGAATATTTTATGTTATTTATTGATTCATTTTTCTTTGGTACTAAGAATTGAAACAAGGGCTCTATACCTCTGAACTACATTTGCAGTGCTTTATTTATTTATTTATTTATTTAGACAGATTTTTAGTAAGTGTCTAAGGGTTGACCACAAATTTGAGATTCTCCAGTCTCAGGCTCCTGAATTGCTGGGATTACAAGTGAGAGTCACCATGTCTGGTTTCGTAACTGGAATATTTTAGAATATAAGGAGAAGAGAAGAATGGTCTGGAAGTAGCAATAAAAAGTAAGTATGCACATAACCCACTCTATGGGTCCAAAAAGTGAGTAATTTTGACAGGGTGGAGGAGATAAGTTATCACTTTAGAGGGTTGTGAGGGACATTATGCCTTCAGGGGACAATCAGTTTTAAATCAAAGCAAAAAGGTAATTGTAGGTCAAAGCTTCTCAGTGTCAGCACTACTGAATTTTTTTCTTTTGACTAGATACCTTCTTGTTTTGTTTTGTTTTGTTTTAGAGAAGACTGCCCTGTGAATTGTATGCTATTTAGCAATATCCCTGGCCTCTACCTAGGAGATAACTGTAGCAACAACCCACTGCGCCAACCAAAGCTGGCCACATATTCTCTGTGGGAAAATAAGCCCTGGTTGAGAAACATTGTGTTAGATCATCAAAAAGTTTGAAAAAATGGGGAATTTTTCTCTGGAATTTACTGACTTTGATCCTCATAATAAAATCATTTTCATCTTATTTCTCCTCTTGAAATTTAATAAAAATGAAGTAAAATGTGATTCTACCCGTATGTAATAGACTATGTAAATTTATTGTGAACTCATATATTTTACACCATTTTTAAAAAGATAGTAATTCACTTAACTGATTTGTTATAACACATTGTATATAACACAATACAATTTAGATTCCAGATTAGTGCCTTTCATGGCAGTTACCGTAGTTTTAGAAACTGCCAACTTTCCCTGGGATTTCTAAAATGTTCCATAGTTGGTTTATGTCCATCTAGTTTGGTGTCCCTCCTACTTACATTTTTCACATTGTATTCATGGAACTGTATTTAGACCATGTTACTCACTTGACCATCTCCTCACCAGCTTGGTTTCACATTACAAAGAGAATAAAATGGAATGTTTAAAATGATCTGCAGACACTAAATAATTGGGTTCTGCCTACTTCTTTAACATATCTGACACTACTGTCTTCCTTGGGCCATAAAATACAACCACAATCTTTATTTTCTTCAAACATTGAATTGCAAAATCCCTGCCACCTCAGTAATAATATATTACTAGTTTCTCTGTTAAGAATTATCTTGGGCTGGGGTTATGGCTCAGTGGTACAGCACTTGCCTAGCATGTGTGAAGCCCTAGGTTTGATTCTCAGCACCACATATAAATAAATAAAATAAAGGTTTATTGACAACTAAAAAAAACATTAAAGGAAAAAAATAATAAAAAAGGAACAGAATTATCTTCCCTCAGTTTTGCTCCTCATGATTAATATCATATAGTTCAAGTATTTCAATCTCCGAGTGTTCTTACCAAACTCAATGTAAATTAGACATAGCCATATCCCGAGAAAATGACTGACACTCATTATTTTTTCACTGCTTTAGTTACTTCATTATACCTCATCACTATCTTTAGTTGTATTATTGGTTTACTTATATATTTAGTTGTACAAAATATGCAAGCTCTGTGAGGACAACCACTTTAACTGCCATGTTTAGCAGTATTTTCCCAGCATCTTTATCATAGTACAGTATTATTTTATAAATCATGATAAAAGAATGAGTTCAGTTGTAAAGTAATGCTTGGAATATTTCCTTTCTCTCTTCTATGTTCAAATCACTGTGATTTAAATTTAGTTGTTTTTTCCATGTTAATCCTGCTATTAATTTACACAATATATTCCGTCATTGGGGGAAATTCCAAATGCAATTTTGTGAAATATTATACTAAGTGAGAAAAGGATTCACATTCTAATCTACTTTGAAATCAGTCTGTTTACCTGTTGCCTAAGGAGGATCAAGGAGATTCAATTGTCTCTGAACAACCACAAAACTAATTAGAGATGATATTAAAAATGTGATCTATCCTTTTACAATGACACTTTTAAGATGACTTCTATTATACAAAAAATTGGCTAACATGACTGTCTAGTTTGGCACTGCAAGGATAATGTAAAATTTCAGAATTACTTTCCTTAAGTATTTTTTAATTTATTACTTAATCTGAAGGGATTGGAGTGGCTTTTATATGATGTTGGATTTTATTTCATTATTTACATAGAACAGTTGTGGTATACACAGCAATTAAATATAATCTATTCTCTGCTCTCATCTCATTAAGTGATATTCTCTAGCCCCAATTCAAATAAATTATTGTTGCAAGAGATCAGGTAGGTTGAGTTTAAGTAAAAAGCAAGTCTTCCATCTCCCTTATCAGTGCCTCAAATCCTAGAAAGACAGACAATATATTTTCTTGATTTCAAATTTATTTACAGAAGTAGTCATTGTCTCTAGTCAAGTACCAATTTTATGTTAATATATGTTGGTAAGATTATTACAACCTTTCTGAAAAATGTGATATCTACAAAACATTTCTACCACACACCAAAATAAAAGAGTTACTTGTGTTTATTACAACTATTTGTGTTTCCCAGTAGCCAATGTCATATTTAGAATCATTATACATGTTTTATTTTTCCTTTATGCCTCAATCCTGTTCTGTGGACCAATGACCAAAAAACAATATTTTTCTGTAAATAATAACTTAGATATGATAAATTCCAGTCTAGGGTTAGTTCCCAGTTAACTTGAATCTAAATATTGTATAAAAATTAAACCATTAAGTATTACATTATTGTATAGTATAACTGCCTATTTAAATATTTAATTTCTCCTAGACTCCACTACCAGTACAGTACCTTTATTGCTGAAAGGCAGTGTCAAAATTAATAGCCACTTTTCATCATGTGACATAGAATTCAGTAAGAAAGATAAAGAAGTTATATTTTTAACCAGTAAATTGATATTAATTTATTGCTGTGTGCAAAGAACTGTGCTCAATAGTAGGCATACAGTGAAGAATAAGACAAACCATGCATATGTAATTTTTTATCACAGCCAATTGTGTAAGATATTGTCTATTTAAGATAAAGTAAAACTGCTACTTGTGCTAACTTCTATGTGACAGCTCAAAAGGAAAAATTCTTAACATGAATTTCAGTTGTGTGCCTAATGTTGTATGTTATATTCTTTCTATAGAAAAAAAAACAGAACATTTTGGGAAGCAGTGATTATGTCTGCTAATAAACTTGAAAAGATGTGTAATAATATCTAATAATACCTCCTTATAGAATGTCTCAAAAATATTTACACATATAAATAACAACTGCTCTGCCTTTATTGTTTTGAGGTACTAAAAACAAAAAAGAATGAAGAAGGAGAAAATAAATTAGCCACAGAGAAGGCGTTAGAGCTATCAGGGTTTTTACTTCTCTTTCATTTAAAAAATTGCTCAGTAAACTAGTAAATAAAATTTGTTAAATACAGAATTTGTGTCTAGCTATGAGAAAATTAATTTTTGTGAACAGAAAAACATGCAGAATTACTGGAGAACTTCATAAAGGAAAGAAAGTGGATGATTCATGGAAGGTGGTAGACTTAATATCACACACTCTACTATTTTCCAACAGATGGGGCTGATGAGGCAGGAGTGGAAGATCTGGGCCAAGAGGGAAAAGGACCAGCAATGATTGGAGGACTAGAAGCGTTAATTCTGCAACCAGAACAGGAGCTGGAGCTTGCAGTGAATATTATAGTGTAAATTACACCCCAGGGAGAAAAATGGCTGTAGGAAATTAGATTCCCTTGGCAGCTGTCATAGACACTGACACTTTGCTAACACTTGCTTTACTCAAAAAGTGTGTATATGAAGACAAAACAAAACAAAAACCATGGGGGGGCGGTCTCCATTTGTACACATGTAGTGGGGGAATAGCTACAGGGGATTTTAGGACGTTTCTATTGAAAATATTAATTTTGTATGAATAGTCACCTTAATTTTTAGTTTAAAAATGGAGATTTCCATCAAATGCTTTTTTATTATTAAACAGACTTTCTTCTATAGGATTATGAAAAATTGCTTTTTTACTGCCTTTGACAGATGAAAAGTATTTCCCAACATTATTTTATCTGAGCAAAGTTGTCAGTGTTTTTGAAAATATCTGTCTATAATTATTAATATCAAAATTACAATATGAATCTGGCCGGTGTTCACTGGACATGGTGTAGTAAAAATCTAAACAACTAAATATAACTTTAATGTTTAAAGGCTCATTTACAAGTAATTTTCTGCTCAAATACATATGTATAAGAATTTACATTGGAGTACAATATTGTAGCAAAAACTACAAATGATATAAAGTCATACTTTGAAATGTTCTGACATTTAAAATAGTGAAAATGAATGATCTAGGGATCTGTGAAGAATGATTAACTGACAAAACATTGAGTAAGAAAAACAAGTTCCAAAATAATTCATTGAGTTTAATTTTCTAGTCCTTACTGAGAACCTATGTATATATTTGGAAGTATGCTAAGGACTAAATATATTATCTTTCTAATTATAATCATTGATATTTGGATTTACAGATGATAAAATTAAGAGTCAGCAACTTGCCCCATGTCATAGCCATTAAATTGTAAACCAAGATGGCAGAGAAGACAGAGAAAGAGAGAGTAGAAGAAAGGTAGATGGATGTGATCAATGCATAATATATAATAATTACAATAAAAAAAATGTGAACCCAGATCAGTCTAACTCTAAAACCTGAACTATTAACCAGTATAGAGTCAAAGCAGTAACTAAAACCTATTTTTTTTCCATATTCATGCATCTCTTGAGGAGTCTTCTTGGGCAGAAGAAAACACCATAAACTGCATTAGGTATATTCATAAACCCATGAATTATGTGAAAATAAAATATTAAAATGGTAGCAAAAGATTAACTCCCTAAAAAACAAATACCAAATGTCTTCTTTGATATAATGAGAGCAACTATGAACAGAGCAGGGAGGAAGAGCAGAAAGAAAAGATTAACATTAAACAAAGACTTGAGATGGGAGGGAAAGGGAGAGAAAAGGGAAGTTGCATGGAAATGGAGACCCTCATTGCTATACAAAATTACACATAAGAGGTTGTGAGGGGAACGGGAAAATAAACAAGGAGAGAAATGAATTACAGTAGATGGGGTAGAGAGAGAAGATGGGAGGGGAGTGGAGGGGGGATAGTAGGGGATAGGAAAGGTAGCAGAATACAACAATTACTAATTGGTCATTATGTAAAAATGTGGATGTGTAACCGACGTGATTCTGCAATCTGCATTTGGGGTAAAATTGGGAGTTCATAACCCACTTCAATCTAATGTATGAAATATGATATGTCAAGAGCTTTGTAATGTTGTGAACAACCAATAAAAAAATAAAATTAAAAAAAAATAATAACTCCTAAATTACCTATTCTAGAATTACAAAGAAGTATTTATGGTACACATAGTCTACATGTCCTTGCTTTTGCATACATAGTACACAATTCCAAGAGGGAGGATTCTCATGGAATGCAATGTAAATAGTGTCCTTTGAGGTCACAAAATGCAAAGGCCCTTCATGCCATATCCATTTGCCAGGGAAACCAGGACAGCAGCATCAGGATTGTAGTAGGCATTATGCTATTGACACTGCCTTCCTTGTATAAAATGTAAATTATTTCTGAGTATAATTTGATGAAATTTTGTTGGCTTAAATTGAGTTAGTTTATAAAAATTTTTTCCATGAAATTAGGTATTATGACTGTTTTATTAAGTGATCATGAATTCACGATAGAATGAGGATTTAATTAACTGATTCTAGAGCTATACTTTGTAAAATTCCAATTCTAACATTCACTATTTATGTGATATAGGTTAAGTTTTCTCCCCTTTTCAGTTTTCTCATTCATAAGGTAGATTCTTTCTCATAAACATTTTGCAAAGATTTAGAGTTAATGTATGTAAAGTGTCTAGACCACTGCCTAGCAGATGGTGAGGACTACCTGAATGATAGCTATAATCTTTGTTGTTACTAATATTTGTTGTTGTTTTATACTACTGAATGTCCTTTTCATGAGGAAGATACTATTAACTTCACTTAGGAAAAAGATTGATATTATCTCTTTTGAAAAATAGGCCTATATCAGAAGTGAATCAAAATGTGTAATAGTAGATTTGACATGGACCCTCAGCCAATCACAATAGAAACCCCCTGTAAACAGCTTCTATAGGAATATTTTGACAGACTAGTTGACTATTAACTGGAGTTTATAATCTATGGATATTTGCAAAGTAAATAATGGTCTAGGTTGGGAAGTTCATAAATATTTGTGCTTAACCAGAGTAGATATTTTGAACACCACTTTAGGCATTTTTCTCTTTTTTTCTTAACTACCTTCCTTTCATTTTGTCATTGTAAGTTGTTTGTTGTAATCATTTTGAGCAAAGGTGTCAGAATGATTTAGTTTTCCTGCAGTATTTCACATATATAAAACTAGAATGAAATAGACTTCTAACAGATCAAAGTTTCACATAGATTGGGAGGAAATTACAGGAGATTTTGAAGTTGATAATTAAAACTAGAAAAAAGTCTTCATCTCAAATTGCATACATGAAAATTGTATGTGTGTGCACATGCAGCTTAAAAAACAAAAACAAAAGGACTCAAAATAAACTGCACAGAAATAGAAAAATGGAAACAAATTGGAAAACCCTTACTGCTGAGATTTACTCAGAGAAAAGAGTTATAGTGAAATTTTTTTCTTTATATTTATTACATGATTTCCTTAAGGTGATACAAATTTTGTACAGCATAAAATAGGGAAGTGGTTCAGTTCAGCTGTCCCTTAATTAAAAAAAGCCAAACAAACAAAACTGGCATTTAGAATGGGACTCAAGGGGATATAGCTCAGTTGGTAGAGTGCTTGCCTTGCATACACAAGGCCCTGGATTCAATCCCCAGCACCAGCCCCATAACAAAAAGTTAGATTGAGACTCAAAGAGCATTTCTATAATTATCCCTTTCATGAAACTAACTTTAGAGAATGCCTAGAAACTATAGTTGTGAAAGCAGTTCAGTGTTCCACATTCTAGAGACAAGTAACACAGAACCAGACAGTTAACTCAAGAACCACATAAATCCCTCCATATTGTTTGGAAAATGCATTCTATCCTAACCATATCCCAATCTCTAAATGAATCAATAAAGTGTCTCCTCATCATTTAACAATGTTCCACTTCTCCTTTTGAATATTGCCCTCATTGCTCTGGGGGTTATTTTTAAAATGACTTGTTTTCTTCTCCCTTCTCCCCTCTCCCCCTCTCTAATAACATTAGGAACACAGTGTTACTTACCTTTTCTTCCGTTAGTTTATTGTCCTTGAACACACCTACCACAAGAAGGATAAGTCTGCCAGAGGATCTAGGAAGTGACTATCTCCCAAATTGACAAGCCTGGGAAGCCCTACCAGAACATACCTGGAATGCAACCCTTGAAGTGTTTCTTTAAAAGCCCTCTGTTTTCCCTGATGGGTTGTAGGGACTGGAGTCTCCTGTGTTTGTTTTTCCTTTACTAGCAAAAGAATAAACCTTCTTTTTCCTTTTTCTCAAAACCACATCCTCATATTGGGATGAATTAGCATCAGGGACAAGGACTGAGCTTTTCGTAACAACCGTTAACTATGCAAAAAATGAATTCAAATGTATACCAAATTAAAAGCTAAAGAATAAATCAGTTTAGGTCTGGGGCTGTAGCTCAGTAGCAGAGTGCTTGCCTAGCATGCATGAGGTACTGGGTTGAATCCTTAGCACCACGTAAAATAAACGAAATAAAGGCAAGTGTTTATTAAAAAAAAAATCATCCGGAAAAAAAGGAAGAGTAAGAAAAACTATTTAAATGAAGCATCATTTTAATTGACTTGAAACCACTTATTTATTTTTTTCATATGTCTTTAGGTTATGTAAACCATAAGCTGACAAAAAACCATGTATGGGAAAGAGTTGTGAAAGAATAATCAGTTTGGGTTTTAAAGCAGTTTTGCCACTGGATTGTCTATGAGACAGACATTGGATTCATCACTTCCTCTCTCCAAATGTTAATATCCCTGATTAATTTGTATTAGTGCTACTTTAAATTGTTTCAAGACACACAGTAGGAAATATATTATGCAGTATGTATTCAATCAGACCAAAGAGTTTGGTACCTCTATACTGGATGATTCTTGGAATCATCTAGAGATGATGATATTATGACTCAGGTTAATCAGACAAGTTCTGAGGCAAGCTCATTAACTCTATCTGATCTCCTCTGAAAATGAAGTAGAAAATAAATGTACAAAACCCACAATGTTGTATTTAGTTATTTTAATGATATAAATGATGTCTCCTTAGCACATGCAGTAACACTAATATTTTTTGATATATTAAATTAAATCTGCTAAGGATTTGACATAAAATAACCATTTAAAGGTTAGTTTTACAATTAGTTGACAGTGAAGACATTGGTATTTTAAGCATTATGAGTAGTAGTGTGCTGGAGCAGATCACAATGGTTTGAATCAAAAGAGCTGATTTATTATTTTTTAATGTGGTGCTGAGACCCCAGTGCCTCACATGGTAGGCAAGTGCTCTAACACCAAGCCAAACCCCAGCCCCTAAAGAGTTGATTTTTTTTTAAATTGCGGGAAACATATGATCTAGTTGTTAAACATAGTTTGAAATAAGCTACAATGAAAGTATTTGTGCCCAGAGGAATTGTCAAAAGTTACCTATCAAAGTTTTCTCCCTCCTCTGCAAGTCCCAGCCCCAGCCCCAGTTGTTAAACATTTACCAGACTAAAATGAACAGGGCTAGTTAAAGGAAACAATAAAAAGATTAGATAGTAGTGTTTATATACCATTTTGATGTACAGCAGTTTGGGTCATTTTTTTTTCCTAGAAGAGTATCGAGGACTTTTATTAACTACCACTTTATTAGATGAGGGTAAAATATAATAGGTAGTTAAATTACCAGGCAGTCAGTATAATGGACCCCTTTAACCACACCTGCAGACTAACCAGTAGAAATATTAATAAGCAACATAAAGGTCTATATCAAATGTAAAAGACCTTGAGGCTCACCTGTGGAAAAGCCTCTAGCCAACTCCTTTGTCCCAGCTGTGGAAAACACAAGGTGGGGGTGAACCCAGAGGGAAATTACAGGAAGAACGATGGGTTACTGAAAGGAGGATGAGAGTGAACCCAGATAGTAGTCAAGACACCTTTACAATACCTATTTCACATCAGTTTTGTTCCATGCTCTGCCTAGAATCATAAACAAACTCCTAAATTAGCACACCAAAATAGGTTTTTCTACTATCAGGCCCCCTCCTGCATGGTGGGCATGCTATGTCTTCTCACTTAAATAAGTCTTGTTCCATTTAATCTTCCCTTCTGTGATTGTCTGTTGAGAGCCACAGCCAAAATTTGCAAGACAAGAACCCAGAGGAAATTGGTGAAGCAGGGAATCTAGTCTCATCTCAAAACTCAGGTTTCAAGACATATGTGCCAAAAATGGCACTAACAATTTACATAATATTTTAATAACCTTTACAAAAGTCATCAACATATTTTACAAAGTAGTATGTTCAGACTCTCAGATATTTAAAATGTTGTATAAAGTCACACAATTTGTAAATGAAAGAGCTAGAATTTGAACTCAAAACTGTCTAAATGGTCAATTCCACGTGAATTTTATATTAGTAAGTGCTTGTCTCCATCTGGTGTAATTTTACCAATATTTTAATGTTGTGTTCAGATATAGGTCACTTCCATGAATTATTTTCTGACTACCTATATTAGAATTAGCTTGCCATCCTCTTTTATATCTATGTTCTATTATCTTACACCATTTACCATATGTGTATCCTAGTTATTTCTGCTTCTTCCCTTCATAAATAAATGCAAAAATAAACTGAAGGATATGAAAAATAACAACCTCCCCCCCCTGAAAAAAAAGGAATAATAACCCCCAGGAAGAAAGGAAGACAGTGTGACCCCAGGTGTGTGTCACAATGAGCTCTGGGCTCTGGACATTCATTCAACTTTGCCCAGCAATTTTGAATTTTTGCAACTGTTTCCTGATTTGTGCTTTGAACTTGCACAATTGTTCCCTCTAGCTGCCCAACCATCATATTTTACAAATGATTCAAATCTTATGAATCAGAGCTCAAGCAAACCTCTAAATCAAATCTCAAACAAACCCTATAAAACTTAAAACCCTCCTGTAATGAACCACTAGTTTCTCTCTCAAAAAATGTGCCATTCCATTGCTTAATAAAGAAAGCTTGCTGATCTGTTGAGGTCTGTTTCCCATTTCAGTTATTTTTGCTTTCAGAAATGACAGTTGAAGGATGCAAATAAGTATGGGTTTATTTTGGAAACAAATGTTATGGAATTAGTAGTGATAGTTGCACAATTTTGTGAGATGTAAAAAGAGATTTATACAGGTTAGAAGATAAATGTTATGCCATAAGAATTACTATATCTCATTTAAGAAAGAAAGATATTGTGGGAAGCCATTCTCGAACGTGATTTGGCACCTCCCTGACTGAGTGTGAGGCGTTCCAGCCAAGCTGTGTCAGAACTAATCCCCACCCTTTTTAGGTGCGAGAGCCCATCCGTGTGCAGGTGTGACTGACCATTGACCCTGAGACCAATCACTGACTCTGACCTTGGAATGCTGTCCCCTTCGACCTTCATTGGATGGAATTTTCCCCTGAATTTCTTGTTCCCCAATAAAAGGCCACTCTCTGGTGTGCCCTGGCTCTCTTTCTCTCATGCTAGTCTCTGGTGTAAACCTAGCTACCCCACCGGGTGGTTCGAGGCAGGAGCCAGAGGGGGAGCCATCTCAGACCTGGTCAAAGAAAAAGGTAAATTGAGTTTATGTGTGTTTATTTTGATCTCAATAGTTAACTTCTATGCTTAGAACCTCTAGTATGAAGCTAGCATGCTGGTCATGTGGCAGAAGATATAATATTTTAAAAAACCTTTTGTGTTCATCTATAAGAAAGTGCCACTTTTGTCCTTCAGAACGATTGAATCAACAGTTTCTGAAATTCTGAGATGAATTGATGAGCTACTGATTGATTATAAGAAATTCACAATCCTAGAGTGACAATGATCATGGGCTCTGCCATAACCCTTTGGACAATGTGGAGGTAGGTAGCATTTATAGGAAATTACAATGGATCTTTAATATACTCAGGAAAGCATATGTCCTAATTAAACATAGGACATGTGTGGCTCATAAAAAGATTAGAAACATTTAAATTGAAAGCCACAATCTTCTGTAGCATCTAATTCAGTAATTGGTGATAGTTGTTTGTGTTGTTACCATAGGAACCCTTACCATTTCTTTTGTCTGTAGTCATTCTGACATAAAGGGGTCCAAGAATGTGAGTTAGAAAGCCTGAATTCTTGATATGTGTGAACAACTCATTCTTCAAATACAACAGAATTTATCTGGACAAATGTGTTTCCAAGTACCTAACATTCAATGTTTATGCCTATTCACTGCTCGGATAAGAACTTGTCAATTAATTTTGCACTTCCAATATATGCACTTTCCTTTCCTCTAGATTATGCAGGTAAGTACATAGCTTAAGGAGATAATTATAGAAAAAAATGAAATCTTGTGCTTCCCCTCTAGATGTTATTAATCATTATTCTCAGTGAGAATATAAATGTGATCTATTTAAAGGGGAAATGTCATATTCATAGTATGAATACTAAATGTATTTGAACAAAATACTTCATGACACACTTCTGAAGAAAATAGCTTTTATACAATGGATTACATTCATTGCTGACTAAATGGCCAGATACTTTCAATACTGATTAATTGAGAAAAGTCTCTAGTGGAATGCTGGACTCTGCTTTGAACCAACTCTGTATTTCTTTTTATCAATGATTTTAAAAATATTTAAAATTTTATGCCTTAACTTGACACAGGATAACATTATGTTTTACTATCTTGAAGTAAATATTTTTCAAGAGGCAGATATTTTAATAAAGGGCTTAAATCAACAAAGGGAACTTTAATAAGATAACTATTAGGTCACCTCTGTGTCTAATTTCAAAGAATCAAGTACCCGAAGTAGAGGAAGAAAAAACTTAGCATTTTATTATGTTGAAATTAAATGTTTTTTAAGTTTACAAATTATTAAAGAAGTCAAGACAGTGAGTTGGTAGCCAAGCAATCTAGTGGAGGTGGAATGGATGGATATAACTGTGTAGACACTAAGGATGCTCAATTCTGAGTCCAAAGAGTTTCCATGGATTTTAGTATGTAGTTTTTCTTTTATGTTTTTAGTGTTTTATTTCAGAAGGAAATAATTAAATGTATCAAATGAGCATGTGTTCTTAGTATTTGTAGAGGTGTAAAGAATGTACAAGTGTATCCAATTTTAAGGATATAAGTATTTGATTTTGTGTATCAAATACAATTAGTTTCTGTTTAATGGTAGAGAATATCTAGGTACAGGAAATAGCCTTTAGGACAGCATTGTGTGGTAAAGTTACTGTGGGCTGTTTATGGAGGCCTGGAGCTGATACCATTATATGACATCATCATATATGCATAGAGACATCACCCATGCCTGGGCCTAAATAATCAAATATGTCAGGGTTGTTTCTCCAACTGTGCTTTTAAAATTGCAATCTGAATGGTCACAGGTAGTTTATATTCTGTTCCTCTGTACCTTTCCTACCTTACTTTGTGTTACTCTTTTTCTTTTCACAAGACAATCCCCACTTGTATTTACAAATCCACACATGTGTGCAACCAAATTTACACAATATGCCTAAAACAAACCGAAAATTCCTGTAATATGGAGCAAGTATCTGTAGAAAATACAACTCAAGTAGCATCTGAGTAGCTTTGACTAGGAAAACATCTAGATATTGTGTGAATTTAATAACTATTGTTTATGCAGATCTTTCCTAGAATTCTAACCATCATCTTTCACTATAGCTTTCTCAAAGTCAGGAATCCTGAGTTGATGTTAACTTTCACAGATTTTTTTAAATCTACAATTCTTCCATTATCTTCAAAAATAGAAGAAATTGTGATATTTATTTACCAGGTGGATCCGTGACAAAGTGATATTCATTAATTTTTGGTCCATTTAATTAGTGAACCAAATAGGCCAAACTAAAATTTGGCTTCATTTATTCCAATCAAAATTTGACAAAATCTCTATTAAGTGTCTGAGTATATTACAAAGCAATGTGGGGAGAAAATAAAATGAAAATGCAGTATTATAGCATGGTTTTGATTAAAATGAACATTTTCTGAGCTTTATAGTTACCAAATCTTGCATATGGAAATTACAGTTGCTCTTAATCTGCTTTTGAAGACTGTTGCGAATATTAAAAAGTAATGAACTAACAAGATTGTTTGTTAATGTCACATAAAAGTGCTAATTATACATCATTTCCTGACTACAGCTAAACCCAAGAGACATCTTCTAAGAAATTGTTAAATAAGCTTCTTCACTAGAAATGTGAATACAGCTGACTTGTATGATGAATTTCCATTAAAGGACTCTGGTGCTTAAAAAAGAGAGAAAATAAATACAGAAAAAAATTTACAACATATTAAATGTATTCAGGAAGCAAAATTATTTTGCTCATGTAAAGTGCCTCATTAATATATTTATGCTTGATATTCAACATACTTTAAAGGGTGGATTTCATACAGCTCCATAATTAGTTTATATCTCTGGGCTTATTATATTAAATGTTTATTGTGAATTCTGGTGTTGTTACTTTTAATATTTTAATAGTATAAGTCATAGTAACAATATTCCAAAAAATATTTGAAATGCTACCCTGGTGCTTAGGTTTGAGGGGTCTTACTATATTTCTATATTTTTCTCATTAAAAATGATCATTTTACAGGTGCAGGAGAGATGTTTCTTGGGACTTTTTTTTCTTTGTAGAAATACTATTAAAGCAACTGCCTCTTGTCAATCTAATTTTTAATTTACTTTTTCATATGAATCTGTTTTCCATGTCTAATGGCAGCTTTCTAACAGGTAATTTACTGTTGAGAGCAGGCTGGTCTTTGATCATTTGCTGAATATATTGAATGGCAATTATTTTCTAATTCAGACAACATTGAAAGTGTAGTTTTTTAGGACCATACTTTTTAATGATTTTCCAGTCTTATCGGATATGGAGGTGTTTGGTCATTGGTTATTAATCTGGGCCAAAACCAGTATTTGCTGCTTCTGTGGACAAATTAGAAAAAGTTGCATTTTCTCAGATATACTGGTTGGTAAGCATATTTTACACAGAATTTCAATCTTTGTACATCTTTGGTGAGGCACCCCTGCATACAGCACTTACTGTACAAACGTGGTGGTTTATGGGTCTGCCCTTAAGAGTAGTGTAGATATCATAATGAGTTATAGAAAATAGTTGATTCTCAGAGTTATGCTGTTCAGGTTAGGTTATATGTAGCTTTAAACTACTTAAGTTATCTTTGTCTCAACCTGTTATTTTTAAACTGGTTACATTCAACAAGAAATGGTGTCAAGGGGGAAAGATATTGAGTCACATATTGTGATAATTGTAGCATCTCTGTTCCTAACTAGATCAGAAACACTATTCATCTACATGCTTCTGACATTTTTCTGACTACAGTTAACATGTAATGTTCTAGGCTGCAAGTATTAAAAATAGCATCATTATACTTCAATGGAAAAGTGAGAACTTTGAAGATAAAAAGCAATGGTACAGGGAAAGATTTTCAAACGAAATTGTATCTTGCTGTTTCAACTGACCCATTTGAATTTGACCTGTCTTGGCCAGTCTTAAACCACTAATACTTTGTGATGTGAAAAGAAGTGCATATCCAAATATCAAGTCTTAGCTGCCATCACTAACATAGGTCTTCATTTTGTCAAAATCAAGAAACAAAATGCTTCAGTGGCATGTTGCTCCTGAGTTTATCTTGCTTAAGCTCCTTATAGTAAACTTCTCCTAACTACTCCAAACATACTTGATGTTTTTTTCATTCATTTTCACTCTCTAGGTACTAATTTATTGGTAACTATGAGATAAAATATCTATAGCATTTTTTTCCTGTTATGTCATGTAATAGCTTCTATTTCAAATCATTGAATTGTATACCTGAATAAAACCTTAGAAATTGCATAGTTTAGATATGAGGTATTCCCCAAAGCTCATGTGTGAGAAAATGCAAGAAAGTTTAGAGGTGAAATGATTGGGTTATGAAAGTTTTAACCTAATCAGTAAATTAATCCCCTGATAGAGATTAACTTGATGTTAACTGAGGGCAGATAGGATATGACTAGAGGAAGTGGGTCCCTGGGGGCTTGACTTTGAAGTATATATTTTGTTCTTGTTCAGTAGCCATCCCCCTGCTGCTTTCCTCTGCCACACCCTTCCTCCATGATGTTCTGCCTTGCCTCAGACCCTGAGGAATGCAGTTAGCCATCTATGGACAAAGATCTCTGAAACTATGAGCCATGGAATAAGCTGTTAATTATTCTTATCTGGTCTTTTGGTCATATAAGCAAAAAACCTCATTAAAACAGAAATCATATGCAATATCCTTTTATCATAACTCTTAGTTTTAATTAAAAAAGTAAAATTTACTATAAATTTTATAGTAACTATAGTTACTATAAATTTTTAAAAATAAATAAGCCAAAAAAACTGGCTTATATTGCCATACTCTTTTGAAACATTTTTCTTCATTTAATGTATGTAAAAATGATTTCATGTTGGAGGATGGGGTTGTTGTTCGGTGGTAGAGTGCTCACCTAGCACGTATGAGGTTCTGGGTTTGGTCCTTGGCAACATATAAAAATGAACAAGTAAAAATAAAGGTATTGTGCCCAACTATAACTAAAAAAAATATTTTAAAAAATGTTTTCATTTTTAAGATTGTAGGTGTTTGCTATTATTCTGATGGTGGCATTGTGTATTCTATCATTCTGGTGTGCCACAATTTTAACTAGACAATTGTCTGTTTTGAAACATTTAGTTTAGTTCTCAGTTTTTGCTCTCATAATGGGCATATTGTAAGCTAAGATTGGAATGTTGTAGTTAAACTTTTCATCAAATTCATGATGGTTTCCCAAGACTAAACTCCAATAATTGGTATGTCCAATATCATCATTATTTTAAAGCCTTTGTTTAAAATGCAACTTACTCTCAATAAGTGTTCTATTTTTTATACCCCCAAACACTCTCTGGCAATTAATATAATTTCATAGAAAATCTTTGACATTTTGATAGATGATGTTGTGGTGTAAACTAATCAATAAAATCAGCAGAGTATGAGTTATAGGTTATAGATTAGTAAAAAATATAGAGTACAGATATAAGATTTTGATAAGTGAGATAAGACAATTATAAAGCAAGAACTGTCATAGACAGGCCAAAGACTCCATTTTGCTGCCTTCTATAAAAACAAACAAACAAACAGACAAACAAACAAATAAACAAAAGGTTGCATGACCCATTTCTGAGAAACAGAAAAGAAAGCTGTCTTCTTATAAAAACTTGTTTGTCTGTACTTTGTACCCCACAGAATGTACCCAACTCAGGATATGATGGTAGTCATGGTGAGGTACATCCTGGGTTTGAGTACATTTATGGGTCTACATGACTTTGAAATAGATTATCACCCCTGCTCAGCTGAAACTCAGTATATGGTTGTCTAACACTTGCTCGACTGGAGATGTGGTTAACTAAGTTGTAAGCTAACTGCTTTTTTTAGCTTCTATAACTTGCTTGCTTGAATGAAGCTGAGCAAAGCCCCTGAGTTGTGGTTTTCGTCCTTAAATTCCCAAGAACCAGACCATGAAATTGCTGTTCTCCCGCAGAGATTCACTATCTACTGGTGGGTGACAGTCCCTGGCAAGGTAATTAGAGCTCTCTTTTGTTTGAATTTTGTTTTCTGAGGTGGCTCCACATGACAATGAGAAATTGCATTTCCCATTTAATTTGCATTTTAATTTGTTATTATATGTATTTATTGATCATTTTTATTACTTATTTAGTAAATTATATTTTATGCCTTTTAATCCCTTTTCTATAATTTGTTCAAAAATAGTTCTGGGCTGGGGTTGTTGCTCAGTGATAGCGCACTTACCTGGTATGTGTGAGGCACTGGGTTAGATTCTTAGCATGTGTATAAATACATAAAATAAATATCTATCAACAACCAAAAAAAATCTTTAAAACAAAAAAATAGTTTAACTTTTTTTCTAGATACAATAGATGTATATGAATTAAATTAGTTTTTTAAAATGTAAGCAGTAAAGTATTAATAGCTCCTATAAACTTTAAAGATATGTATTTATTAGTTTTTTTATTTATATATGACAGTAGAGTATATTTTGACATATTTATATAAACATGGAGTACATCTTATTCTAATTAGAATCCAGTCTTGTGGTTGTACATGATGTGGAGTTACACTGGTCATGTATTGATATACAAACATAAGAAAGTTAGGTCTGATTCATTCTACTGTCTTTCCTATTTCTATCCCTCATCCCTTTCCTTCATTCTTTTTATGTAATCCACTGAACTATTTTTCTCTCCCCACTTCTTGTGGATTAGCATCCACTAATCAGAAATAAAATTCAATTTTGGGGTTTTTAGTATTGGCTTATTTTGCTTAGTATAATAGTCTCCAGATTCATGCATTTATTTGCAAAAGTCAAAAAGTCATCATTTTTTTTATAACTGAGTAATACATTTAAACAGTTTTATTCTGTAAGTATGGATTTATCCATGATTTTACTGATAATCTTTAGACTATTTCATAGGAATATTTTTAACTATGAAACTTTATTTTTTATTTATTTATTTATTTATTTATTTATTTATTTATTTATTGTGGTGCTGAGGATTGAACCCAGGGCCCTGTGCATGTGAGGCAAGCACTTTACCAACTGCGCTGTATCCCCAGCCCTGTCTATGAAACTTTAATTTGCGCTTGGCTATTTTTCTTCAAATGTGACTGTTAACTAATAAAAGAATTTTTAAAAAAATGTTCTGTTTATAGATGATCAATCTTTTATTTAGTGCATTAAACATGTTCTACCTACTTTTTGGAGTACATTGCTAATTATCTATTGAGTACCAAAGGGTTATGCAATATATGGGATTTTTGTACATAAAAGAAATGTAAATGTTCAACCAAAACAAAAAAAGTATAGCACTTAGTTTCGGGATGAATTGCACTCAAATAAAAGCAGCAATTCTGCCTCAGAAAGTTATGATTTAGTGGGAGGGGTGAAAGATAAAATGTTAAAATGATCAATGTACTTCACTGGGGGGAGATGAAAGTTAAGATTATAAAAATATTTAAATGTCTTATGTTTTGAAAATTTGAAGATAAAATGTTTTTATTTGAGTGTAATTCGTTGTATACTCATCTCACTAATGAAGTTAACCTTGACGATGATGTGTTTGCTCCTCAGGGCCAATTTAGGGGATTAATGAAACCTAAACCCAAAAGTGCTTCCCGTTTCACATAGGAAATATGAGATAGGATGCTATCTCAGGAGAGATGATATTTATAGGAAGGAATGAAGTAGCAGAGATAGATTCATTTTTAGGAAGGCTGGGTAATGTTTCTCTTATCACCTCATCTTCAGTCCCTCAAATTTGTGGCTCCTATACATAGCCTTTTTCTGTCATGAAACACTTAATCCATGTCTGTTTTTTCAAACTGCCCCACTCTATCTTTCCTGGATTATATTCTCACATATCAAAATTTATTATTTTTCTCACAGTACTTCCAATTTGCAGCTGCTTCCTGTTCTGAAGCATTTCATCTCTTCTCAACTGACAGTGTCCCTGCCTCTTTCTATTTTTAATCTTCTGTCTTTCTCCATCTGTTTTTCTCTTTTGCACATGCACAAACACCATCCATCAACCCTCATATTCCTGATGTTGCCTTGCCTCTGAGTTATAGCCTTTAAATTCAGAATGCTGGATGAAATCAGTTATATAGGTATATTCCCAGCATATTATATGATTGAATACCATTATATGTACAAAGTCCTTTATGGTGGGATGAATGAATATGTTGCCTCTATGTTGTTTTACTTGGGGAAGATATTTGGGATTTGAGAAATAGTCAGTTTACCTCCATAGAATATTAAGCAATAGTGAATTCATTTTTATGAAAATAAGTTCTTCAGTGAGTTTCTTTGAGACATGGAGATACTGAGAAAGATTTCCTGAGCATCAGTTGAGTCCACAAAGCCAGGAGAAAAAGTATATGTATCTAATCAACATTTAGCAATACTAGCACCCTCTCAAGTATTTAAGAAAAATAAATAAATTAGAGCTTGGTACAGTGGCACACGCCTATAATCCCATCAAATCAGAAGGAATAGGCAGGAGGATCACAAGTTCGAGGCTAGCCTTAGCAATTTAGTGGGATCTTAAGCAATTTAACAAGAACCTGTCTCAAAAAATAATAATAATAAATAAAAAGGTCTGGGACTATAGCTCAGTGTAAAGATGCCCTTGGTATCCCCAGTAATATTAAAAAGTTTAAATGAGGGGCTGGGGCTGGGGCTCAGTGGTAGCGCACATGCCTGGTTTGTGTGAGTCACTGGGTTCGATTATCAGCACCACATATTAAAAAAATAAAGATCTATCAGCAACTAAAAAATATTTTTTAAAAAAAGTTTAAATGAAACAATGATGTACAAGAGAAAAAATAGAAGAAACACTTGAGAATTTTGGAGTTGGCAAGAACTTTTTGGAGAAGGCTCTAAAAGCATGAAGAATAAACATAAAAATAGACAAGTAGAGTTTTATAAACTAACTAGTTTTTTCCACAGCAAAGAAAAAATCAAGGGGATGTGGCTCAAGCGGTAGCGTGCTCGCCTGGCATGCATGCGGCCCGGGTTCGATCCTCAGCACCACATACAAAGATGCTGTGTCCGCCGATAACTAAAAAATAAATATTAAGAATTCTCTCTCTCTCTCCAAAAATAAATAAATAAATAAATAATTAAAAAATAAAGTTGTATGGTAATTTAAAAAAAAGAAAAAATCAAGAACAACAACCTACAGAGTAAGAGAAAATAAATACAAAATTTAAATCTGACAAGGGAATAATATTCTGAATATATAAGAAATTCCAAAAACTCAATATCAAAACCAAAAATAAACCAATTAAAAATGGGTAGTAGATCTAAATAGACATTTCTCAAAAGAGGATATATAGCCAGGCACTGTGTCACATGTCTATAATCTCAGCAGCTTGGGAGGCTGAGGCAGGAGAATCAGAAGTTCAAAGCAGCCTCAGCAACTTGGTGAGTCTCTAAGCAACTTAGTGAGAATCTTTCTCAAAATAAAAAATAAAAAAGGGGGCTGTGAATGTGGTTCAGTGATTAAGCACCCCTGGATTTAATCCTTGCCACCACCACCCCCCAAAAAAGGAAATACAACTGACTAATAGATATATGGAAAAAAAATGTTGAGCCTCACTAATCATCAGGGAAATGCAAATAAAACCATACTGAGATATCACCTCACCTCAGTAGGAAGCATAACAATTATCAAAAAGTCTCAAGAAAACAAAAACAAGTGCTAGAAAGTATATAGAGAAAAGGGAATCCTTACACGCTGTTGGTGGAAATATAAATTAGTACATCCATTATAGAAAAGAGTATGAAGGTTTTTCAAGAAATTAAAAAATTAGAACTAGTATATAATCTAGCAATCCCTCTACTGGCTATAGCACATTGAGAAGACACCTGTACTCCTGTGTTCATTGTAATAATAATCACAAGAGGTAAAAAAAGAAGAAATGGAAACAGCTTGAATATCTCTTAGCTAATAAATGAATAAAGAAAATTTGAGGGCTGGGGATGTGGCTCAAGCAGTAGCGCGCTCGCCTGGCATGCATGCGACCCCGGTTTGATCCTCAGCACCACATACAAACAAAGATGTTGTGTCCGCCGAAAACTAAAAAATAAATATTAAAATTCTCTCTCTCTCTCTCTCTCTCTCTCTCTCTCTCTCTCTCTCTCTCTCTCTGTAAAAAAAAAGAAAAGAAAAGAAAAGAAAATTTGATACCTGTAACAATGAAATATCATTCTGCCATACAGAAATCTTGTCTTTGTGATAACATGGACAGAAACGGAGATCATTGTGGCCTGGATTAAGCCAGGCAATGAAAGAAAAATATAGCATGATTGTATTTATATGTGAAATGTAAACAAGTTGATCTCATAGAAGTTAAAAGTGGAAAAATGGTCTCCTTCCCTCTTTCATGCAATTCCCATTCTCCTTCCCTTTCCCTCCCACCTCTTTCCTATCTAGAGGTAATTTTCTTCTCATGCTCTTCCTCCCTACCCCATCTTGAGTAACTTCCCTTATAAACATTTGGTATTTGTTTTTTAGGAATTGGCTAGCTTCACTTAGCATAATCTGCTCTAATGCCATCCATTTCCCTGCAAATGCCATGATCTTGCTATGTTTTAGTGCTGAGTAATATTCCATTGTGTATAAATGCCACATTTTTTTTATCCATTCATCCATTGAAGGGCATCTAGGTTGGCTCCATAGTCTAGCTATTGTGAATTGTGCTACCGAATACAGGTATGATGATGTGGGGGGGGGGAAAGAAGTGGGTCACATTGGATTGGGTAGAGAGAAGTGATGGGAGGGGAGGGGAGGGGAAGGGGGGATAGGAAGGGCAGCAGAATAAAATAGACATTATTATGGCTGTGGGTATGTACATGACTGCATGACCAATGTGATTCTGTAACCTGTACACTCAGAAAAATGAGAAATTATACCCCATCTGATTCAAATGTATGATATGTCAAGATCATGGTACTGTCATGTGAAACTAATTAAAACAAATAAAAAAAGAAAAAAAAAGTGGAAAGATGGCTACTATGGGCTGGGGAGTGTAGAATGGGTGAAAGAATGAGGGAAGGTTGATCTATGTGTACTGAGGGACAAAAAGGAAAAGTTTTGGTGTGTTATTGCACAATTGGGTGACAATAGATAACAATTATGTACTTTAAGTCTCAAAAGAGCTGCAAGGAAGGATTTTGAATGTATTCCATAAATAAATGATAGATGAAGTAGGTTTGTTTTAACATATTTAAATATTGTATAATGTATACAAGTACTAAAACATCACATGGCATCTCATTTACATACATAATATTATGCTTTTATATATCAGATGAATCAATAAAAATGATTATATGCTAAATTACAATTTATCCGACATCTCAAATCTAGACTTGATTTGATAAAGGCTGTATATTAGGGTTGTTACAAGGAGAAAAAAAAAATATATCATCACAGAAGATATATAGGTTCTTTAATTTAGTCTTATCAATTTCTCTTTCTGTGGGACTCTTACTCAATCTGGCTCATTATAAAGAAGACACATAAAATGTTATGAGAGCTACGAGATTAGCCTATGACATAGCATAGTTTTTGTTTTGTTTTGTTTTTTTACCTATTTAAGATGTCTTTTGTTTTGGGCTTTAGCCCATTGATCTGAAATAGGATCATTCTACATAGACTTGTAGAGTTTAAGAATCAACAACTCCTAGTAACAATTGATATTGCAAAAACATTGTTATAGCACAATTCTATATGTAAGATATAAAATTGTATCTTTCCCCTCCTTTATATATGTGTTACATAATTAATTTAATAACAGCCACACAATAAATCTCTTGTTCTCTGGTAGATAAAAGGAGTGCTATGATCACAACCCTAATATCCATTTTATATTTTTGTTGTAAGTGCATCAGAAGAACAAGGCGTGCTTTTAATGTCATTCTAGTTTATGAAAGAAAATAATCTTTGAACACTTAATAACTTTAAATTTTAATATTTTCAGTTTTTCGCTTTCTGATTGAATGGATATATCTCTTTTCTGCCCAAGATACAGAAGTTGTAAACAATAAAAATAGAAATGGCTAATGAATTATACCTGAGAACAACAACAAAAAAGTCTAAGTTGTACCATTTATTATTATTTTCTATAGAATATACAGGATGTTGAATTTGACATCCTAGTCTTGTGACAAAGAATATATTGAGAACAATAAATAAAAAAGAGTATGACATAAATTTTCTTGTGATGATGATTATAACTTAGAACAGCACATATTTAAGACATACACATTATTATCAGAAGAAACAGATACTTTGTTGGTGTTTATCTTTCCTTTTTGCATAAAGGAGCTATTTAAACCACAGAGAATAAAAATAAAGCATATATATTCAGAAGGTTTGAATAAATGAGCACTTTCTAAAATAGATGTCCTGGTATAAGATTAATATTGGTTCGAGTTGCACTAGAATAATTTAAAAATAGTAATTTTAAGGTGAATCATTTGCTTAAAATAGGTGAATTCTTGTCATTGAGGACACTGGTGTGTGTGATAGCAAAGTAATACAGTTTTACATATAGAAACCATGAATGAAAAAAATTGCATTTCACTTGCATTAGAGCACAGGAACCTAAGCTTATTTAATACTTGAATTCATTGAAACCTGTTATAGTCATGAAGACCTAAATAAACTAAAGAAAACAATATATATACCCTCTAACAGAGTTAAAAATAAAACTTCAATGACTCAATTTACTAATAGATATCTTTTTTGTTTACTATAAGTGTTCACTGTTTAGCAATGACATAGAAAATAATTAACATACACAGGGTATTAGGAAGGAAAACAGAAGGTTGAAAAGGAGATTGTGTTTGTGGCACTTTCTTTTATAGTGAATTTGTCATGGATTGCTGTAATTGTAAGTGGTCTTCTTGAGAGTTTATCTGAGCTACTTCCTTTAAGAAGGAAAGGATTGTGTCCTCCTGTCACCACACCTTTTGGCAACTCTTTGGAGATGCAGCACTGCCATTGACACAACATTTTGATTTCTTGTCAAAATATCTTTTAACATCTGGCACAAAAGATAGTTTTGATGACTATAAGCATGCCCAATTCCTCTGTTCATTAAGGCTGAAAATTCAATAAGTATTTGGTACACTGGGACTAAGCTACCTCATAGTGAGCAGCTGTCAAATGATTTACTGAATACTCCTTCTCAACTCACCACAGTGAATTGATGGAATCCTGCCAGCTTTAGGATATACACAGAGTGAGAGAAACTCTATCAAGCTCTATTCAGATATTCCTGCTAAGTCTTACACCACCACCTGTGCATTTAGAATGACCAATTATGACACAAATGGAAAAAAAAACCTTTAGAAATCCATGTATCCTTCTTTTCATACTAGCAAAGAACCCGTTATAGGCACTAAATATCCATTAATGATTTTCTTAATATGGTAGGTGTCTTTTGGATATGCATCTTTTGTCAGATTCTAGCTATTACATTGCCTACACCATCAACACTAGACACGAAAAATGTTCATTTAAGAACCATCTTCTGGAGGCTGGGGTTGTGGCTCAGTGGTAGAGCACTCGCCTAGGATGTGTGAGGCACTGGGTTCAATTCTCAGCACCACATGTAAATAACTAAATAAAAGGGTTGTGTTCACCTACAACTAAAAAAAAATATTTTTTAAAAAAGAACCTTCTTCTGGAGATATTTCTAATTTGATGGATATTCATTACAGTTGTGGTATTTTCAGGCACATTTATATTCTGAATTAAATTATACAGTAGTCAAAAGAGACAACTTTCCATCCTGCATGTTGTGCCTATATTTTTGTCACTTGAATGTTACCATTTGAGTCTTTTAATAATCTCTCAGATCCGTCATTGTAATGGCATGCTGTAGCAAATTATGAGTATTACAAACAGCAGTAGCTGAGAAAGTAATTCCACATCAGCAAAATATTTTAGTTTGCAATTAAATGTTTTCAGCATAAAATAATAGACATTTGTTCACAAAATTGTTGAAAGGATCTATCTAACATTTGCCACTTTGTCCCTAGGCTGTAATTAAGCTGACCCTATATATTCTATTAACTTGGTAAAAGTGAAAATTTGAGATTTCAAACACTATTTCATATTGAAATAATGGTCTAATACTTCCCATTGTTCTAATTTGGATATAAAGTGTTCCCTGAGAAGCTCATGTTAGGAATGCAGGAATGTTCAGAGGTGAAAGGATTCGATTATGAGAGATGTAATCTGATCAGTGAATTAATCCATGTGATAGATTAATAATTTGAATGAACTAACTGGATGAAAACTATAAGCAGGAAAGGTATGGCTGGGGTGGGTCCCTGGGGGCATGCCCTTCTAGATTGTGCCTTGTCCTCCTGTGGCCTCTCTCTCTCTGTGCATTCTGGTTACAATAGGGTGAGCAACTTTCCTCCACCACACCCTTCCACCATGATGTTCTGCCTCACTTAGATCCAAGAGCTACGGAGTTGGCCATCCATGGGTTGAATCTCTGGCACTGAGCCCCAAATAAACTTGTCCTCCCTAAACTTGTTCTTTTCAGATATTTTGATCACAGCCATGTGAACCTGACTAATAATGGAATTGGTACTTAGAAGTGGGGTCATTGCTGGGACAAATTTGTCCACGTTGTTCAAACACCTTTGGAACTAGTTTACAGGAGGATTTTTGGAAATGTTTTGAAACAGAGCATGGAGAAGCCTTAGAATGTTTTGAGAAGAACTTAATGGGTTTTCCTAGTGTTTGTTCAGAAGGCCAGAATGAAAATAAGGTTGAGGACAATAAAGTTTGTGCTCATGAAGTATCAGAGGGGAAGGAGGAATCCACTGGGAATTGAAGTAGAGGTCACACATGTTACATTACAGCAAATAATTTGTCTACATGTTGTCCATGTCCTGAGACTTCATTAAGGGTTGAATTTTAAAATGATGGACTAGTTAATCTGGCAGTGAAAATTTCAAGGCATTCAGATGCTGCATTTAGGCAGTGGGATGAGCATCTCATAATAAGCCTTTTAACCAGGCTTATTATGAGAATGAGGAGTAGAGAGCTTAGCAAAAACATATAAAAAGATTGCAGTTTCACCACAGAAGAACCACTGTAAAATCAGGGCCAGGGAATTTGTGTTTGCTGAGGTGATTACCCCCACTGAAGAGAAGCTAAATGTTTTTCACAGAAAAAAAATTTTTGAAACGTTCTTTGAATGCATCTCAGAAATCAGTATAACTATACTCATGGCAGGTTTGATGGTGTTAAAATGAAAGTCACTTGAAAAGAGATCATGGTGATACCTTCCCCCCACAGGGGTACCTAGGAAGTTGTTTCCTTATGATTTGTTTCAATGTGTGATCAGATAGTCAATGGGCACTACCTGGTCCAAGGAGGTCCAGCTACTGCTTAAGTTCACAACAGACTTTGGCATGGCACTGGTGCTGGTTCTGCAGGAATGCAGAATTTGGAGTTAAGGCATCACAAAGACTCCCAACAAGATTTCTAAGGAAGGCCTGGGAGACCAGCAAAGTGTGACATTATCAGAATCCCTATGGACAGCCTGGAAAGGGCAACGTATGAACGAGACCTCCAGGATTAACTTAGAAAATATACCTGGGAAGGGAGAAGATCCAGACTGAGGGAGGACACATTGGCTGTAAGCCCAAGCCCTTTGGAGGTCACATCTCAAAATCACATGCCGGAGATTCTGCACGTGGAGCTACAGGACTTTTTTGTCAAGCTGGGATTTGGTCTTGTTTTGGTCCCATCCCTACTTTATATCTCTGTTTGCCTCACTTTTTGTGATGCAAATGATTACTCTATGTCTCTGTATATTGGATACTTGTAATTTGCTTTTATTTTTACAGGGGCTTACAGCTAAGATTTTGCTTTGAGTCTCAGAGGAAACACTGAACTTGAATTTTTGGGCAGTGTTGGAACTGTGGAGACCAAGGTGATTCTTGGAGATGGACTAAATGTATCTTTTCGTTATGAAGTGGGCATGAGTTTTAGGGGGCCATAGGTGGAATGTTATAGTTTAGATATGTGATAGACAATGCAGAAATGTTTGGTGATGAAATATTTATATTTTAAGAGCTATAACCACATCAGTGGATTAATTCATCTGATAATTTGAATAAATTACTGGGTTAAAATTATAGGCAAGTGGGGCATGGATGGAGGAAGTATGTCACTGAGGGTGTGCCCTTCAGGATTCTTTTGTTCCTGACTCCTTTTTGTTCCTGACTCTCTATCTCTATCTCCTTCCAGACTACCATGAACTGAGCAGCTTCAGTTCACCACATCCTTCCACCATGATGTTTTCTCTCATCTCAGACTCACAGCAATAGAATCAGCCAACAAGAACTGAACCTCTGAAACCACGAGCCCAAAATAAACTTTTCCACTTATAAGTTGTTCCTGTCAGGAATATTTATCACACCAATGAAAAACTAACACACTCATCTTTCCCTTTCTTTCTTAATCCTTGCTAGTTCAGCTTGCTTCTGCCTCTAACAGTAAAATGTTGGCTATGATAGTCTGACCTTAGTCTCATCTTCTCTTTTTATTATTTTGTACATTTTTCTTTATTATCTGGACCCTTAGCCTGCCTTTATGGATCTTAACTTAATGTATTCATCAAGCTTCAAATAATACTCCTAATCTTAGGTGTATAAGTATTCCCCACCCTAGTCATGGGCTAACAAGGCCCAGGTGCTCTCTCCACAGCCACCCTGCAGCAACAGTTGGTAGTGAACAGTGACATGGATTCATCTAAGTCATTTAGAAAACACTGTTTCAATTGCTTTAAAAAATAGGGAAAAAAATCCAAGGTTTAGGCTCCCAGACAGACATTTTAAAAAATGTACAATGTTTTAAACTTTGAAATCTTTATTAAGCATCCAGTTTTGTAAGGCACACTAGTGTGAAACAGATTTTGGAGGGTAAAGATTTTCAAATATCAACATGTAATCAAGTGAATTAAAGCTATTTTCCAAAACTCTGACTTTCTTCTTTCCATTTTTATTATCACTTGAGCTCTTTGTTGAAAGATGCAGGAAAAGGCATTCTTCCAGAATGCAAATGAGCAAAATAAGGTGACAGCGGAGGACCAAATACTGGGGGAGGTGCAAAAGCAATAGGCTTAATGAAAAATGGATTGAAACTTGGAGGTAGGGCAGGTATGAAGCAATGAGCAGTAGAGCAAGGTAAACCTGGAACACTTGAAGACATAGGCATAGGCCCTGGGTGTCTTGGACTCGCAGGTGGGAAAGAAACATGAGCCAACCTTCCATTATTGCAGGCCATTCTAGTATTACCCAATGGTACCTCCATCATTATCCCTGATCTAAGGGTGGGGACAAATGAAGGACCTCTTACTTGTGGTCCCCTAAGTGGAAAGAACCCTTGGCCTCGAGGCAAAGTTGGGACTGATTTTGCAGTATTGCCACCTCTCTCACTAGTCACACTGCTGACCCTTGTGCCCCCTACCATCAGTGCTGGAGAGCTGCCAGAGACTTTCTGGGATACATTAATAGAATCATGTCCCTTCAGCCTCCAGCTTGCCAACCCCTCAGAGCTATTTACTCCCTCTGTTGCTAGGGACTCTTCTACAACAGCAGGTGGTAACCCACAGGGTTGTCTGACAGCTCTTGAAAGATCAGAAATGCTGGATCCTGTTCTCTCATCCGGGCCCTTCAGCTGGTCTCCAGCCAGATCTGTCAGCATATTCAAGGGTGGTCGTAGTGGGATGCGAGGGCAGCCCCAGTTCTCAGCACCATCCTCATCATTCTTCTGCATGGAATTCAGACACTGGAGGGGGCCATCAGGACTCAGATCCTTGTTCCCATTTTTGTTGACAGCTACCACTGCAACAGAAGGGCCATACCCTCCAAAGCTTGCAAAAACAAAAATTAAAAGAAAAAAAAAAGAAAGTTAATCTAAGGGGCTGGGGTTATGGCTCATCGGTAAAGCAGTTGCCTAGCACATTTGAGGCACTGGGTTCAATCCTCAGAACCACATAAAAATAAATAAATAAATAAAGTTATTTTTTAAAAAGTTAATATAAATGCTCATGCAGTGATCATAGAATATCTGAAATATGCTATTGGCTCAACTGCTGTAATACACCAGTGAAAAAGGGAGTACCCTATAAACTCCAATATATAGTGAGTCAAATACTTTTTTAGCCCATTGACCTTTTCCAAGGACACCCCTTTAGCACTGGGCTATATTATTGGCCTTTATGGATGCCTTGTGGCTGTGCTCCAATCCTCCACTTCCTCAAGGCAGATAGATGACTCACATTGCTTCTTAGCAAGCATATGACAGAAAATACCAGCTCTTTTGATTCTTTACAGGATCTATGACACAATATGAATAGCGTTCAGATTTTGGCAAGAGTGCCCTGGAAAATCTTCTTAGGGAAAACACTTTTTATTTTCTCCGCAGAAATCAAAGAAGCTTAGGTATGCCAACAAACACTCCAACTTGTCCTTATGAAGCATCAAGTAGTAATTACAATTTTGGTTAAATTATCCCAAATTTAACCCACACCACATCCTAGAGCAAGAATTTCCTCATGTTCGAGTTCCACTATTTAGATCAAGAATATGTTACTTCTGTTGCAAAATTACATTTAGAAAAATTTATAAAATCTCTACTCTTAAATTCAGTACTCTTAGTACCTAAATTTATATCCTTTAAGGCTTTTCCTGTGATCTCATCCCCCTCCCTTTCAACCCTCAAGTCCTTTCCCTAGTTACAACAGTAAACCAACTCAAATTGTCTTTTACATCCAAAATAAAAAGAGTTGTACTTTGTTTTGTACTTACACATTTTCAGTACAAGCCATGGAGAAATATGGTCAGTATTTACTCATGAGGCAATATAGAAAACCAGCTGAACACCCACACAGGCCAAGTGTGTCTGGAGAAAGAAACTGTCCTTCTGACTTAGAGAGGCTTGGCAACTCAAATGAAGCCAGGAACCAACTGCTTAGAAGACTTATAATTCTATTACTGGGGTAACCAGTTGCTAGGCAAGGGAGGGACAAAATGAGCAGGGAGGAGGGAGGGAATAAATCTGAGACAGTCCTTTAAAGCTAAATGTGGGACTGCTTTTTGCATAGTAGTAAATGGACACAAAACACATTTTCAAGAGTTGAAAGATACCAACTCTCATATAGACCAGTTTAAAAGACAAAGCACTTCAATAATTTACAAAAATCATGGTGGTATAATTTGCTAAAAGTTATTTCTGAGGATTTAGTTATAAAGGGTAATTATCAAGCCTCCTCAACAAATTTGGCATCACAATCTTAGAGCGGCATACTATGCCTAATCTTGTAATTTAAACTTCCAGTTTGGGGTATGTATAATATTAATGCGGTGGGGAATAGAGGTTCTGGAGGTCAAACTCTTTTGTAATATATGAAGATAAAATTTTTTAAAAAAACTATAAAAATCCCCTCTAAGAATTTTCTAACACTTATTTTTTGTTCAGTATATTTGCAGTCTTTCCTTCATCCTGCCTTCTAGTTTATCAGCTGTGGGTGTATCTGTATATGTGTCTGTGTGTACATAAATATGTGTATTTTCTGTATCATACTTCTGGAAATGTCTTCTGGGGGAGGAAGAAGAACAAAAGGCATAACACATATCATAGATTTGTGTATATTGGCTCATATTTTGCCTTATAACTTTTTTACATAAGGTACATTCTGTTTGTTCAACCTAAATGTACTCCACCTTTTCCACTTGAAGCAAATATATTTTTCCAGCTTTCATTTTCCACCATTGATCTACAGATTAATTGCTATGAAATTACAATGGCCATTCCCTCATCGAAGACTGCTAATGTTATTGTGGAACAAAGCCATAAACTTACCCCATTTCCTTAAATGTATCTAAGATCTGCGCTGTGCACATTTCTCTTGAAGACTATCTTTCTTTTTTCTTAATAACAATATATACCACTATAGTTCAACAGTGATGTACACTTCTTTTTCTCTTAAGGAAAAATAACAGACTGAAATACCATGTGTTTCAGTTCATAGGTATATGATGTTTGAGAGAGGGAAGTGGTGAGGATAATGCATAAGTATAAGGTACTAGTGCAAAGGATTGGTCACTGCTGTGAAGCAACACAACTCATGATGGAAATGACCTTTTGGGTCTCTAAGACCACATCTTCTTTCCAGGGTGCCTTGTCTCTCTATATACACTATTGAATGCTTTTATCTCATTGAAAGATGAAAGTGGCATGTTTCCAACATGTTTCCCAGTGGAATCTGTTCACTTGCCTGGCATGGTTCGCTTTTAAGAAATCTCTTGATTCCCCGGATTTTGTTTCTATTCTTGCTTCAGTTTATTATGTTCCTGGCTTCACGTGAAAGCAAACTTATTATTAGGAATATAATTGCTTTAGAGTTTTAAAACCCTTTTAGAACTGGCCATATCAGAAGGAAAAATGCAATTCCAGTTAATGCTTGTTAATAGTTGGTAAGTCATATTTATATAAATAGATTATGTATGAGAGGTTGCATTGTTTTGCCTGAGTAATGACAATGAAGCCCCAGGAAACCATTTTATGCCTATCAAACAATTGAAATAATGAGTTTTTTTTACCTAGAAATGTCTCTGTAGAAATATATCATCTTAATTGGGTTACATAAGGTGAAGCACAATATAGGGACCAAATGTTTGAGAAGAGTAACAAAGCCCATGACACCCAAGAAGTTTCCAAAGCCTTAGTAGGTATTGGTAATTTATGGATATTATCGCATCTTATTATGTAACTTTTCCTTTTGCATATTTATTGAATGCCTATTACATAGATTGGCTAGTATGTTAAGTGTGAATCAAATCAAACAAAATATTTATATAATCCATAGTGACTTCAAGGATAATTAATTCTCTAAGGATACAAAGTGCCATCAGAAAAAATAACAAAATAATATCATAAAAAGGAATAACCACAGACCATCAGTTGCATAGTATAAGCTAAGAAAACAACAGAAATTGAGAAGATTGAATTAAAATTGTGGGTTAAAATAGCTGCAACCCATTTCATGTGTTTAAAAAGTTACAATTGTGATTTCAAGGATGGATAGGATATACATGAACAGAGGAAGAGATAATATTATATGTCAAAAACAGATAGGAAGGGCTGGGGATGTGGCTCAAGTGGTAGCGCGCTTGCCTGGTATGTGTGCAGCCCAGGTTCGATCCTCAGCACTACATACAAACAAAGATGTTGTGTCTGCTGAAAACTAAAAAAATAAATATTAAAAAATTCTCGCTCTCGCTCTCTCTCTCTCTTTAAAAAAAAAACAGATACGAAGACAGGAAAGAAGGGAGATTTTTGGAATTTTGTATTTCAGATTTTTATTCCAAACTAGGGCACATATTTGTCACAAATAGAATTATAACAAGCCAGTAGATACCTCTAGAGATAGAGATCAACCAGTTAATTAGTAAAGTTTTACCCATTAGGGAGTATTTGAAGGCACTAAAATTTTAAACTTAAAGATGAAACTAGAATCACTTCAAAACATACCTTTTGACAAAAGGCTGTCAAGTTACTTCAATTAACCCTTGAGCTTTCAAAATGAAGTAATAAAGTTTATACCTTTTTCTTTCGTTTATTTGAATAGGGAGGGGAAAATGGGTAATGGAGGTTGAGGATTTGCCACAAAGTAGCACAGATGTAAAAGCAACCAAGCTATAAAGGCCTTTTATTACCAGTGGCCTGGCTTCTTATTTCATGTCAAAACACCAGATATTACTTATCTCTTCAAAGATTTTGAGAGCTATATTGAAATATTAAGTGAGGGCCATACAAGGATATGTTTACTTTTCCACATCAATTATGAGGTCATTTAAAATGTGGCTGTTTTTGCCAGAGTCAGGTTATTATTTTTCCAAAGAAATTTTGTAGATGTTTAAGTACAGGCAAAATGTCATTTAAAATGTATTTTCTCTTTTACTCTGTAGAATAATTCAGGAGATAAAGCCATAAGGAGTTTTTTGTTGTTGTTCTTGTTTTTGTTTGTTTGTTTCCATCAAGCTAATAAGCAGGTGATGAGGAGATTGTCATATTAATCTCTGGGGAGAGTGTTGTCAAAAAACCCTATCCATTAATTCACCCTTAAAATGTAGCCATGCCTTTAGAACACTTTCAAAGTTCAGAATATCTAAAAAGTAGTTCTATTAAAGTAGACCAGGTATTTTTAGGGGTCTGGATATCTAATTCAGTGTATTAAAGCATGGGATTCATGAAAACATGGCATTATCCCAGAATGGGCCAGGCCACATTATTCTGTTGTACAAATATAGGCAGTATTCCTGTCCTCTCTGCTGCCAGCTGTCCCACAAACTCTGTGTGGTAAATGACGAGGATGAACAGGTGAAAGTGTATCTATTTTTTTCATCACCAGTACTGGCAAAAGTAGCTGGATATATTTGCATGAAGTTCAATAGACTATTATTGCTTTTATAAAATCTTTGCTTCAAATTTAAATGTGTGTGTATATATTTATACATATATGTGTTTTACATTGGATAACTTACAGCAATTACTGCAGAACAGGTTATTTCATCACACAAATTACAAGCTGTCAGATACCTTTCTTTCAAACTATATTCTAATTTTTCTTGCTCTCCTGAGAGTCAGAAATGGAAAATAAGTAGCAGTGAGGTAATCCAGATGAGAAAAAAAAGGAATATGGAAAAAGAAGCAGATTTTTTTCTACTCACTGTAGAAAAAAACTCACACTTTTGATGCATACTCTATGTAGTGAGCTGTTTTGCCACTGTGACCAAGACTCAACAAGAGCAATTTAGATAAGGACAAGTTTATTTGAGGGTCATGGTTTCAGAAGTTTCAGTATACAGACAGCTGGCTCCTTTGCTTTGGGTCCAAGATAAGGCTGAACATCATGGCAGAAGGGCATCACAGAGGAAAGCAGCTCAGGACAAGACAATCAGGAAGTAGAGAGAGTCTTGCTCACCAAGGATAAATTATAAACACCAAAGGCATGCAAGCCCCCAGGGATTCACCTGCTCCAGCCACACCCTACATGACAACAATTACCACCCAGTTAATCTCTGTCAGGAGATTAATTCACTGATTGGGTTAAGGCTCTCATATCCCAATAATTTTGCCTGTATATATTCTTCCATTGTCTCCCATATGAATTTGGGAATAACTTCATATCCAAACTATAATACTATCATTTAATAGTCACAGAAATCCATTAAGACAGTTTTTACTATTATACTCATTTTATAGATGAAGATAAAGAGAGTTGAAGAAATGAAGTAGTGGTTTTCCTTGATCTTACTGCTAGTAAATGGCAGACAATATTCAGAGACAGCCTATGGATAAGGGCCCATGTTCCTTCCATTTTCCCATGGGATCTCCTAATTATAATTCTAGGTCAATTACATAGGTGACTCAGATCAAAACTTGTGTAACAGAACCTAGTTTACTGTATTTAATTCATAGAATTGTTGGAAGAAATCATCCAAGTTTTAATGCTTATATTCCAGGAAGCCTCTTTATACACGGATCTGGAAAGTAATTAAAGCATTAGGTATTAAGTTGTAATTCAGCAAGATGGTAATGACTGAAAACCCTAGAGTGGAGCAACTGGCTTGGTGACAGAGAAGACTAGGCTTTATGGAAGCACCAAGTGACTATTCCTGATTAAATAATAGTAATATAAGCTCAGTATTACTAATATTAAGATTAAATTTCCATTGGATTCTTGAGGTACAAATATACAGAATAGGACTAGGGTAGAACTGAATTTATAGTCATGGTTAGATCATCTAGCTTCAGTAATAAGAGCAATTTGGAGAAAACAGGGTTGTGTATATGTGTGTGTGTTGTGGGGTGTGAATGTGAATACATGTTTCAGGTGAAATTGGACGAGGGTTTTAGTCATTTAAGTGAAGCATTAATGGGTACTGCTAAGTATCTTTCTGAATTAGAAAAAATATGATAATTAAAAATAAAATAAAAAGTAATGTTGGGCTGGAGTTTTAGCTCAGTGATAGAGTGCTTGCCTAGCATGTGTGAGGCACTGGGTTTGATCCTCAGCAGCACATAAAAAATAAATAAGTTAAAAAAAAAGGTATTGTGTCCATCTACAACTAAAAGAAAATTTTATATAAGTAATGCGCTTTATGTTCATATGTGATATATCTTATGAATAAAGGTGTAAGCACATCCTAAAGAGCAAAATGAAATTAATTTGAAAAGCTACAGTTTATAATTGCTCATCAGGACATACATTTATAATGGCATCATGTACCTAGATATGGACATAAATCATATCAAAATTAATTGCTAGTCCAAGGAGTTGAAGGTATACTTATTTCTTGAGCACTTAGTTTGAAAAGCAAAGACTATTTGGGATAATTTTATCTTGCTTATAATGAAGATACTAGAAATTCATGTAGAAAATACTTTATCAATTTATTAAAAATGAATCATATAGTCAAATTGCGAAGAGCTTTGGCTTTGAAATCAGAGTAATACAGATCTGAATTCAAATTTCAGTTTTGCCAATTACCAACTCTGTAACTTTGGTTGGGTTTCTGAACTTCTCTGAAACTTATTTCCCCCATCTATAAAGCAGTATTAAAGAGAGAATGATTTTAAGTCATTTTTAATTAATGATTTTCATGTAGTATGTGATAAAAATATAATAATTTTCCTAGTACATTTTGGTGTCAATTTTCTTAAATGACAAATAGGGATGAAACTACCCCTCAAACTTTTTCAGGATGTTGAGAGAATTAAATATGACAATTATTTGAAATTGCTTTGCAACCTTGTAAATCACTTCACACTTGTTAGGATAATATAACAAGGGGTGATATTTCTGGGGCAAGAAGAATTTTTTTTGGCATATTTTAAATAGCTCTGTGGATATAGGCACCTACTTCACCTACATATAAGACCATTTTTCATTTCCTAAGTCATTCAGGTGGGGAGGATTAACCACATGGTGTAAAGTGCTTTAAACTTTTCAATTGCTACTGCATAAATCTCACCCATTGTTGTATTTAATGCAATAGCTGTGTTAGAATAAAGAGTCTGCATTTTTGTATTTGACTGCATATTTAATTGGGCTTCAGAATCTTGTGTTTCACAGCAGGAATCACTGAAAGCTCCTGTGATGATTAGAGAGAAAAGCCTGAGGGGAAAAAAGAAGGTTGCTTGGTTTCCTGATAGTGAAGATTTGATTGATTGATTCTCTCAATGATTTGTTCTTTAGGAAAAAAAAAAAAAAGATTTTTCCTACCCTAGTGCCCCCTGCCAATCTCTCTTAAATGGTCAAATAAATAGCTTGCTGGAGGAAATCTAACACTTTTATAGACTGACTATAATTCAGTGTACATGAAAATATGCTGATGAAACTCAAAATTAAAATAATAATAAAGTCCATCCAGAGAAATCATTTTTAATTCTTGTCTGAATTATTCTATATACATATGTTACTGACTTAAGTATTTGTTTAAAAGTCCTGGATACTCAAAAAATCTGGAGTCATCTATCTGCCTTTAGTTTTGAACTATTTTATATCTTCCACTTTTAGTTTTTATGGTATCAAATTGATATATGTGTTTAATGTAGGCAAGAGTTCACCATAAGAAAATATTATACTGTTGAGATTCAAGCTATGGGAAAGGGCCTTTTAAAAAATTACTGAAGTATAGTGGAAGAATCCTACTAATGTAGCAAAATCTCAACAGCCCCATAATCATTTGAGCAAAAGCAACAAACCCTTCTAGAGGCACTGAGTTATTATGTATATGATTAAACCAGAGCAAATTGATGTATGGGATATTGTACTAATTCAGGGTGACCTAGTCACTCAGTACTATCTTTAGTATCTTAGCTATATTCAGTAAGAGATTCCCCTGGATATCCTAGCAGATTTCTGGACTCCATTTTCAAGATTGCTCTTCAGTTGATCTCTTCTGGGGTCTAGATATTTGTAAATACTTATTGTTTCTAATAGGATGGTCTCCAAATCACAAAAGAAAAAGAAAAATACTCTACTTTTGATGGGGTTATCTCCCAATAAATCCATTGTAAATTGAAAATATCATAAGATTAAATGTATTTAATACACCTAACCTTCCAAACAGCTTAGCTTAGTAACACAGTACACTGAAGAGTATCATGACCACATAACTGATAGCTTAGGCTCTCTGCCATTGCTCAGTATCAAGAGAGAAGATCTTAACACATATTGCTAGCCAAGGAAAAGATCCCAACTCAAAATTTGAAGTATAGTTTCTATTGAATTTGTATTGCATTGACACCATTGTAATGTTGAAAAATTACAAGTCAAACTATCCTAAATTGGGGACCATCTATACTAATTACATGGTGTAAGCTTGTAGCCTTGCCTTATGGAGATGGTACCAGACATTTTGTGACCAGTCTTCTCATCATCTAAAACACTGACCAAATAAAGCACTCTAACATAAAAAGCTTTAGACTATATCCTTTCACTCCAATTACTTTTTGTTCAATAAACTCCCAAATATCATGATGTTTTGAACAGTTGTTTTAAGTTCATCTGCATCTGATGATTCTCTCAATGATTTATTCTTTAAACAAAATAATAAATAAATAAATAGATAAATAAATAAATACAAACAAAGATTTTCCCACTTTAGTGCCCCTCACCAATCCCTTTCAAATGGTCAAATAAATAGCTTGCTGGATGAAGTCTAATATTTTTATAGACTGACTATAATTCATACAGTTTGTATGGTCTTTTTGTCAGTCTTATTTCTTTCATATTTTTGTTTTTGTTTTTGTTTTACAAAGAATATGCATCATTTTAGAAAACAAACATATTATTTTAAAACACAAAATTTATTTTAGAGACCTAAACTAATTATCTGGTTCCCACATTCTTTAAGAGGGGCTTCAATTTCAAAATATTTTTTTGTTATTATATAAAAAACTTTCTTTGCCTTTTCCCTGTCATTCCCTCCTGAGAGTACACTGGAGATTTCCAAAGACGACATGATATGTCATGTCATAGCTGTGATGTGCCATGGAACATGTGTGTGTATATTACTTTGTTTGAAAATTTTGTTTTAATTTCTAATGTGTTAAATATTTATAGTTACAGTTCACTCAAATGAAAAAGCTTTGGAGTCCTCAATAATTTTTAAGTATATAAAGTAATTCTAGGTCAAAACATTTTAGAAGTTATGTCATTTTAGTAAAACACAGTTTCAAATATGTAACAGTTAATGTAAATTGAAAATATCATCCTCAGATCTCAGGGAAATCTCAGACCTGATTCATATTCAATTCCTGTTTTTAGTTTCCTCTTCCTAAATCCAGAAAACACAAAGGAGTATACCAAGGCAAGTCAACAAGTACTCATCAGATGTTTCCTCTATAATTGATACTATGCAAGTTATATAAATGAAATGTAAAATATATTGTGACTTGGGGAGCTTATGTTCATTTGGAAAAAATAAAATTAAGTTACACCAAATAAATGCCTAATTATTGAATGTTGACTTTATTTTCCTTACAAATTAACTGAAAGGAGAGACAGTTGAGAGTGAGCAATCTAATCATCAAAGATTTCTCAGAAACAGAACAACATCTATACTTTACAGGATGAATAAAGTTCAAATAGGAAAAAACTGCTACTCAAATAAATCTAGGACAAAAAGGTACTGCAGATAGAGTTATAATCTTATATTTTCATATATATATTTATATATATGTATATATAAAATAAAGAATATATATCATTTTTGAAAACAATGACATCATTAAAAACACACAAAATTACCTTGGAGACCTAAAGTAAGATCCATAAGATTCCACCCTAAAACAAGCAGATAAACTTGCTTCAGAGTCTTAGAAATTAATTAGGAATGAGTTTTCCAGTAGAATTGTCACAGATTTTTGGGTTAACCTCTAGTCTTCGACTAGAGCTGTATACAGAATTGTTAACAAAGATTGGCTTCAAAATCAGATTTTCCCTTTGCTTTTAACTCTGTGCAGCCACTTCATTTTATACACTTATAGGGATTTTTTGTTTGTTTGAGGTTTTGTTGTTTGACTCTGTTTTATGTATTTTTTATGTCATTTCAGAATGACAGACGTGTTAAGATTCAGGCACTGTCTATGGAGCTTCAGGTAACATTTCAAATGGAATGTCCAGTGGCTGGACTGCTGGAGCTCAGCTCTGTATTGACCTACTGGAAACATTTCCAACTGCTCTAGAGAAGAAAACAATGTATTTTCCTATTTATTGATATCAATTATTTACCATTGTTTTAAGTTCACCTTGTGATGACTCTTTGTATTGTATCAATGGTAAGTTAAAATTGGAGTTCTTGCTTGGGTAAAGTTATCAGACTGTATTTTTGTTATGGAATAAAATCACCTCAATTATTACATTTGGATCCATCCAGCTCTGTTAAGAATGGTCCTGAAATCTGGGTGGGTCTGCCAGTTAGTGGGGACTTCAGTACCCTTCAATAGGTGAATGGATAAAGAAACTATGGAATATTACTCACCATTAAAAGAGAATAAAATCATGGCATTTGTAGGTAAATGAATGGAGTTGGAGAATATCATGCTAAATGATGTAAGTCAATCCCAAAAAACCAAAGGCCAGATGGTTTCTCTGATAAGTGGATGCTGATCCAATGGGGCTACATGGGAAAAATGGAGGAACTTTGTTTGGCAAAGCATAGGGAGGAGAGCGGAGGGGATATGGGGGCACGAAAGTTGATGGAATGAGATATACATCATTACCATAGGTACGTGTATGACTGCACATATGGTACGACTCTACATTGTGTACAACCAGAGAAATGAAAAATTGTGCTGTAATTGTGCACAATGAATCAGAATGCATTCTGATGTCAATACACCTAATTAAAGTAAATAAATTAATTTATTTAAAAAAAATGGTCCTGAAAACTACAAGGGACTAAGAAAGGAAATAAGAGGAGAGGGGAAAGTAGGGAAGAGGAAAAAAGGTAGTATTCGAGAGGATGGACACTATCAATGCATGCTATATGTATGTATATGTAGAGATATCACAGTGAATCCTATTAATTTGCAAAATCAATAAGTACTAACATTTATGACAATAAAATGGGTCCTGAAAGATGATTTTCTTAAGGATCTCTGGTTATCCAGTTGAGAAAATACTACTTCTATGTGTTTATTCTGCATCATGTTGCACAATTGTTTGGTTTCATCAGATTATAACAATAATTTTGATTTATTTCACTCTCCACTTTGTATTTACAAGAAATTTTCACTGGACTTGAGAAAACAGCAGGGGAATGAAGTTTTAATTATGTAAATATGAAAATCATCAAAGGGGGTGCATACCAAGGTAGATTCGATGAAAGCTCAGATTGCTTTTCAATATTTACTGCTTGACACTAAATTAAATTTCAGCTTATACTTAGTAAGAGGATTACAACATTTAAACAAATAATAACTTTATGCAGCAAAACCTAATTATATTTGTTTAGCCTTGTGCTTTGGATAAGTTGCAAGAAAGAGGTTTGGAACTGACATTATAAAGTGCTCAGTATTCATTATATCACACAGTTATTTGTGACAAGAGGATACATTTTAGGTTTCACTACTTTCCAAACCTAACTAAGATGTGATACACTAAGTAAGTCACAATTTTTTCCTATGACCAAGGTGAATTTATAAGTGCTGCTAACCTTTCATATATATATAAAACCAAATTTACTTCAGTATTCTTGGGAATGTAATGTAGGTTAACTATAAATTTATTCCATGGCAATTACCTGACAACATACTGGAATATACCACTATAAGAGTCAGGAAATGGCAATGAAAGGAAAATTGATGCTATGGAGTCTTTAAAGCCTACAGAAACAATGAGAACTTATTAAGCAAATGTGCTTTTATATGTGCATTAATATTCCATGTATCTACCAAACATCTAAATATTATGCTTATTACCTCACCCCATTGGTTGGTTTGTTGGTAGGTCTGCAAAAACATTTTTTTCTCTTTCTTTTTTTATTGGTTGTTCAAAACATTACAAGGCTCTTGACATATCATATTTCATACATTAGATTCAAGTGGGTTATGAACTCCCATTTTTACCCCGTACACAGATTGCAGAATCACATTGGTTACACATCCATATTTTTACATAATGCCATACTAGTAACTGTTGTATTCTGCTACCTTTCCTATCCTCTACTATCCCTCCTCCCCTCCCCTCCCATCTTCTCTCTCTACCCCATCTTCTGTAATTCATTTCTCTCCTTGTTTTTCCCCCCCTTTCCCCTCACAACCTCTTATATGTAATTTTGTATAACAATGAGGGTCTCTCTCCATTTCCATGCAATTTCCCTTTTCTTTCCCTTTCCCTCCCACCTCATTTTATTCACATAATTTATCTAAACTTTAGAACCTAGAAGCAGTGATTGAAACAAAAACATACAAATATCTAGTGCCGAGAAAGACAAACATACTGAGAAGACCTGTTCCAAGAGTATGATTTCACCAAACAATAAAAATCCTAACTTTTTTTTCACTTTGGGGAATATGAATTGTAAAGAGAATCATAAAGTGTGCTGATAAAGACCTTTCATGCTTACAAGTCCGGGAACAGAAATGTATTGCTCTTTGCTGAAAACTTACTTTTAGCTAACGCCTTTGAAATTACTCCTCCACTTCTCCCCACAATCTATTGAAAATTGTTTTGAAAACCATGACACTGACCTCTTAAATACTTCACACTACTTTAAGTACAAGAGCAAGAGAAGGAAATGAGCTGTTGAGATGGAAAGCAATTTTCAATGCAAAAGCATCTGCCTTGTTCCAAACCTTCTGTTGTAAATATGCACCCATCTTCTCTTCTTTGGTAGGTGTGATATCAGGACCTAGAAGATAGGAAGAAAAGAATGTAAGAAGCACAGAGAAAAAAAAAACAGTACTTACTAAAAAGAAAAAACGTCAAATGTCTCTTTTCTATAAAGATTTTAAAGTGGACAGGAAAATAAATGTCCAGCCAAAGGTTAGCGGCCCAGCTTTATTTTATTCTGTTGTTTACATGTTTCATTTTCTTCTAGAACTTAAAACAACTCTGAAAAAGAAACTGAATCAAAAAGGAGAATTGACAACTGCTTGAAGGTCAAAATTGATGACATGTTCAATAGTGAGACTAATTCACAACCACTTGATTTTTCCAATTTCTGATAGTACTGTGAAGTTTGGTCTTTAAATTCTAGATGTGACTTTAGATAAAATTCAGTGTTATAAAGGCACTTTAATGCTACTTATCAATTCTTTCACCTTAAAAAATGGCAAGTAGTGAGCAAGAACACACACACAGCAAAATAACTAGAATTATGAAAAATGACAGCTGTAATTACAACTGAGGAGGATAAAGAGAAGTAGTCTAACTTATTTAGATAAAAAGCCACTGGAATTTATACTTACTGTGTCTTTGAACATAGTGGTTAAGAGTAATAGCTCAGGAATTACCTGTATGAACTTATAGAGGTAATTAACCTTCCTTGAAATTCATTTTCTTCTTTTGGAAAATAACGATAATACTATTGTCCAACTTCTGAGTCATTATAAAAAATAAATAAAATACGGCATGTGAAACACTTATCGCTATGCTTGGTAAACAGTAATTATTCAATATACATATTATACCATTTGGGCAGATTTCTAATAAAGTTTATGAACACTATTTGTTTTATATTAATAATAATAGCCCTCCATTATTCTTTTCTATTCTTTTCTAAATTTTGTTCATAAACAAATTCTTCCTGTAATGTTGCTCTATACTTCTAAATATAGATATCTTTCTTTATTTTATCTCTATTCAAACTTATGAAACAAACATATTTGGATAGCTAGGTATACCTAAATTTGAATATTGCATTACTTAGGTAATATATGTTTTCTAGTTGTCAAAGATATGCTATGTTGTCAGAGGGAGAATATTTTTTGATACTATGTAAGTCTTTCTATAGTTGTCAGTTTTGTGAAACTTAGCTCAAGAGAATTCCTTTTTTGGAAACATGCTTAACATAGTACCTTTGCAGATTTATTTATCTGATATTTACTGAAGACATTATATAAATTGGTCATTTTCCTGGCTCTAGGGTGGAAGGCAAATCTAACAAAGTTCCTGTCCTCATGAATCAGATAATTCATGAATATGGGTATGATTATGAGTAGTAACTAGGGCCAGTGTAGGTTATCTCTCATTAATTGATTATTGCTAACAGAGAGAACCAGGTTGTTATGTTGCATCCTCCACTGTAATAGGTCCAACCAGTTCTAAACCTATGAGCTTCAAACCTTGGATTATTGTTAGATTGAGAAGGAAGGCATGTTATAAAACCTGGGAAGCTGCATGTTCCCTAGCTATAGTGAACACTGAACAAACTCCATGTTTTACAAATATGCAAACAGATTTTTTGAGCACATGCAAATTATATGGTTGACAATAAAACTTTTTGAAAGTATTAACAAGCATACATTGGAGTTTACTTATTTAAACCAATCAATAACTACTAAGATGTAACTATTATGTGAAGTCCCACAAAATTTGTAGAAATAAAGAAGTAGTCTTCATTTTTGAAGATTTAGGAGCCATTATTCTATCAAACTCTATGGATATTTTGAGAATATCTTAGAGTATTAGAGCACATGTAAAAAATATGCATGCACCAAATCTACCAAATCTTTATATACCGATTCCTAAAGAAATGAATTATATGAAATTGATAAATGTGAATGCAAAAATTCAGACAAAAATATCTTCCAAAAAAGGTATATTTGGAAAAGTACAAAATTAAGAAATGGAGTTAAAGAATTTGTTTTGCACAGGGTGTTGTGGCATACCCATATAATCCCAGCAGCTCTGGAAGTTGAGGCAGAAAAATAACAAAGCAATTCAGTGAGACCCTGTCTCTAAATAAGATACGAAATAGGGCTGGGGATGTGGCTCAGTGGTAGAGTGCCCCTGAGTTCAATCCCCGGTACCAAAAAATTAATAAAAATAATTTGTTTTGCTTTTAAAATGGTATTTTTTTCATTTCTGGTTGGTTCTAATTGGAGATAGAAATCACTTTATAGGCTGACAAATGATGATAATTTACATGTAATGATAACAAGGAGAATAAATCTAAATTTATGTATTTGAATGGATTTTACCCTGCATAACTTTCTGTTGCTTGGCCCCTAAGCCACATCCCCAGCCTTATTTTGTATTTTATTTAGAGACAGCGTCTCACTGAGTTGTTTAGTGCCTTGCCATTGCTGAGGCTGGCTTTGAACCCACAATCCTCCTGTTTCAGCCTCCCCAGCCCCTGGGATTATAGGCAAGTGCCACAGTGCTGGGCTTCTCCTAAACTCCCCCTTTTCCCCCTCAGTCAGGTTAAGCTACTCTTTTTTCTCTCTAATCAACCCCCAAGCATTTATGAACTTTCATTCATCTTTTGGTCAATGGTGTATCATGTGGTATGTGAAAAATGTAGTATATCACTTTGAGTTATGACAAGAATTAATTAGAAAATATGGACTTGTGATAGTTCTAAGTATACCAATAATTCATTTGTGCAAATTCAGACAAGGCATTTGATCTCTCCAAGCCTTAATTTCTTCATTTCTAAAATGAGGGAATTTAACAAAATAGTCTCTCTGGTTTTACGATTTTAGAAGTAGAACCATGAATTAATAAGGTTCATTGTTAGATGGATTTAGCTATACTGCTGGTCAAATCATGGTTGTTCTAAGCATGATGACTATTCAGTTGAAGTCTTATTTAATATATTCTACTGTTCGGGACATTAGTTCTACCTCTAAAACAGCAAAGGTACAAAATGTATCACTATATTAAAAGGAAAAAAAACCAACTGATTAATATTACAGTCTTACATGTATAAGCATAATATTCAATCTTCCCAATAATCTTCTAATATGACATTTTTGATAAATAAGCTTAAGTTAAATACAGTACCTGGTGAATAATCTCTTGCCAACAAAACTATTAATATGTCACTCTTATGGGTAGGACTTTATTCAAGCCAATAAGTTAACTCTTTCTACTTCCATGCATGTAGTCCTCTCTGAATAGATTTAGGTAATAGATTCATATTTTATTCATAAATCTATAATCCTTTAGTCCTCCAAAATTGAAGAGTTAATTTTTAGACACCCTACTGAAAACATCTGTCTGCTCCTCTACATATTTCATGCCTATTTCTTTGACTAATATGCTACATAATAATCTTTCTCTCTCCCTCCCTTTTCTCTTTTTTTCTCTTTCTTCTCCCTCCATTCCTTTCTTTCTTCCTTCCTTTTGTTTTCCATCACTCTCTCCCTCTCTTTATTTCTTTCATTTTTTTTCTCCCTCCATTCCTTCCTTTCTTCCTTTCTTTTCTTCTTTCCTTATATGTTAAGACAATTTTAATTCAGCTTTGACCTTTCACATTTGGGATATGTTCATGTATTTACAGAACAAGTATTTTTATACAACTGTGAATATGAATGACTGAAATGGATACTTGAGAAATCATCTAATGGTTTTGAAAGGGTTAAATAAAATTGCCATCTCCTCTTACCTTAGTTCTCTTTTATTCAGTGTATAAATGATATTTTGAGACATAATTTACATGGAATAAAATATGTCTTTGGTTTTCCATTTGGTGTTTTTACACCATGTAATTACCACTTAAAATAAAATGCAGAAGAATACTTTATAAACACAGAATTTTTTGTTGTGTTTCTTTTCACACAATTCTCTCTTCTAACCACTCAGAAGGAACTCCTTTCTCAATTTACAGTATAGAATATTTTGACCAATTCTAAAATATTACTTACACATTAGCTATACACTTGGTTAGGCCTGGCTTAACTATATTCTTTTGAGACTTATGCTGATGCTCATATCAGTAATTCATCCATTATTATTACTGAATAACAGTTCGTTTTATGAAAGTAGCACTTTTTATCTATTCTTCTTATAATAGATCCTAGAGATGTTTTTGGATTAAGACTATTACTAATAAAAATTTATCTTAAATTTGTTGTACCAAGTCAGTGTATGTGTATATTTGTATACATTTACTTTAATAGTCTTGACTCTGCTGCTGGATGAGAAAAAAATTTAACTCATATCATGCACAATGCTAAACATAATCAAAGTATGTAGACCTATCTTTATTGACTTCAAAGAAGACATCATAAAAAGGAGAATGATCAAGAGTAAATGTAGAAATTACAAAATAGTGAACTGTCACTTTGCTGCAACCATTGTAATGTGTCGGCACCTAATAAATGAGTGCCAAAATGTGTGAAGAAAATACTGATACAATTTCAAAAAATATAGACAAATCCATTTATTGTAGTTGGATACATCAACTACATTGATGCAATAATTGATAAATCAAACAGGCAGAACTTCAGTAAACCTATAGTTGCCTTGAATAGCTTAATCCAATCACATTACTTTTACTAATATAGATAGATAGATATTTGAAGCTCATATTGAATATTTGGCTGAAATAAATCACATTTTAAGCCATAGTACTCACTTTAAAATTTTTTTTATGTTTTTCCATAATTTTTAAATTTGTTCTTAGGATATACATGATAGTAGAATATATTTTAACATATTTATACATACATGGACTATATCTTATTCAAATTAGGATCCCATTCTTGTGGTTGTACATGTTCATCCGGGATATTGTTCTGAGGTTTTCTTTACTTGATGTGTCTTTGGCTTTGGATTAGGTGATAGCAGCCTTATAGAATGAGTTTGGAAGGGTTTCTTCATTTTCTACTTCACGGAAAAATTTGAGGATAGATGTTAGTTCTTATTTGAAGATCTTATAGAACTTGGCTGAGAATACATCCAGTCCTGGGGTTTTCATTGTTGGTGGGGTTTTCATTGTTGGTAGGGTTTTGATGCCATCTTTTATTTCACTGCTTGAAATTGATGGGTTTAAATTTTATGTATCCTCATAATTAAATTTTGGTAGATCATATTTCTCTAAAAATTTGTCAGTGTCTTCAAGGTTTTCTATTTTATTGAAGTAAAAGTTTTCAAAATAGTTTCTGATCATCATGTGTATTTTGGTAGTTCCATAGTGATATTCTTTTTTTATCATATATTTTAGTAATTTGAGTTTTCTCTTTTTCTCAATGTTTATTAATTTATTTTTTCAAAAATCAAATTTTTGTTTCACTTATTTTTTAATTGTTTTTTGTTTGCTTCCATTTCATTGATTTTGACTATGATTTTAATTCTTTCCTGTCTTCTACTGTTTTGGTGTTGATTTGTTTTTCTTTATCCAGGGGTTTGAGATGTTATGTTAGGTTATCTATTTGGTGACTTTATTCTTTTAATGAAGGAGCTCAATGCAATGAACTTTCCTCTTATGACCATCTTCATAATGTCCCAGAGATCTTCATATGCTCTGTCACTATTCTCATTTACATCTAAGCATATTTTTATTTCACCTCTGATTTTTTTCTGCTATCTTTTGGTTATTCAACAACATGTTGTTAGTCTCCAGGTGTTGGAGTAGCTTCTATTTTATTGTGCACTTCTAATTTCAGTCCATTGTGATCTGATAGAATGAAAGATATTATCTCTATTGTCTTATATAACTTGCTAAGAGTTGCTCTGTGGCCCATGATATCATCTGTTTTACAAACTGTTCCATGTGCTGCTGAGAATAAAGTGTATTCAGTAATTGATGGATGGAATATTCCATATATATATATATATATATATATATATATATATATATATATATTCTAAATTACTAATTGTAATTCTTAGTTCTATAGCTTCTTTATTTAGTTTTTGTTTGGAAGATCTATCCAGTGATGAGAAAGGCATAATAAAGGCACCCAGTATTATTGTGCTGTGATCTATTTGATTCTTGAAATTGAGAAGAGTTTGTCTGATGTATATAGATGCTCTATTTTGGGGGGCATAAACATTTAAAATTGTTATAGCTTATTGGTGTATAATTTCCAAAAGACCTTCTTTGTCTCTTCTGATTAACTTTAGCTTGAAATCCACTTTATCTGATATGAGGATAGAAATCCCTGCTTGTTTATGAGATCCATGTGAGTGATATATTTTCCCCATCCTTTTACCCTCAGTCTGTGGATATCTTGGCCTATAAGATGGGTCTCTTAGAGACAGCATCTTGTTGGATCTTATTTATTTATTTATTTTTAAATTTACCTTAATTTTTTTTTAGTTGTAGATGGACACAATAGCTTTAATTGATTAATTAATTAAATTTATTTATTTATTTATTTGTTTATTAATTTATTTTCGGAGTGTATTGGGGATTGAACTCAAGGGCACTCAACCACACTGAGCCATATCCCCAGCCTTATTTTGTATTTTGTTTAGAGATAGGGTCTTGCTGAGTTGCATAGTACCTTGCTTTTGCTGAGGCTGGCTTTGAACTCATGATCCTTCTGTCTCAGCCTCCCAAGCTGCTGGGATGCCACTGCATCCAGCTATTTATTTAATTGTATGTGGTGTTGAGGAAAGAAGAACCCCATGTCTCACATGTGCTAAGCAAGTGCTCTACTATTGAGCTATAACCCCAGCCCCTTTGTCTTATTTTAAAATCAACCTTTCAGGCTATCTCTTTCAATGACTGAGATGAGACCATTTACATTCAATGTTATAATTGAGAAATAATTTTTAAAAATATTTTTTATTTGTCAATGGACCTTTATTTTATTTATTTACGTGCAGTTCTGAGAATCAAACTCAGTGCCTCACACATGCTAGGCAAGCATGCTACCACTGAGCCACAACCCCAGACTCAGAAATGATTTTTAATTCTCTGTCATTTGATTTATTTCTGGTTTTTTTATTTGAACTAGTTTCTCTTTTGATTGACTACTCTTCTGATGTAGTTTCTCCCTTTTTTTGCTTTCAATTTAAATTTTCATTTCTTCCTTCATGAATATTCTATTGATTATATTTTCTAATGCCAGTTTTCTATTTGTGAATTCTTTTAACTTTTGTTTACTATGGAAATATTTTATTTCCTCCTCAATTCTGAAGTTTAATTTTGCTGGGCATAGTGTTCTTGACTGGCATCATTTTTCTTTCGTAGCTTGCTATATATTTTTCCAAGACCTTTTATCTTCCCATGTCTGGATTGAAAAATCAGCTGAGATCTAGAGTTGTTTTCCTCTAAATGTGACCATTGTTTTTCTCTAGCAACCTTTAAAATTCTATCATTATTCCGTGTTTGACATTTTCATGATATTGTGCCTTATTGTAGGTCTGTTGTAATTTTGTATATTTGGAGTCCTTTAAGCCTCCTCTGAATGGTGTTTCATATCATTCTTAAGCTTGGGAAATTTTCTGATATTATTTTATTGAAAATATTGTGCATTCCTTTGGTTTGTATCTCTGAGCCTTCATCTATCCTGATATGTTTTCCCATATTTCTTGGAAGTTCTGTTCATGGTTTTTTAATATCTTTTCTCCATGGTCAACTTTATTTTTAAATTATGTATTTTATCTTTTCTGCCTGAAACTCTATCTTCTCAGTGGTCTTGTCTGCTGGTGATATTTTCTGTTGATGTTTTAATTTGGTTTATTGATTCCATCTTTTTAAGCATTTCTGCTTTATATTTTTTCAGAATATCTATCTCTTTATTGAAATGACCTTTTACTTCTGTATTTTCTCTCTGATTTTTACTCTTACACCATCCATTACCTCACATCCTAAATTTAAATATGAACATTCTAAACTCCTTCTCTGACATTTCTTCCACTGTGGTAGAAATGGATTCTTTTATTGAAGCATTTTTATTTGTTTAGGGTGGTTTATTCCCTTGTTTTTGTATGTTGTTTGTGTGTGTACCCGTCTAACAGTATGGATGCAGGCAGTAGATTTTCTATCCTGAGGACTTTTCTGATACCTTACAGTTTAGGGGGAGACAAATAATAACAACAATCAATGCAAACAAAATACAGTATTAAAGCGAACATCTACGATGTTAGTTGTCACAATAAACAGGAATGATGTGATCAGTATTTTCTCACATTAAAAATAGTAAGTTTACAAAAAGGTTTAGAATTTTTAATGGTGGACAGGGAGAGATGAGATGTAGGATTTGATGATTATGAGGAAGGAGGAGAGAAAATGAGTTAAAAAATTTAAAAAAAATGAAGGATAGAATAGTATAATAGTTTGCCTGTTAGCTGAAGAGAAAGAAAATCAAGGGAAACAGAAAAGTGAGAGAAAAATATATAAAACTTAAATTAAAACTCTAAGAAACTAAAAAATAAAAAATCCAAAACAAAACTGAAATATCCTAAGAAACATCCTAATCCTCAAAATACTGAGCCATGAAAAATAACTCCCTTCAAAAATGCCAGAAAAGGCTAGGCATGGTGGCACATGCCTGTAATCCCAGCATCTTGGGAGGCTGAGGCAGGAGGATTGAAAGTTCAAGGTCAGCTTTAGCAATTTAGGGAGACTCTAAGCAACTCAGTGAGACCCTGTCTCTGAATAAAATATAAAAGTGCTGGGGATGTGGCTTGGTGGTTAAGCACACTTCAGTTCAATCCTCCTGACCAAAAAAAAAAAAAAAAAAGTTAAAAGATGCTAGAAATGAGAAAAAAGAGACAAATCTGTATATGTATAAGCATCCATGAACCTTTTGCCTCACAATTAAACATAGTAAAAAAAAAAAAAAGGTTTTGATGAAAAGCCAAAGAATTGTTTCCTTTGGAATTCCAAATGTTCTCAACTTCCCTACTCAGGAGTGTTAGGTTGGATGGGATAGACTGTGATGCCTGCTCCACCTTCAGGGTGGGGTCACTGAAGTGTTGTGTAAAAGGAGATTCCACAGGCAGAACTCCTGGAGGCTGGGATTCGGTTTAGGTAGGCTCTAGGGTCTTTGTTGAATGTGGATTGTTCTGGAGATTTTAAATCAGTGCACTTCAAGGGCCCAGTAGATGCTGGTCCATCCTGGGAGACTAAACCCCAGGAATCTCTCCTGGGTTCTACTTTTGTCATGGAGGAGTCAATCCTTTGTTTTCCCCATCACATATGGATCCCACATTTATTTCCTACTGTTTCAGGTTCAGTCACTCCCTCTCCCACGTTTTTAAATTCCCAGTTGGGCACCTCTCTCCCATTAAGTCCTGTGAGTTGGCAGACTTAAGGGGGATGGGGAGAGCCAATTAGGTTTCTATGACCCATATTGTCTTGTGTAAACTGCACTTTGTGTCTAATTTTCTCCTGATCACTTAGGCACTCTGTGTTGTGTGTTGTGTGTTGTGTGTTTGCCAGACCTCTATTTCTGGCCCAGCTTAGGTTTGCAAGGGATCAGCTCCCACAGCTGATGGTCCACATGGAAGTTACAGAATGGCTTCTCCCTCTGTCCTCCTCAGGCATCCAGAAGAGAAGTGATTTCTTTCCTGCACAAGGATATCAGGTTGCACACCTTACAGGTTAGTCCAGCAGTGTCTTTGATCTCAGATATCTGTGTACCCAGACACACCACAGTCCTCCTAAAAATGTGGATTCCTTTAATTTCCTCACACCCCTTTAATCTCTTCACACCCCCCTGCACACACACACTCCCCACCCCCAGCCTGCATACAGAACCACTCTGGCTGGCACTGGTGGTACTCACAACACTGGGGATTTCTTCTTTATTTTATTGAATCCAACCTCCTGAATCCTCAATCCACTTTGAATGTTCAGTATTAATTTCCAGTAAAGTCTCTTTCTTATTTTAACACCCCCCACCCCCACTTACTGAGAAGCAGCCTAGCTGTACTCTTTGTTTCATGCCATGAAGCAGTGAGGAAAGTGACCTCTATTCTGCCATATTAACTGGAATAATTTTAACAAATTTAAAGGAAAATAAATAACATAAAGTACACAATATGATTAAACTAGAAATCAATACTAGAAAACTAAAAGGACTATCACAAATATTTATTTACTTATTTATCTATTTATTTATTATAAAATATTTTATATCTTTTTAATATTTATTTTTTAGTTGTAGGGAGACACAATAGCTTTATTTTATTTATTTATTTTTATATGGTGCTGAGGATTGTACTCAGGGACTCACACAAAATTCTACCACTGAGCCACAACCCCAGCCCCTCACCAAATATTTATAAATTAAATATATTAGTTAAATATTTTAATCATATTAATTGATTGTATGACAAGTCAAAAAATCTGAAGGACAAATGAAAATATTTGAACTAAATGAAAATACTTCTTAAAGCTTGTGGGATATAGTGAAAACAGTTTTTATTTATAAATTTATAGCATTGAATACATGCATTAGAACAGAAGAACCATCAATAATCTCAGCTTCTTCCTGAGCAAACAGGAGAAATAAGACTAATTTAAGATAAATCAGAAGACATAATAAAACTAGAGCAGAAACATGTGAAATTGAAAACAGAAAAATGGTATAAGAAATCCATTAAACCAAATGCTGATCTTTTAAAACAATCAATATAATAGCCTATCTAACCAAGAAAAAGGGAGAGTCAAAAGCACTAATATCAGAAAGCACTAGTATCATTTTTTAAAATAATGACCAAATGTGCTTTGAATAACCATATGTTTAAAAATTTTATAATTTGACAAATCTAACTTATTCTTTCAAAGAGGAAATAGATATTCTAACAGGCATAAGCATTTTTTAAGTTAATTATATTTTTAATAAATTTTTGAAACATAATACTCCAGTTTAAATGGTTTTACTTAGAAATTTTATCAAACATTGTGGAAGAAATATAATCAAAATTTCCCAATATATTACAGAAAATAGAAACAGGGGATATTTTCTAATTCAGTCTATGATGATAGCAATAATATATTTAAAAAACATGCCTGATAGAGTACTTATATAAAAAATATACAACCAATAAATTAGAAATACACCATTCTGGTGTATTAACTATATAATTTAAAAACACTTGAAAAACAGCAGGTGAACAAAGATCACTTTAATCTTCATGCTGCTTTCTAAAAGCAGAGGTAAAATACCCAAGTGTAAGACACACACATCCCCTGTGAAATAATTTCTTAGTCCTCTAGGATGTAAAGCTGAAACTGAAAGAATCTTGTGCAGACTGTGTACAAATAACCCTCATCATTTTCATTGTCATGTTTAATAAAAATCAAGCAATGTATTATTTGTTGTTGTTACACAGTTTATTCTTTGATTGAATTTATACTTTTACAATTTGAAACATATGTAAGTCTTTTAGTTATCAAATAGAGATAAAGGAATCATGTCTATATTATAGTTAATACTGGTGATTCTAAAGGTATACTTGCTTTTATTAATCAACACACTTGAACATGCTTTTTATTTATTAAAGATTATTCTGAATCACATGAACTTGAAAAACACTTTAAGTTAGTATAACTTTCTCAGAGAAAATAAGCATGTTGTATAAGCCCTTATTTTCTTTTTTTTTTTTACATATTTTGTTAGTTGTAGATGGACACAATATTTGTTTATTTATTTTTATGTGGTGCTGAGGATCGAACTCAGGGCCTCGTACCTGCAAGGCAAGTGCTCTACCATTGAGCTACAGCCCCAGTCTAAGCCCTCATGTTATTTCCTTAAGCCTATTGCTTTCATAAGTACCAACAGGACAATTTTTATCATGAGAGTGCTTTAAAAAGAAAAAAACAAATTCTTGTAGATTCAGATGTTCATATCATATCCATATCTATGTCCACTATTTTAATTATGACTCAAAATTAACTTTTTTATGGCTTAAACAAATAATCTTTTTGTGGCTTAACCCTAGACAGAAGAAGTGCATTCTAAGGAGGCTGCCCATGTTGTAGTCCCCCCTCAGGATCCAAAGTTTCTTACAGCCATAGCCAAGAAAAAAAAGGCTGTTAACAAAGTGACTAAAGTTGAAACAATTAAGATATACTCCCCTGAGAGAAGCCACAATTAGATAAAGAGAAACTTTCTATTTTGGAATCCTAGTTGCTTGATTTAAGCCCAACAAATTGTGACTCCAGGTTAGTATAGAGTAGAATTAATATCTTCACTGAACACAGAGCCAAGAGCTGGACACAAAGCCAGGAGCTGAAAACAAGGCAAGGGAGAATCTTATTATGATTTTTATTCTTAGAACAAACCACACAAAGAGAGACAAAGAAAACAAGAAGTATTCCCAGGAAGCGGTGAATCAATTACCAATGAGTACTAAGACCAAATTCACAAAAGTCACAACTCAAAAAACCAATTCTGACAAATCCTGCCATTCTGAGTTTGTCAAAGAAGGATCATGGAAAAGGTTTTGCCTTCTTCTCTTAACTAGGACTACAGACAAAGATTCAGGATAGTTGACTATAAAGTTGACTATAAAGAGCTTCTATGTTCTGCAGACTTTTGTCAGGTCTCCAAGGATCCCATCCTCAGATTCCAGAGGTAGTAAGGCATCCCTAAATTTTAGGATTCTATTTTCCTGGCCAGAACTTATAGAAGCAGCAAAACTATACCTCCATCTGTCAGGGTCCCAATAATTAACTTGACATAATGTAAATAGACAGTAGAAAAACGTACAAGGACATAGTTCAGTGGAGACATGTGTTTAGCATGCATAAAACTCTGATTTAGATTCCCAGTCACCACAAAAAATACTTGATTTAATAGAAATTGAGAGTAGAAGGGTTACCAGAGGCTGGGAAAACACAGAGGAGCAAATGTTGGGGACAGGCTGATCAATATGTATCAATATATAGTTAAGGGTAAGAAATTCTGGTGTGCTATTGCACTGTAAGGTGAATAAAAATAATGGAAAAATATTATGTATTTCAAATAACTTACAAGAAAAGGTATTGGATTTTGTATGTTTTAACTGTAAATGAATGATGAATGTTTGAGGAGACAAATATATTTGACCTGATTGAGGAAAATGTTATTCTTTCTGGTATACTGGGAATTTCATATTCTGCTTTAAGGAAACAACACAAAGGTAAAAGTGATCATTTTGCACCTGCTGCTTTTCAAGTGCCTTTAACTTAAACAGTCAATATGCCAGAATGGTATATTTTAACTCCTTTTTGAAGAGCACCTTCAACTCAAAAATGAGGAAACAACTCAAATAGAAAGGGGATAAAAGAACAAAAAGACATCTCAATGAATAAGCTGTATAGATGACAAGAATAGGAAAAATATACTCAACATAATGCTTCATCACATAAGTTCATATTGTACAAACAATGTAATGCCACTATATACCAATGAAAAATGGCTAGAACAAATAGAAAAAATCTTAACAACATAAAATAACTGGCAAGGATATGAACTATCAGAAACTCTCATTTATTGCTGATCAAAAAACAAAATGACTATAGCTATTCTTGAAGAACCTTTAACAATTCTGACAAAGCTGAACATACTTGTAGCATTCATCTCATAATCACATTCCTAGTTATTAATCCAAAGGACTAGAAAAGTAATGTCCACACAAAAGCGTGCCCATGTGCTGGGCACAGTAGTGCTTGCCTATTATCCCAGAAAATTGAGAGGTAACTTAGTGAGGCCTTGTCTCAAAATAAAATTGAAAATGTGCTGGAGATGCATTTCAATGGTAGGTTATATTCCCACTACCACAAAAAACGCACATTAGTGTTTATGGAAATGATTATACCGATTTTATTTATAATCACTTAAACTAGAAGCAACCAAGATGTCATTCAATAGGTGCATGAACAGAATGTGATGTATCTGTACATTGAAATATTATTCAGTAATAAAAATATTAGCTAGTATGCCATGGAAAGATGTGAATAAACCCTAAATGCATATTTTTTGATGCATGTTATCAAAGATAGTAGTCTACAAAGGCTATATACTATATGATTCTAATTATATGACATCCTGTAAAATGCTAAACTATGGAGATGGTAAATAAATCAGTGGTTACTGGATGATTGCAATGAAGTGGGGAAGGTTGGATAGTTAAAACACAGGGAATTGTTTACAACAGCGAAACTAATGGGTATGACATGGAAATTTTGGATATATCACACTATACTTTTGTTAAAACCTATTGAACATTAAAGCACAAGAGTTCATCTTAATGTATGAAAACTTGTTAGAAACATCACTTAGGAGGTCAGTGGAATCCTAGGATGGAAACTACTTAAATATGTGACAACATAAGTCAAAACCTAAATGAATGAGATAGGGCCATATGCTGCAGACCTAAGTATCACAGAAAATGAGTGGAGTTTGTGTGACTAAAGGCAAAAGAAACTATACAGAGGCATTGTGTTCTAGTGGGAAAATGTTCCTTCCCTTGATGGCATGGGTTAACGATATTGATTTTATTACACATGTATACTGGAATTGAACATTTAAGAAAATACATGGCAGGTGCTGGGAGCCAGGTTTCTCTCTGGTGGGATGGGAATTGACATTTACAAGAGATAAGAGGCTAGAATGAGGCACACATTAATGGATCACATAGATGGCATAAGTATCTACTGATGTTTAGGGTAACAAATACAGACAGGACATACAGAAATATTTTAGCTGTTAATATACATAGTTTATTATAAGCACACTTATCTCCTTGCTTTGCCAGCAGAGAGGGCCACCTAACAATAGGTCCTGTTTTCTAATATTCAATATTAAATATTGAGACAGGAAATGTGCAAGATGAGACTGCAACAACTTCCAGAAAGAAAAGTTTCAGAATGAAAAGGAAAAGAAAAAAAAACATGCAATGAGGTTATTTGGTCAAAGGAGTACAGTGTTTAATTACAAGAGTTTCCAAAGGCCAAAGTTGGAACAATTTGAACAAAATTAATTAAAGAGTGTTGTATTACAATCCAAATTGAGCATTAAATATCTATGAGTTTGTGCTGATATACTTATTGAATAAGCAAATAAAAGGAGGAGCAAAGAAAATTTCTTGCATAAGAATTAAAAATAATTTTTATAGTTACTCCACCTTCATGTATGGATAACAGGACTCCCCACTCCCTCCTTAAGTGTGGGTTCAACATAGTAACTTCTTTGTAAAACGTATAGTAAGTTTACAATAAGAAAGAAAAGAGTACCTCTATTATGGAAAAATGTGGAAAGCTGTACTTCAGCCTGGAGATAAAGGTTAGTGTTAGCAGAGAGAAGTGGTGTTTATAGAACATGCCTGTGATGAGAATGTTGCTTTACCACTGTGCCCTTCCTACCAAAGTATACACACTTATTTGGGCTACCACAAACTATTTAAAAAATCATCACAGATAAATCTTATGATTCTAGTTATTTTACAACTTAAAAATGTGACAAAATGCCATCACGATAACTTTCATTTTTCCATTATGGTAATGAAAGCAAGATCACATCTTCAATCTTAATTTGTAACAATTAATTTTGTATTATTTTCCTGAGCATTTCAAAATAAATAGAACATTAAGAAAGAAGTATTTTATCACCTTCTACCAAAGCAAATCAAACATTTCTTCAGCACAGTACATATAGGTCAATGATTTTGTGAACTATAAGTAAAAAAAAAAAACTGAGGGTTTACTGACATCATACCAATTATTGTTGTGTTTTTCTTCATTTTAGCATTTATGAATAAATATTATTAAATATTTTTGTTTGGGATGTGAAACACACTGACTGTGAAGATAAAAGTGGAGAAAAAGAAAAATGCCAATAATATGTCCAAATGTAATGTCTTAAGAATACAAAAAAAACTCTTCCATCTTATTCTTGGTCCCAGAGGCGCAGCAAGAATTGGTGAAGGATGACAAGGCTTAAAGCATGAGCAGCACAAGCAGGTGGCAATCAGGAAATAGTCCTACCTTAAGAAGCTGAAAGCAGATGGTGAAGGTGAGCAGATGTTAAGCAATGACTGTGATATCTGCTACAGAAAAACTGGCTTTAGAAAATGACTATGATGCACTACACTTAAAGTTTTACAAAGATGCTTTTTTTCCCCAAAGTGTGATTTTAAACACAGAAATGCTATAACAAATATGCTGGCAATTTCAAGAGCAGTGCTTGCACTACGGTGAAGCAAGCAAGGCATCCTGGGTGCAAAAGTCAAAGAGGCATTTGCTCTCAGGGTCAGGAAACACCAAACCTGCACTGAGAGTGAGAGTCTCACTCCTTATGTATCCCTTTTGCCTATTTCTATTCTTAGACTAATTTAAATGGCCTGTCTCTGTTGGATATTATCTGCCTAAGATAATGGAAATAACATGGTTTGATATTTGTAAGTTAGTTCTTGGTAACTCCTTGAGCATTTTTTGGATAAAACATTCAAATAGGTACTCTTGGAATTCTATAAAAAGAAAAGAGAGAGATTGCACACATCTAGAAACATTTAAATATATAAAATATATAGAAAATAATACCAAATTCATGTCTGGATACAGTAAAACTAGATCTCTGTGTGCTTATGCTTGGTAATGGAAAGTCAACAAAGGAAAAAGCATTTAAAATTTGCTTATCAGCTTATAATTAGGTGCATTTTATTTCTGCATTTGTTCATGAATTTGTATAGAACTTCTAGTGAATTTCCTGTTTTGAAACAGCTGAACATTAATTTGCCTTTCAAAAATTGCAAATTAAAATTAATTAATTTATGTATTTGATTTTCTATAAATCTCAATTGTTTGAATATGCCCCTGACTTGTTATATTGTGCCCAGTGAACAGCCTTCAAGGTGTCAGGAGGGGGTTAAAAGAAAGAATAAACAAACATCTCCCCAACCCAAGAAACTGCTATATCACAAGACAGTCCAGAGATATCTGTATTTGTTGTCCTGAAAATTGACTTGGATTCAAGGTTTTCCCTACCCAATAAATGAGCATCACTTTTGGATATCGCTTATCATGGATATGTGTCACACCATTTTATAATTTTAAGCCTTTCCTTTAAAAAATTATTGTTAGAATTCCAACATAGTATTAAGGACATTAATAGACATGTTCTCAGTAGAATGCTTATAGAAAATAAAAAAAACATATTAAAGAAACAAATTGATTGAACACTAGAAGGCACAGAAACAGAGATTATGAATTTAATTTAAATACAGAGTTCCTCTTTCCCTTCAAGTCAGAAGTCTCTTGTGTTGTAACTTCTGTGGGATCCCCATGATTCTACAATACTCCTTCCTTTTCTTACTGCTCTTTATTCATAGATAACCTCAAGCAATATTTAGCTCTTGGAGATTTAGAATTGTGCATATTTCTGGGTTTGTTATCTCTGTTGCAATTTCTCTCATTAGTCTCTTCCTGTTCTTTCAATGAGAAATCTTCCATTAATGCTTAACCTCAATACTGTAGCTAAGACTCTTATCTGGAACTGAATTATGCTTGTTATGTCAAGGCTTTGCAAGACTATCTTACTTTCCAAAGTGTCTGTTACAGACTCACCAGATGGAATATAGGAAAGCAGGCTATTTGATTTTCAAATAAATTTAGTTTCTTTCTTATCTAAATAGTGCAGGGGACATACTTGTACTAAAAAGTGTTCATTCATCTGAAATTTAGATTAAACTGGATATTTTTATTTTGCTTTTCTCTGGGTTTTTAAATTTATTGAATTTTTTGCTTTAATTTTTGGTTAAATCTGATATGCTTACAGGTAAAGAAAAGGAGCCTTTAATGTAGCACTTCAAATCTTCTATATTTTTGCACTCTAAATCTTCTATTTAATTCTTAAAACAACTCTATGATATATGAATAAACATCCTTATTGTATAATGAATAAGTAAGCTCATAGATTTGTAAGAGACCACAGAGCTAATAGCTCGCAAAGTTGGCATTTAATTCCTTCTCTAGTATGAAACAAAATACACCTTTCTGTCCACAATACTGTCTCTCCCACAGCCTTTCCTATTTTCTTTGCAGAATAGAAGGCAGATGAAAACGATGAGAGATCTCTTTACCCAATATATGTTTTAATAATTTTTCTGTTTATAAAAATTTAAGTTATAAAATCTTTCAAGAATTCACATAGGAAAAGAGAATAATATAACTAATTCCAATGTACTAATCATCCCATCTTAAAAATTATCAATATAGCCAGGCAGGGTGGTGCAGGCTTGTAATCCCAGCAGCTTGTTTGGCTGAGGCAAGAGGATCACAAATTCAAAGCTGGCTTCAGCAACTTAGTGAGACCCTGTCTCTGAATAAAATATTAAAAGGGGTGGTGGTTCAGTGTTTAAATGCCCCTGGGCTCAATCTCTGGTACCAAAATAAATAAAGAATATATCAACATAGTTTTGAATCTTGTTTAGATTGTGTACTTGCCATCCTCCTACTTCTTTCTTACAGTATTTTAAAGTAAGACCAAGATGTTTTCACTTAAATTAAATTACTTGGTCTGTAATTAAATTGTTGACTAAACTACCATATTTGCTTACCTTCTATCAGCAACTTCTTTATTCCTTGTTAATCTTCATTCCCTTCTTTCAGCCAAATGACTTCATTAATTTTGAATTAGGTCGTTTTGTGTGTGAAATCAGTCATCTCTAGCAATTTGAACTATCTATAATCTACTACAAAGACTTTACTACAAATAGTTTTGATTTATTAAAATTTGAAAAATGTTCTTAAAATGAAGAACCACAGTTATATCATGGTATAGGTATTGAAGAAATATTTTTGCTCAATTATGACAATATAACTTAGATAAAAGTTGGTTTGGGATACCTATGGCCTTGAAAATCCTATTGAATATTCTAAGTGTGAAAAGAGGTTTGTAACTTTTGAAAAAGTGGTGAAGAGAGGTCCTTTCTGTTATCTTTACATAAATGAACTCCCCAGAGAAATAAAAGGTATATAGAATTTGGATCTCACATATTATATAGAAAATATTTAGTGACCAATGAAAGTAGAAATCATTACCTGGAATTTTTTTTTCTTCAGCCTCAGTGTCAAAGAATTATTAAAATGATGTTAGGGCTGGGGATGTGGCTCAAGTGGTAGCATACTTGCCTGGCATGCACAAGGCACTGGATTCGATCCTCAACACCACATAAAGATAAAATAAAGATATTGTGTCCACATAAAACTAAAAAATAAATATTAAAAAATGATGTTAAAGTGGAATGCGGTTAGCTGTCATAGAACTCTTCCACTTTATAACCTGTCTCTGCACTTAATCATTAAAGAAAAAGATGGGGAGGGGTTAAAATGTCCCTTTTGCAAAATGCTTAGACATTCTTAATAAATAAAGTTAATGCTGTCATTAGTGGCAGCTCTAAGCAAAACTTTTATCTTTTTTTTTTCTCCTGTGGATAAGCACTCTTTGGGGAGATGAATATTGCTGCAGTCATATTGTGCTTTCAGTTAATGAGATGTGGGTTCTATTTGTTAGAGTTTTATGGTAATGAAGCTTATAATTTACTGACAAACTGGCTTGCTTTCAAAACATTCTCTTATTGCACTGACTTTTTTTTCCATCAGAAACATTGATGTGCTAATTTGTGTGTTTATGGCAGCAGATGTGCACCTTCACTAAAAGGCTGTCAGAATGAGGGGAAAGGACAGGACAGAAAAGGAAAAAGGAGAGAGGTGTTTAGAGTTTTTCACTGGTCATAAAAATCCAAACACAAATGAAAAAAAAAAAGAATGGCACAGCTTATTAAAACATCCAAGAACTCATTAAGTATGTTATCTGAAATATCAAATATTTATCACAAAAATTTGGTTGAGTTACAAATATGCTAAGTGTCAAATCCCTTTATCCAGTGTGAAAAATGAAGGGGAAAATTTATCATTTAAAATTCAGTAGCTGTAACCGAAAATCATTAAATTAAAAGTAGGTGAAAAACACTTTCCTCTCCTAAAAGGGCAGAAGACATTATTTCTTTTCTGAGTATGGCACGTCGCATTTATTACAATGATGTTACAGTATAACACTTCTGAATTTTGTTTTTCCTCTAGCTCTGAAATTTTATGACTCATAAGGGTAAAAAAAACTGTTCCCAACTTCCAACCCCACCTTGGTTAATGCCAGCTAAGTGAGTTGTGTAACAAAAATCAGAGTATCTTGAGGTTTCCTTTTGTAGGAAATTGAAATATTCTAATCACAAGTTTATCATCTATAATAGAGGACATAAAACCATGATGGTTTTGCAAACACCCTCATTAAACACAAAACAAAGCACAAATCTCTGTGCAACACATGTAATGAGAAAAAAAAATGAAGGGAGGGTAAGCTGTTTATAGTGCTTTCTCTCATAGTGGGGTCAGGAAACAAGAAGGAAATAAAAGTGCAAAACATGCATTCATCTATGGCTAGAAACTATGAGTAGAGAGGCAGTTGTTGATCATCCTAGTCAGTTAAAAAGTAGCTTCAAAAAATGCATTAAACTCACTTAAAGAAATTGTACATATTTTATAATAAGAATTATATTTCTTACTTGAGAAACTTAAGAAAAATGTGCATAAAAATATGGCAACAAATACCAAAGATTTGAATACATAATTGCTTAAATATAAATATAATGTAGAAAAAGTAGGATATTTGATAATATGAATACAATTCATATTCTTCTTAATTTTTAATTTTATAAATTTTTATTTATTTATTTATTTATTTATTTATTTATTTATTTATTTTTGGTGGTGGTGCTGGGGATTGAACCCAGGACCTTGTGCTTTCGAGGCAAGCACTGTACCAACCCCAATTTTTTCTTATTATGATGCCATTCGAACATATATCTTCATCACATAAGTGTTTTGGGGATTCTGTTTTATTTGATATCTGGAAGAGAATAAACACTAAACACATATTTAATAGACTACAAATGTTTATTAAAAGAGTACCATTATTCTGGAATTTGAAATATATTTTTAAAAGAAGGTGTCATTTTAACATATAATACATCTTGGTTCTATATTAAAATTAAGATTATTATGGTTTGGACATGAGGTATCCCCCAAAAGCTCCTGTGTTAATGCAGGATTGTTCAGAGTTTAAATGATTGGATTGTAAGAGCTGTCCATCTTCCTTTGTGTCAACTGACTGAGTGGTAATTACTGGAAGATTTGGGGGTGGCTGGAGGAGTTGAGTCACTGGGGGAGTGTCCTGGATGGGTGCATCTTCCCTGTGACCCCTCCCCCTCTCTGAAACCATGAGCTAAAATAAAGCTTTCCTCCTCTATTTTTTTAAGGGTAGTTTTCTCACAGTGACAAAAAGCTTACTAACATATTTCTATCCTCACAAATTCTAGATAGAGACTTTTTGAATAAGAATGCTTCTTTGCTGTTAATGTGAAAATGTCCTCCTCCATCTTCTTTTACTTTCTTCTTTCCTCCCTTTTTTTTATAAAGTTTATTTTAGCCACTTGAGCAGGGGTAGAGACCTTCATTCCGATCTCATTAGAAGAAAATTGATTTCAAGTAAAAAATGAATAGTCATATAAAATACATAATTTAATGTTTATTATTTGCTTAACAGAGTTTTAAAATTAAAAGTAGAAACAAACAATTAAAATCAGTAAAATTAAAGCGAAAAAATTTCTGTCCATTTTTATATTATGTTCAGTTAGGGATTGATAGGAAATACTAATGATCATAATGCTAAAATAATCATAATTATACCAGTAATAGTTAAAAGTTATTGACAAACCTATTAAAGGTTAAGTATTGTTCCATGGGTTTTATGTTCAGTCTTTATATCACCTGATGGAGTAGGCATTGTCATTATTGTCCTCATTTTACACATAAGAAAATTGAAATATACAGAGCTTAAGTAATATACTCAAAACTACTGATGAAGATAAAAGATAAATGTTTTATGGAGAGAACAGTATATGCAGATAAGATAATGTAGCTCATGTGGGTCTAAAGCAAGTATTATGGTTGTGTGCTTCAACTGAGAGATTTATCATGCTACTACCAATGTCTTGAATTTGTGTTAGGAATATTAAGACCTAGAGGTATTTATTGAATGACCTTACTGGTTCCTATTCACTACTTGAGTTAGCCCGAGGTCCCCAATATTAAGGATATCCACGAAGTAATATTTCTTATTTGTGGATAAAGACACCCTCCCCTGGACAGTTCTGGAAATGCACACTGGACTTTATGATGCTCTATCAAGAGAAAAGCAATGGAAGGGTAGAGGGGGACAGACTCTGGAGGCATTTGAATTAAGGTATGGAGCAACAATTAACAAGAGTACCCTGAAGGCTGGACTTTAGGCAGAATACCCTGACAGCTGAATTCAGAAATGAAGAGGAAAGTGAGGCACTGGAATTGGCTATGAAATTATTTCAGTTAAAAATTACAACTGTCAACAATTTCTTGTTCTTTTTACTATTCTACATTTCAGAACATAAAAAGCTTTTATATGATCCAAAGTAAGTTAAGCCACCTTTGGTTCATTGAAAATACTGTGACTTCTCTAAAAAATATATGATTATTCTATCCAATAAGAGGGTAGGGTTTTCATTTACAGTAGAATATTTCATCTTAAAAGTATAAAAGTCTTATAAGTTAAATTATAGGTTGTACATATACACAAAGATGGTATTCATGTCATTTTTGAGAAATAGATAATATTGACATATTTTCATAATTACAAATTTATTAGATGAAGCTCTGAGGTAAAGAACATTAACCTGAGAGTGACAATAACTACATAGTTATCCTGAAAATAATAAGATTTAGATAGCACCTAAACATTGAAACAAAAATGAAGGATTCAGTAATGATGATGATTTCTTATGAAATTTCTGAGAGGGGGCTGAGGTTGTATCTCAGTGGCAGAGTACTCATCTGGCATGTGTGAGGCACTGGGTTCAATCCTCAGCACCACATAAATATAAATAAATAAAATAAAGGTATTGTGTCCACCCACAACTAAAAAAATATTTAAAAAGAGATTTATGAGAGCCCCTTAATTTTCATTTCAGCATTTTCTGTAAGTATTCCCTTTCACACCATAATAACTATATGACCATGGTGAAATATCAAAATAATATTAAAGACTTAGCAACCAACTGGAGAATATATCTTAACCAAAATATAAAGTATGAATCTACAACTAGGCATTCTGACATGCATAATTAGGAATGAGAAATTCAAAAAAGAACAAGGCTAGTGATAACTGTGACTGTCCTAGAAAAGATAACAGGTAGCCCAATGTGGTAGTACATGCATATAATTGTAGCTACTGAGGAGGCTGAGGCAGGAGGATGGCAAGTTTGAGGCCAGTTCTGATAACTTAGTGAGACACTATCTCCTCAGTACTAAAAAAAAAAAAAAAAAAAAAGGCAGATGCCATCAGTTACTATTTTCCTGGTTTAACCCCTTCCTACGTCATTCTTTGTCTTTCTAAATTGTTATTTCTTAGTGTTGTATAGAAAACTAAGCACTAGCCCTGAAGTCAGAAAACCTGAATTCAAATTCTCTGTGTTACACTTACTAAGTTTCAATTTTTCATTGTACAATAAGAATAGAGGTGATACAACCAGTCATACTTACTTCACAACTAGTGTTCTAAGGAAAAGTTTTATAAACTCTGTGACAAAAAAAAATCACTGCAATATATTAAAAACCCTCTGATTGTTAGGTGTTAATGGATTATGTTTTGACTTTATCACAGGGCACAGAATCTGTCAACAAAATGCTTTCATTTTCTTTTTAACAACTAGCAAAGTAGTTGTTAAAGCATCACCACTGAATAATTGTATATTTGATATAAATACCACTGAAGTAATTCTTTCTCTGCCTATGAATTTTCTAAGAGGGCAATAAACAGAATTCACCTGGAGTTTATGGAGTTTATAAAATATACTTCTGAAATAATGCAAGTTTAAATTTTGGGGATAAAGCATTCACATTTTTTTCTAAGAATCATTCTGGCATCATATATTCGAGAAATTTTTTGTCTTATTTTGTTAAGGAGTTATCTTTGAATGACCATATACTAACACTCATGTATATAAGTAGTTGGGTTTATTTACATACTTCAGTCTTCCAACCTCAGGCCAGGTTGAAGATGAACAGAACACTATTGGCTTATAAAAATATATTGATGTAGTCAAGTAAAGACAGAGTATGTGTATTTACAAAAGATAATATTAGGATATAAAATAAGTTTTTAATTGTAATTATAAACCTAGCACCCTCTGGGACAAACAACTCCCAATTATCTCATTTTGTGATTCATCCATTATGCAACTCTGTCAAAAGAGCTCTCTGTTCCTCCAAGGCAATTGATTAACATTGACCAGTTTTTCCTCACTTTCAGTTCAAAGTAATGTGGTAAGATTAACAGCACAATTATTTGCAGGGGGTTTAGTGTGTTATTTAATTAAAATAAAAGTTCTCTATGAAAACAACTTGTTTGCACAAATGCAAGATAGTATAACTGATTTTTGTATTTACATTTATAAACATTGTTTTATTTCATTCCTTACGAGACAGAAGAATCTTCCTTTGCCATCAATGCAGATTATTGCTTAAGTTTATTTTTATGTGCATTTTTAGTTGTAGTTGGACACAATACCTTTATTTATTTATTTATTTATTTTGTGGTGCTGAGGATTGAACCCAGTGCTTCACGTGTGCCAGGCAAGCGCTCTACTCCTGAGCCCTAACCCCTGTTTATTTTTAAAACTTTATATTTTGTGTGATGTAATCAGGGAAAGATGGGATAATTTTGCTTCACAAAATTTTTTGTAAGAGAGACAATTTCCTAATTTGACATGGCAGTAAAAGTATGAAATAGTCTTAAGTAAGTGTGATGTGAGTCTGTAGTGCCTAATTATTTGTATAGTCATTATGCTACTAATTGCATTCTACATTTGTTGAGGAAAAAGGAGAGGGACAAGAAAATGAACTGAGAAAGAAATCACTAAAAAGAAGTATCTTTAAATACAATTTCAATTGTCATTGTGTTAGTAAAATCAATCAGAATTTCTGAAGTTTTTTCACCCCTCTTCTCAAATTGTCATCATATATCTGCTTGTTAATTATGTTTGCACATGTTTATCTATAAATATAAGTAGAGATATACTATGTACAGCTCCCCATACAATGGACATTTTCCAGAAGATTTTGGAGATGCTTTGACGAGATTTCCTTCCCAGAAGTTAATTTAGCACTTTAATTATATTTTTTTCTATAAATGCAATCACACATGAGCAATGAGAGTCTAGCTGTTTGAAGGGAAATAATGCTTTACAATAACTGCCTTTGGTTGACAAGTTAAGCAATTGATACATTTTTAATTATAACACCTTGGAGCTTTTAAAGAAGTATTGTAACTTTAAGCAGTGAGAACCTCTGAAGCAAGACTTTCTATTGCTTTTTGTCAGGTTGATATAAATTTGCCTCAGGCAGTGCTACTGGCCAAAAAACAATTTGAGTAGATTAAAACCCAAGGCAGATGGGCTTCTATAAATTGAGAGTGATCAATTCATAGATAGTTTTCATTGTAACTACTTTTGACCATTATTTAAAGTATAATGTATTATTTAACTAAGCTCTTTTATTAATGGCTCTTTTTATGAATTCCTTATTAGTGGCTCAGGAAGAGCTGGATGATTCTATAGAAGAGCTACTATTAAGAAGCAAAAATAAATTCTGTGTTTCGCTTACATCTCTCTATCTCACTATCTCCCTGTATGCAAGTGTGTGGGGGGGGTCAATATATATGTGTGTGCATGTTTAACTCTATATATCAGATATTTATACGTTGTGTGTCTATTTTCCACTGATCAAATGTCATTTTATGAGACAATTCTGGTTGAATCTGTAAACTTTCTTAAAAGCCAGGGGGACTATAAAATTTATGTAAGAAAAAGGAAGAAATAACCCAGTACAGTAATGAGGAGGCAGTCATGCTTCAGTAATTTCCTTAAAATATGTCTCTTCCCTATATATACTAGAGAGGGTAGCTCATATCTTAAGAAATATAAGAGAAAGAAGGCTGTTTCAGAATGAATGCAATTATAATTGGGACACCATTTATTAAGGCTGTAAATTATAATGTATATATCTGGCCTAATTTGGTGTACTACCACTAGGAAAAATCATGAAGTAAAGAAATTTTGCCTTTAGAGTTTATGGCAACCTCTTCTATTATCTCTTTGACATCCTCACAACAAGCCCTTTCCCACATCCTTAATGGACACCCAACATCTTTATACCTTTCAATCCAAGTTTAATCCTCATCAAAATTTGCTATTAAAAAAGATCTTAAAATTGTTTTATCCTAAGGTATGTAAGAAATTCACTCATTTTTTCTTTCATTCAAAAAATAACCATTGAAGGCTCTTATAATGCCAGGCACTAGATGCTAAACAGTAGTTTAGTGGTCTCTAAAGCTTATAAAATACTGATACACCCACTTAAAAAGAATACCACAAAATTATAAGTGAAAAAGTATATACAGGGTGTTGAAAGGGATGTAGGCAAATGGGAGTCCTTGAAGTTTAATTTTCATTAGTTTCATAGCAATAATTTCAAATTTTGGGCTAGATATACAAGATGATACAAGAGATAAAAATATTTCTGCCTTCAGGAAGCCAGTACTCTAGTTGAAGCGGTATCAAATAAATTCTATAATATTATGTATAAAAAATAGACTGAAAATGTGCTAGAGAATAGTTGGGTATTACTTTGGACAGGTTTCTCAGAGAGGACATGTCTGAAAATGTGATATTTGAAAAGGTACTTTTTATAGTTTAGATCTGAAATGTTCCCCAAAGACTCATATATTGAGGCTAGGTCTCCATGGAAGCAATGTTCAGAGGTAGGGCTTTTGGGAAATTGGATCATGAGGGTTCTAACCTCATCAATGGATTAATCCTTTGATGGATTAATATCTTGATGGCATTATTGGGTGGTGATAGAAACTGTAGGAGGTAATACCTAATTGAAGTGTTACATAAAGCTCCATCCTTGTCCCCAATGCCAATTTAATAAGGAAAGAGGACACAGTTTTGAGAAAAGTGGAAAGAAAAGATTAATTGCTTTGCTAGCAAAGGAGAAGCACAAGGGACTCCTTTCTAGAGGCTGTGATTCTGCCTATCAAGGGAGAACTAAAGGCTTTCAAAGAAATCATTCAAAGTCTATAGTCCAAGTGTTTCCTGTAGGGGGATTGTGATTCACTTGTTAGTTTGGGATAGTAATTTTCTACATGGAGTACCATATCCTTTCTATAGTAGGTGTGTGCTCAAGGACAGATAACTCGGCCTAAGGTGGAGAAGAAAAGATAGACCTGTCTTTGTAATCCTGTTAGGGAGGAGAAGAAGGAGGAGAGAGAGAGAGAGAGAGAGAGAGAGAGAGAGAGAGAGAGAGAGAGAGAGAGAGAGAGAGAGAATGTCCCTTTTAAAGTAAGGCTCAGAGCAGCAATGCTATATTCAAAAAAGGAAGTGGATCACTGTTACAGGAGGAAGCAGTTTACTGGGAGCATTCCCTGGAATGATATATCTTGTCCCTGGCCCCTTTCTTTTTGTCTCTCTCTACTTCCTGGTTGCCATGAGATGAGCAATTTTCCTCCTCTATACCTTTTCTGCCACAATGTACTGCCTTACTTCAGGGCCTAGAAACAATGAAACTAACCAATCATGGAAACTGTGAGTCAAAATAAATATTTTCTCCTTTAAGTTGATTTTCACAGGTATTTTGTCATGGTGAAGAAAAGCTAATAAGACAGTACCTTCAAAAATTCAGAGAATTAGGCAAGCATGGTGGTGCACAGTTGTAATCCCAGTGAATTAGGAAGATTAGGCAGGAGGAATGCAAGTTCAAAGCAAGACACTGTAATTTAGTGATGCCCTAAGCAACTTAGAAAAACCCTGTCTCAAAATTTAAAAAAAAATGAAAGAAAGAACAAAAATGGCTGGAAATATAAATCTCTGTAATAAAGCATTTGGCACTTTGTTAAATTCCCTATCTAATTAAAACTATCAAATTAATTAATTAAAATAAAAAATTTAACTATTGTTGCAGGCACAGACAACAGAAAGCATGAAAACTCAGATATGACAATAGGTTTTCCATGATCCAGAGAACATAAAAAAGATGAGGTAGATATGAGACAAGTCATAGTAAGCCATGGTGAGCAGTTAGGCATCATTCTAGGTATGCTAGAAATCCACTACAAGTGTCTAGAGGAGACACATAAATACCCGGAATTATATTTAGAAGGCTCAGTTTGGCTGCTTGTTGGTATAAGGCATAAGTCCCAATGATCCTAATATTACCTGGAACTAAAACCCTCCACTCTTTGCATTCAGAGCCCTTTCAAACCTGAATAAGTATATAGATATTCTCCAAACTTCAAATTACTCCTGCTGCCCTACTCCCTTTCATTCACCACGATGGACTAATTATACACTTTGAAAAATACTCAGATATGAACATCTAACTGCACTTTAGAGCCCCACTTCTGGATAACCTATATCATTGAATTTCATTTTTTGCTAATATGCCAAAGTTTTCATCATTACCTACCTAAATGAACCTCATTATGATTCGTGTTGCTTGTATGTATCCCTGTCATCTGTTTAACTATGTGATCTACCTCAGTTCGAATCACTGCCACTGCCCCTCACTGTCCTTAATATCCAAGTTTATGAAATTCAAAGGCTGATATAATTAGTTGAAAATTAGATATTTAAAGTGTGCTGAGAAGAGTATATGTGTGTTAAAGAAAGAGGGAATAGGGTGGGTCCATGCAAATACTCATACTAATCAATTAACACAATTTATGCTAACTATTTACCACTTATGCCTAATTTTCCTGCTAACCAGTCATGGATTACATTGAATATACATCAGATTAAGTTGCTTTTAAGTATTATTTGATTTTAATAGTAACTGGTATTTATGCAGATCAGACTTCTTAGTTTACTATTTGTGTATTAAAGTTGTTTGTCTACAAATTGAAAAAAAACAAAAAATAATGGTTTAATATACTTTAACATAACTGAAGGATACTACATTTTTCTGTTGGGAACCCTAATTGGATTATATTAATTATTTTAAGTCAGTAGAGTGAGTTCCTTGATTTGACTGGTGGTATTCTTTCTTTAGCTCTTACGAAATTGTAAAAAATGGAAAAAATTACATAAAAGATATACCATTTTGTGTTTTTAGAGAGTGGTTTCTAGGATCTGTTTTATGATTTTGTTTCAAGCTATCTTAATATTTTATGTGGTGATCCTTTTCTGTATAGGAACAATAATTACATAAATACTTCTGGGGATCTTATTATGTTAATTGAATTAGTAATTTTTAATAAAATAACATAGGAATGAAGTTATTATCTAAAGTGAAACAATAGAGTGCCAATTTCTACTGCCATCACTGAAGCAAAATAGGAATTGCCCTTGAAGGAGAATGCTAGATGGATTCAAATAATGAGATGAATGTGATAATTTTGTGCTTTTGTACATGATACATCTATAAAACATCTTTTGGAACCAATTTTGAACAACAAAATTTGACCCTAAGTAATCAGACTGGATGATTATTTTTTTTACTGATTCTGAATTTATGAAACAGAGTCAATTATACAGTATTTCAAGTCTCCTGAACAGGTAGCCATCAATTTACAGTGGACCAAGAATCGTGCACTTGACATATCAGTCTTCTCTCAATCTGACAAGGGAATAATAGATTGAATTTTCACATCTTTGCTGTCATAAAATGTAATTAAAAATAGAATCAGTTATATGAAGCTAAGAGCTGTAACTACCACCTAGTGAGCTATTTAAAGTTTGAGTATTTAAAACTGGATTAGGCAAAGCAGGGAAAACATTTTGATAGAAAAACATAACACTCTTGTCTTAAAATACATCCAGTTTATAACTTATTAGCATCTAGATTAAAAAAGCAGCATGAAGGCAAAACTGAAAATCCCCCCTTAACCTACCAGAGTAATTAATTCTATGTATTAGGAATGTGCACAATAATGTTTTTGTGATATCCATCAGTGTTTAGTGCTATATTTTCTTAGTAGTCACACATCATTTACACAGATGATATTTTTTGTTTATCTTTTCTTACATTTTATTTTATTTTAGTTTGGAACAATTGTATTGTATTCCCAGAGGGCATTTATGGACAACTTTTAAGAAGGAGGAAGAAAAAAGTTGATTTTTATTCTCTTCTACTCCCAAAACAGGCAAAGAGACCGTGGTACTTTATATAGCACTTTTTTCTATTTCTACCATTTTTTTTAGAAATTTTAATTTGTTGTATATGACAGAAGAATGCATTACAATTCATATTACACATAGAGAGCATAATTTTTAATATCTCTGGTTATACACAAAGTAGAGTCACATCATTCGTGTCTTCATGCATGATCTTAGGGTAATGATGTCCATCACATACCAACGTCTTTCCTACCCCAGTGCCCCATCCCTTCCCTTCCCTCCTATTTTCCCCTTTACCCTATATAGTGTTCATCTAATCCTCCAAAGTCACTCCTTCACCACATTATGAATCAGCATCCTTAAATTAGAGAAAATATTTGGCATTTGTTTTTCAGGGATTGGCTAACTTCACTTAGCATTATGTTCTCCAATGCCATCCATTTATTTACCTGCAATGCCATGTTTTGATTCTCTTTTAATGCTGAGTAATATTCCATTGTGTGTGTGTGTGCATGTGTGTGTGTGTGTGTGTGTGTGTGTGTGTGTGTGTATAGCTCACATTTTCTTTATCCATTCATCTACTGAAGGACACCTAAGTTGGCTCCACAGATTAGCTATTGTGAATTGTGCTGCTATAAACATTGATGTGGCTGTGTCCCTGAAGTATGATGTTTTTAAGTCCTTTGGGAATAGACCAAGGAGTGGGATAACTGGGTCAAATGGTAGTTCCATTCCAGTTTTCCAAGGAATCTCCATACTGCTTTCCACATTGGCTGCACCAATTTACAGTTCCACCAGCAATGTATGAGTGCGCCTTTTACCCCACATCCTTACCAAAACTTATTGGTGTTTGTATTCTTAATAGCTGCCATTCTGACTGGAGTGAGATGAAATCTTTTTGATTCGCATTTCTCTAGTTGCTAAAGATGATGAACATTTTTTCATATATTTGTTGATTGATTGTAAATCCTTTTCTGAGAAGAGTATGTTCAGGTACTTGGCCCATTTATTGATTGGGTTATTATTTTTTGGTGTTTATCTTTTTCAGTTCTTTATACACTCTACAGATTAGTGCTCTATCTAGTGTGTAAGGGGTAAAAATTTACTCCCAAGATGTAGACTCTCTATTTACTTCACAGATTGTTTCTTTTGCTGAGAAGAAACATTTTACTTTGAGTCCATCCCATTTATTGACTCTTGATTTTAATTCTTGCACTATAGGAGTATTATTAAGGAAGTTGGGGCCTAATCCCACATGATGGATATTAGAGACTGCAGGGTATTTCATTTTATTCCTAGGTCCTTGATTCACTTTGAGTTGAGTTTTGTGCATGGTGAGAGATAGGAGTTTAATCGAATTTTGTTGCATATAGATTTCTAGTTTTCCTACCATCATTTGTTGAAGAGGTTATCTTTTCTCCGATGTATATTTTTGGCACATTTGTCTAATAGAAGCTAACTGTAATTTTGTGGGTTAATCTCTGTGTCCTCTGTTCTGTACCACTGGTCTACCAGTCTATTTTGGTGCCAGTACCAGGCTGTTTTTGTTACTATTTCTCTGTAGTATAGTTTAAGGTCTGGTATAGTGATTCCACCTGCTTCACTCTTCTTGCTAAGGAATGCTTTAGCTATTCTAGATCTCTTATTTTTCCAGATGAATTTCATGATTGCTTTTTCTATTTCTATGATAAATGTCGTTTGGATTTTGTTTGGAATTGCATTAAATCTGTATAGTGCTTTTGGTAGTATTGTCATTTTGACAATATTAATTCTGCCTACCCAAGAACAAGGTAGATCTTTTCATCTTTTTAGGTCTTCTTTAATTTTTTTTAATGTTCTGTAGTTTTTCTTGTAGGAGTCTTTCACCTCTTTGATAGGTTTATTCCCAAGTATTTTTTTCAGGTTATTATAAATGGGGTAGTTTTTCTCATTTCCCTTTCAGAGGATTTGTCACTGATTTACAGATGACCTTGATTTATGGGTATTGATTTTGTATCCTGCTACTTTGCTAAATTTATTTACTACTTCTAGATGTTTTCTGGTCAAATTTTTGGGGGTCTTCTAGGTATAGAATCATATTTTCAGCAAATAGTGCTAATTTGAGTTCTTCTTTTCTTTTTCTAGTCATAACTCTTTAATTTCTTTCATCAAATTACTCTGGCCAATGTTTCAAGAACTATGGTGAAAGAGGGCATCCCTGTGTTGTTCCAGTTTTTGAAGGAAATGCTTTCAATTTTTCTCCATTTAGAATGGTGTTGGCCTGGGGCTAAGCATACATAGCTTTCATGATGTTGAGATAGGTTCCTATTATCCCTAGTTTTTCTAGTGTTTTGAACATGAGGGGGGTGCTGTATTTTGCCAAATGCTTTTTCTGCATCTATTGAGATGCTCATATGATTCTTATCTTGAAGTCTATTAATGTGACAAGTTACATTTATTGATTTCCATATGTTGAACCAAACTTGCATCCCTGGGATGAATCCCACTTGATCACTGTGCCCAATCTTTTTGATATGTTTTTTTTTTATTTCAGTTGCTAGAACTTTATTGAGAATTTTTGTATCCATGTTCATTAGAGATATTGGTGTGAAGTTTTATTTCCTTTATGTGTATTTGCCTGGTTTTAATATCAGGGTGATATTGGCTTCATACAATGAGTTTGGAAGTGTTGCCTCTCAGAAAGAAATTGCCTCTCCTGAAATAAATTGAAGAGTAGTGGTATTAGTTCTTCTATAAATGTCTTCCATAACTCAGCTGTTCATCCATCTGGTCCTCAGCTTTTCTTGGTTGATATACTTCTGATTGTATCTTCTATTTCATTGCTTGAATTTGATGTGATCAAATTGTGTATATCATACTGATTCAATTTGTGCAACTCATATGACTCTAGAAATTTGTCAATACTTTCAATATTTTCTATTTTATTAGAGTACAAGTTTTCAAAATAATTTCTAAATATCCTGTATTTCTGTAGTGTCTGTTGTGATATTTTTTCATCCCATATCTTAGAAATTTGAGTTTTCTCCTTCTCTTCATTAGCATGACTGTTATTTATTTTTTCAAAGAACCAAGTTTTTATTTTCTCAAGTTTTTCAATTGTTTCTTTTTTTTTCAATTTCATTGATTCCAGCTCTGATTTTAGTTATTTCCTGTCTTCTACTGATTTTGGAGTTAATTTGTTCTTCCTTTTCTGGGGCTTTGAGTTGTAATGTTAAGTCATTTATTTCTTGACTTTTTCTTCTTTTAAGAAATGAACTCCATGCAACAAAATTTCCTCTTAGTACTGCCTTCATAGTGTCCCAGAAATTTTGATATGTTCTATCTGTGTTCTCATTCATCTATGCATTTTTAATCTGTTACTTGATATCTTTTGCAACCAATTATTTATTCAGTAGCATATTATTTAGTCTCCAGTTGTTGAAGTAGTCTTTATTTCTTATTTTATCATTGTTTTCTTATTTCATTCCATTGTGGTCTGATAGAATGCAGGGTAGTATCTCTATTTTTTTTGTGTGTTTGTTAAGAATTCCTTTGTGGCATAGAATATGATATATTTTAGAGAATGATCCATGTGCTGCTGAAAAGAAAGTGTATTCATTCACTGAAGGATGAAATATTCTTATATGTCAGTTAAATCTAAGTTAAGATTATATTATTAAGTTCAGTAGTTTCTTTGTTCAGTTTTTGTTTGGAAGATCTATCCAATGGTGAAATAAATGTATTAAAGTCACTCAGTATTATTGTGTTGTGGTCTATTTGATTCTTGAATTTGAGAAGAGTTTGTATAATGAATGTAACACTCCATTGTTTGGGGCATATATGTTTATTACTGTTATGTCATGTTGATATTTGGTTCCCTTAAGTAGTATGAAATCTCCTTCTTTTTCCCCTTTGATTAACTTTGGCTTGCAGTCTGCTTTGTTTGGTATGAGGATAGAAACCCCTGCTTGCTTCTGCAGTCCATGTGAGTGGTATGATTTTTCCCAACCTTTCACCTTCAGCCCGTTGATGTCTTTTCCTATGAGATGAGTTTCTTGGCAGCAGCATATTGTTTGGTCTTTTTAAAAATCCAATCTGCCAGTCTATGTCTTTTGATTGGTAAGTTTAGGCCATTAACATTCAGGGTTATTATTGAGACATGATTTGTATTCCCAGGTATTTTTATTTATTTTTGGTATTTGACATGACTTGGGTTTTCCTCTGATTAGATTTACCTTTAGCGTAATACCTACCTCTGCTGATTTTCATTGTTGTTTTTCAATTTTTTTAGATAGAGAGAGAGAATTTTTTAATATTTATTTCTTAGTTTTCGGCGGACACAACATCTTTATTGTATGTGGTGCTGAGGATCGAACACAGGGCCACGCACATGCCAGGCGAGCACGCTACCGCTTGAGCCACATCCCCAGCCCTTTTCATTTTTTTTCATGGAATACTTTGCTGAGGATGTTCTGTAATGCAGGATTTCTAGTTGCAATTTTTTAAAATTTTTGTTTATTATGGAAGGTTTTTATTTCATCATCAAATCTACAGCTTAATTTGCTGGATATAAGATTCTTGTTTGGCATCCATTTTCTTTCAGAGCTGGTTTATGCTGTTCCAGGATCTCCTGGCTTTGTGAGTCTGGATTGAAAAATCTGTTGAGAATTGATCTTCTCCTATATGTGATCTGATTCCACTCTCTTGCAGCCTTTAAGATTCTCTCCTTATTCTGTATGCATATTCACTGTAATGTGCCTTGGTGTAGATCTGTTGTAATTTTGTA